>NC_041215.1:135726950-135796271 GCF_002837175.3 Physeter macrocephalus | reverse complement strand
GGGGAACCGGGTTCGCGCCCCGGTCTGGGAGGATCCCACATGCCGCGGAGCGGCTGGGCCCGTGAGCCATGGCCGCTGGGCCTGCGCGTCCAGAGCCTGTGCTCCGCAACGGGAGAGGCCGCAGCAGAGGGAGGCCCGCATACCACAAAAAAAAAAAAAAAAAAGTGAACCCTTCAATCTAAAAGAATGGTACAAATGAACTTCCTTACAAAACAGAAATCGAGTCACAGATGTAGAAAACAAACTTATGGTTATCAGGGGGGAAAGCGGGGGGAGGAGGAGGAGGGATAAATTGGGAGACTGGGACTGACATATACACACTACTCTATATAAAATAGATAACTAATAAGGACCTACTGTGTAGCACACGGAACTCTTCTCAGTACTCTGTAAGGCCTATATGGAAAAAGAATCTAAAAAAGAGTGGATACATGTATATGTATAACTGATTCACTTTGCTGTACACCTGAAACTAACACAACACTGTAAATCAACTATACCCCAATTAAAAAAAATAAATTAACTGGGACAAATACAAAAAGAGCCTTCAAATTTTTAAATCGTAAGAACAACACATGCAGGCACATGGCTACAGTTCTCCCGCACTGCGCCAAGTTCTCTCCTCCCAGTGAGACCCCCGTCTCTTCAGCACTGTCAGCAGCTTCCTAGATGGTCCTTTGCAAACTGAGCAGTACAATTCTGAGCTCACTGAATAGTCATTTTCTAAATTTGGAAGCATCTTCCCCAATCCTGCTTTTGCTAAGACCTGAAATAAATCACGGAAAGCCTTCCTACTTTCTCCCGGTTCAGGCGTTTGGAGGTGGAGGGGTCTTCTTACGGGACAGGGGAGTGAAGGGTCCAAGGGGAGGTGGGGGAAGGGAGGAAGTGGATGGCAGCAAGGGCGAGAGGCCCACTCACCACTGGGCTGGCCCGCGCCGAGCTGCCTCTCGAGGAGCTGCGGGAGCTGGACTTGAAGTGGCCGCTGTGCTCCGAGGGCTGCCCACCCAGCTGGCCGCGGGACACGCAGACGGAAACAAAGGAACAGGTCAGCGAAGATGCAAGGAGGACGGAGGCCACGAGACAAAGGCTCCGGTTAGCTGTGAGGCCAGCCAGGCACAGCCCAGAAAGGAAGGAGAGGTTAGTGCGGCCTCTGGCCGGCCCTAGGAAAGGAGGCTGTGTCTTCCCAGCATCCGACATGTGGCCACTCAGAACACAAAACTTAATCACACTATCAAAAGAACACAGAATTCTTGGTTAGTAGGAAGAAAGTAACACAGAGCATCTGTTCAGCTGGGGTGTGGAGGACACCTAGTTTTTGCGCAGAAAAGCCTCCACGATGTGGAAGAGACAGGTATTGAGAACGTGAGCTGCCTGCCGGCACAGAAACTGAAGAGCGGGACAAGCGGGGCTGGCTTCGGGGCAATGCAAAACTTTGCCTCTCGACTATCTTTGCAAGGGAATACAAAATAAGATTTAGGGTTAATACAAAATCAGGCAAGGCTTTTTTTTTTTTTTTTTTTTTGCAGTACGCGGGCCTCTCACTGTTGCGACCTCTCCCGTTGCGGAGCACAGGCTCCGGACGCGCAGGCTCAGCGGCCACGGCTCACGGGCCCAGCCGCTCCGCGGCATGTGGGATCCTCCCGGACAGGGGCACGAACCCGCGTCCCCTGCATCGGCAGGCGGACTCTCAACCACTGCGCCGCCAGGGAAGCCCCCAGGCAAGGCTTTTTAAAGTACCACAGGACCTTCTATCTAGTGGCCTGCGTGTATATCTGTCTGTCTACCCATCTACCTTAACTTTCTCTCTTCTAGTAAAGGAAAACACCAGTAACTCGTGTATCTGGAGGCTATGCCCTCTTAACTGATTTGTATTCACATTTGTGATAGCCCTAAATGCATTTTAGGTTTAACAACAATAACAACAAAATCTTACCTTCCTGTATGTGGACATATACCCCACATCCCCTCCCTCTTGCGTCTCCCTCCCACCCTCCCTATCCCCCCCCAGGTGGTCACAAAGCACCGAGCTGATCTCCCTGTGCTATGCAGCTGCTTCCCATTAGCTAGCTATTTTTCGTTTGGTAGTGTCTATGTGTCCACGCCACTCTCTCACTTCGTCCCAGCTTCCCCTTAAGCCTGCCCCGTGTCCTCAAGTCCATTCTCTACATCTGCATCTTTATTCCTGTCCTGCCCCTAGGTTCATCAGAACCATTTTTTTTTACATTCCATACATATGCATTAGCATATGGTATTTGTTTTTCTCTTTCTGACTTACTTCACTTTGTATGATAGACTCTTAAGTCCATCCACCTCACTACAAGTCACTTTGCTATACAGCAGAATCTAACACAACATTGTAAAGCAATTATACTCCAATAAAGATGTTAAAAAAAAGTATGTACATATCTGAAAAAAATCATAAAATAAAAGCACTTCATGGGCTTCCCTCATGGCGCAGTGGTTGAGAGTCCGCCTGCCGATGCAGGGGACGCGGGTTCGTGCCCCGGTCCGGGAGGATCCCACGTGCCGCGGAGCGGCTGGGCCCGTGAGCCGTGGCCGCTGAGCCTGCGCGTCCGGAGCCTGTGCTCCGCAACGGGAGAGGCCACAACAGTGAGAGGCCCGCGTACCGCAAAAACAAACAAACAAACAAAGAAAACAGCAAGCATATTCAAGGACACCCCAAGTCAAGAAAATACTTGCTTTGTTTAGATAAAAAACTTATTTGAATGCTGTCTTCCTCAACTATTGCCACATTGAAACAGCCTGACCCATATTTTACAGTATAGTTTTCCAGAAAATACCTTAAACTATGTTAAAATATGAACTCACAGATCAGAGCTAGACAAAAAAAAAAAAAAGCACTTCATGAGACCTTAAAAAGAAAATCTTACCTTCCTCTTGAACGAGGCAGGGCGGGGGGCGGGTGGGAGGGGAGGCGGGCCTCGAACACCATTTAGGACCACAGGCACTGGCAGACTGAGGAGCTGGGCTGAGGCCTGTGCTGACTGTCCTCTCCCTGCCCCCAGGCCCCCTGGAGACCCGCAGGCATCATTCCTACTGCAAATTATATGGGGCCACAAAACTTCAGGGGTGCTAGTGATCCTTGTCGTAAATACCATCGCTTAGTTTGCCTGTTTCTCCACCAGAGTGGAATTCCCCAGGGCAGAGTCTGTGTCTATTTTGTTCCCTGCTGAATCCCCAGCGACCAGAGGAGGCCTGGCACACAGTAGGTACTTGAGAAATACTTGTTGAATGAACCATTTCAGGTTTAGGCTGTACACAGCCTTGGTCAAGAGGAGCAAATTCCCCAGACCCATCTTGCCTGGACTCGTTCCTATGTTGGATAAATATCTATTGTGTATTTACACTGAGGTGCAAGATGCTATTTCAGATGCACAGACAATACAGCTGTACACACACTGTGTGTAAGAACCACCGCCAGGTATGGCACATACAAGAACTCTACCAGCATTACTAGGCTCACCTTTTAGCTTTATTGTTCAAAATAAAGGAAAACACCTAACGTCAGCACTTTAAAGCAGAAGTATTTCGCCTCTGGGTTTGCTGATACAAGAGAGAGGAAAACTTCCTCCTGTAGACAAATCCTACTGTATCCTATGTCATTCGAGTCCTGGTTTATGGTGCTGAGATATGACAGATTGTTGCTAATACGGTTTATCTCTGACCCAAGTTTCCCCAACTCCTGAGTCTCAAATCATCCGATCTGACCTGACATGCGGAAAAGAGTACGTGTAAAGTCTGTGTCACTGTGGTCCACGTGGCACCTTTGGAGTCGCCCATACTTTGGAGTCAGCGTGGCTAATGTGGGCTGAAGTAAGCTATTCAAGGGCAAGATCTGAGTCCAGGGTCCATCTCATATCGGCCATGAGACCTTGCGAAAGTTACATATCTTGTCATCTATGTCATGAAGTAGAGACACTGACCACACAGGTTCTGAGGATTATGCAAGAGAATACAAGCTGGGCTTTTCTCAAGCTGTCACTTTCTGCTAGAACCAACTTTCACGGCTCCTGGACCAGGTGGCATCGCTTCCCAGAGGGTCAGAACTAAGGAGGTCACTTCACACACGGCCAAGAGTCCTTCCTACGACATGCACACAGCTTACTGACGGTAAGGAAGGTACAGAATAGAAAGGTTTTGAAGCAAAACCGTTCCACTTTCAAGAACCAGTCATTTAATCATTTAACTGTAATTGTAATTAGTCATTTAACTGTAAACACACACTGTGTCTGAGGCTAATTTCTTGGCAGAATGGAGATGGGGACAAGGCTTTGAAAGTGGGCTCAGGACTGTCTTGGGCAGGCCTGAGGTCAGCCTGGACTCAGCTCACAGTACTACAGGTCAGGACAGGAGGGACCCCCAAGTCGCAGTGTCCTCACATTTCTGTATGTGTATTTGTCAGCGGCCACAGCTCCTAGCTGCATAGAGAGCCTGGGGAGACAGCATTGCTGGGCGTGGGGAACTCGGCATCCCCTTGCAGGGCTATCCTGAGGGCTGGGGGTGGGGCAGCGATGGGAAAGGACGAGAGGCCAGTGAACCTTCCCTTGCACTAGGCCTGCCGATCTGTGACTGGCACACAGCTGATGGCCCAGAGATCTCTTCTGAGGGATTTTATCCCGGGGATCAATTTGTCCCATTTAATCCAGCAAACGCATGCTGTGCTCCTTCTGCAAGAGAGTACAGTGTTAGGTGCAGAAAAAAAATATCTTTTGATTCTCTTTTATTTCTTCAGCCTGGTGTGAGACCAGGGACGTGAGCCCTATTTTAGGCATTCTGCTGTCGGGACAAGAAGACCTTTTACTTCCTAACTCCCTAAAGCCATACTGCCCCGGCAGTTCCTACAGGAGGGTTTAAAGCACCAAATAACTGCTACACAAAAGAGCAATCAGCGATGCCCGTCACAGCACCCCGAAGGTCAGGAATCAGCTACTTGAAAAAGTCCATCGACAGAGGCAACATTTAAAGAGAATCTACGAGACGTACATCCCGGCAGACATTAGAAGTTCTGCTTTGGTGCTCGGGAAGATCCATTCTCTTAAAGAATTAGGCTGCTGCCTCTTACTGATAAAAGAAAATCATTTAGTTGCATTTTATCCGTCCTACAGGCCTGAGCTATTTCATCCATTAGGTATGGTTTATGAGCTTTTTAAGGGCCTAAAAAAATATTTAAGAACTGGGAAAAAGACTTAATAGAGCGGGTTCCACTGCATTTATATTGCATTTTATGCAATATAAAATTGTTCAATGCAAGTGTTTAATTAGATGTCAACAAAAACTCATGCTACGTGGGACTGACACATATACACCACTACGTATAAAACAGATAACTCATAAGGACCTACTGTATAGCACAGAGAACTCTTCTCAATACTCTGTAATGGCCTATATGGGAAAAGAATCTAAAAAGAGTGGACAAAGGTATAACTGATTCACTTTGCTGTACACCTAAAACTAACACAACACTGTAAATCAACTATACCCCAATAAAAATTTTAAAAAACTCATGTTTCATCAATTATTATAATTAATAGTTATAAAAACTACATTATGAAGAAAACTGTAGGCTACCCTGGCTTACTTCATAAGAATTCCTGAATATTCAGGACTGGAGAAAAATAATAAATCATAAAGCTGGATCATTTAGCCAATTAATTAAGTAGTCAATTACTTCCAAAAGCAAAATTATAAAAGCACTTGCAAGTATTTCTTAAGCCATCCTAGTTCACGTGGGGCGTGGATGCATCTTTCTAGGATTTGTGCAGGAGCCTCAGGATGCTGAAGCATCTGCCCCTGGGGAGGGCTGACTGGGTACAATGCCCAGTTTCAGCTGATCCTCAGGACAGGTCAATCAGTTGCCTCACTTCCATGGGCTGATCCCATTTTGTTTACCTTTATCCTTCACTCATTCACTCATCGTTTTCATTCAACAAGTATTTCTTGTACAACTACTACACCTTTATTGAGAAACCCTATCACTTCAAATCCTTCAAAGAGGTGAAAAGACAACAAAATTAAAAAAGGAAATTCCTTATGTGTAATATTCTAGTCCTTAAATTCGTTCATCTTCCTCGGTCATCCAGAGGTGAGAATAATTTGTGGCCTGTTGCATTCCCTTTTGACTCTTTGACTCCTTTTATTATTATAAGATCGCTTCATCCCTTGTTGCAGGGAAAGAGCAGATGAAACTCAATGAAGATGAATCTTTCTCCCTTTGACCTCAACATAAACTGATGAGTGAGGACACTAAACTAACCACCAAAGGCTATATGACTTACGTTATCCATGACCCTTATTACCATGGAAAACTGGGATGAGACAGTGTTTCCTCCCTATAACTCTGGTTAGTTACCTCCCAGGGCTGAAGCTGGGCTGAGAGAGTCACCCCAGGGTCATGCAGCAGAAAGCTCGGGAAACACAGAAAGTGCCTTACAGTGTGGGAACCGCAGGCACTGCTCCGCCGAGCCCCACCGAGACTGCTCTCATCCGACACAGACGCCTGTGACGAAAACAGACCGTCAGGACAGGGCACCTTTCCTCTCTCCATCGGCACCCAGGAAACACTGAAATGTAAGCTAAGGAAGAGTGACACATGCCAGGAACACGTCCTGAAAAACATCACGATGGAAGACATGCAGGGAAGGCTCAAAACCACCTCCACAGGCAAAGACTGTGCAGCAAAACAACAGGGTCGTGCAAAAGTCCAAGTGAGAGAAGTTTTAGTTGCTGTCAACCAACTGGCATGCAATGGAATCTCCAATAGATCCTTTAAATCTATGACTCTGAAAAATATTCCTTGCTAAGTAAAAACTTGTTAATCTAGATTTAAAACGAGCAGATAGTTCAAATATCCCGCATTTTCTCATGGCATCCTCATAGATGATGCTTAGAAAGTCACTCCGATATGAAGTGACTTTGTAAGAAAAACAGCATGTTGATTATAGCTCAATTATTTTATAATTCTTTAAGAATCGCTAACTAGAGAACAGAACATTTCATTAACTTGAAAATCCTACGTAATTAATCACTGAGGGTAAATGATGGTAACTAGGAGCTTACAATACCATGAATGGAACTTTAATTTTCCCTATTCCTCCTTGAGGACACAGCGGGTTTGCTGGACCGGTTATACATCTAATTCGTAAGTGTGCAATCTGATGGAAATTCAGAAAGTTACTAACAATAAGGGTATGGCTACTTTGAGTACTTAAGTTTCCTGCAGGGCATAAGCACCTGGTATTTAAAACTGGAAATTTCCAAGATAATATAACACAATGGATTAATATCTGTTAAGGTTACCAAAGCAATAAAAAGCTACCTTTCTTTTTGCCAATCGATTAAGTAAACGTTGCCAATACTTTACTCCAGCCTAACAATCCTACACAAACACGTGTCTTCCCCAGCTATTGTCAACTGTCGGGAGAAATAAACCCCAGATCTGGCCAAAGGGGGCTGCAAGCGTAAGCTCCACATAAAGCGGTAATTCACCTCCAGAAGGGCTGCAAACAGGTAAGTCCACCGCACTCAGAGGAGGCGTTCGGTGGGGGAGGGGCGCGCATGCGCGCTGAGAGGCGGCGGGGTGGGGGGGGGGCACGGTTAGGCGCGGGCGGGGGCACGGTTAGGCTGGGGGTGGGGTGGAGGGGGGAATGGGTGGAGGGGGCAGGAGCGGGCAAGGGGTTGTGGGAAGCACACGCACCCGGTAACTCCCAGCCGGCCGGGCAGCGCCGTACATATAGGAGGGCTGGAGGATGAAAGCAAATGGCAGGTTTTTAAACCCTTGAAAAAACAGCAACAAATAACAGTGACAAGGTAATCATGATGCTTTTGGTGATCATGACAGCCAAGTTACCGTACGACTGTTAGAAGGAAAAGAAGTCCACAAAGGCACCATGCCTTCAATAACTCTGATAGATGCAAATCCACATTTACAAGGAAAATAAACATGAGATGATTTTTAACTTTAAAAATAGTGAACTTCCGCAGAACCTCTGAAATATGGCTATTTTCTGGGCATCTTTTCAGGCATTCCTAGAAGAAAGGGTCGGGGAGCGAGACAGAATGGTGACAACGTCAACGACACCAGCAAGAGCCCAAACCCACGACTCAAAATCCCGGGTGAAGAAAGCACTTCGGGGTGTTAAATACACAGACTTCCCCACAGGAGCAGTGCGGCAGGAATAGCCTGTTTGCTTCTATCAGAGGATCCAAGCAACAGTCTCCAAGATACAAAGGAGCTGTAGGGGGGCTTCAGCCGCCCAGGGCTGGCACGTCTCTGGCACAGGGGAGCCCACACCCGAACAGAGACGGAGCCTGTGCGGGGTGTGCTGGAACACAAGGGCAGCTCGCTGGTGCGACCCGAGCCTCACCTCCGAAGAGCATCATAACCTGTTTGCCGGCAGAGGCCACGGAGAGCCCAGGGCAGGGGGCCCACCAGCTGGTCAGGGAACATGCAGGAACAGGGATGGATCACTCAGCAACGCCAGGGACACGACAACGCAGGGAGGTGGCAGTTCAACCTCCATAACGTGATGTGTTCTTGGAGCTCGGCCTCCGACATCCTCCTACGAGAACAGGACTCCTCTACCTGGAGCTAAAAAGGCCAAGCACCTCGGGGACTGCCTTGTACAAACAGGAAACACAGCGGAGAGCAAGCCAGAGAAATAACGCAGTTCTCCCCACTTTCCAAGACGGAGGAGTTAGATTACGCACAAAAGCCTTCCAAATTGCTTCCTGGATACATTTACAGGAGAAAAATGTTTTTTTAAAAAACAAAGGAAACCCCAAATGGGGAACAATTGCTGGAAAAGGAGGAGAGACCCAAGAGACCAATTTTTTGGACTTGAGCTTTTGAAAATATACATTTAATAGAGCCTCCTTTTTCCTAAACTCCTTTTTAAAAAAAATTATAAGGTCTTAAATTATTTTTGATTTGCTTTAAAAGGATAAGAAAAGTCTTAGCCAGTTAGTCAAGCCAACTGAAAACATCTACTAAGCTTTGCTCTTTGGACTTCACATGGAAGAGGTTGAAGTATCCACGTCCCTTTAATCAGCAATTCAAGTGACAACAGAAGGAAAGAAGAGGGAAGAATGATGTGAAAAGGAGGAGGACAGACCCGGTTTCCATTCTGGACAGACAGGGGTTTGGGAGCAAGGCCACGACTGAGAAGCCCGAAGTCGAAGTCGGAGCAGGAAAGTCCCTGTAATCAGAGAAAACGGGCCGGAGGGGAAAAAGGCTCACAGCTTCATTTCATCTCAAAGGCATCATCAATTCACACGAAATTGACTTCTGCTACAAGATCGGTAAAGGACATGCACTTGCAGGGAAGAGAGAATGAGGGGAAGGAAATAAAGACAGTCCAGTTAACTGACAAAACTATTACCTGGGACTAAATTAGGACTTGTGAGTCTACACACAGGCAAAAACAGGTTTCATTAATTTGAATTGACAGCAAGATCAGTGGGGTTTTGAAGGTCTTTCGGATGCAAATTCTAATTTTTACAGTTTGGTGGGAAAAACTCAAAATCAGGAATTTGCAGAGATAGTAACCTCTATTCTATGTAATAAAATATTTCATTGGAGATGATCTCGGGCTTGCTTAGGTATTTACACAATGCACGTGTGTTCAGGATTCATAGAAGACATGATAGATTCAGTGGTACATTTCTGAGACCAACAATCTATACGGGATTTCTGGGGAATACTACTATATAAATTAGCGGTTTCCCCAAATAAAATGTTCTATCCACATTAAAGGACCCTTGAAGAGGAGGCTAGCTGTTTCAGATTTCCATGTCAGCAGTATTCTACTGATCACACAAACCCAGGGCAGCCCTGGAAGCGGATGAAGTAGTTCTGTTCAGGTAACGTGGTGGCACCCTAAGACACTTCCCCGTCCTTTCGGGATCCCGTAACGTGTGCCTGTCGTTCCTATGCCTTGGATCGGGTGCACCAGAATGACCTGAGGGGCGGGCAAGTGGAATCCTGGGGTGGGCAGGGAGAAAGTTTCTAATATTTTAACACAAACCCTGAAACTTGTCCCAGTGGCTGGGAGAATGCCCTGGGTAGAAGCCATTTTGTCAATTAATTTTGGTGAATAATTCACATCCAAGTATTAGACAACTAACACCATGTTCTATTTTACAGAAAGTATCTGAGCTTGGAAGTAAAGTTTTCTGAACGACGAAGTGCTCTTTTCAACAGCAAAATCTCCCGCTGAATTAAGAAAATGCACACAATACACAAAAAGCTCAAGGTGTCAAAACCCACCAATCCTTTGGTGCTTGCAGTCGATCTTATATTCAGTGAGAATTCACATACTAGGGGGAAGAAGGGTTGGAGTATTTATTACTGTCGGGGGCAGCGGTGGGAGTTTGGGAAGTGGGCAAGCTGATGGGGAGAGAGAGGGGCTGCGATGCCTGGAACGCCCCCTTCCGCCCTCCCCACGCAGCAGGAGTAGAAAGTTGGGGGCGGGGATGAGGCACGACAGGGGTGAGGGCGAAGGAAGGACTAGGAGTTGACTGCTGCCGGCTCTACCTGGTTAGTTTCTATTTGTTCTTTCTTTCCCTCTACGTATTCTTTAAGATTCAGTTGACATTCTTTGTTATGACACTTCCTGGCAAAATCAGTTTCTGCACTAGTGTGAGGGGCGGGGAGGGGGGGGTGTCTGTCTTCTGTTTTAGAAGTAAATGCTTCCAGAGGACCTAACTCACCTGCTTGTCTCTGTGACTTCCCCACCTAAACTAGTTCCCTAATGTTTGCTGAGTGAACACAAATCTCACCTAGGTAGGATAAACAAGCCTTACCCATTAGGGCTCTTAAATAATTGAGAAATATCTGCCTATCAAGATTGGTGTATGTTCTTAAAGCATGGGAAGGAATGTTATTGTGTGGACGTTTGGACTGGATTGGATTTTCATTCCAAGTCTATTCCATTCTTGTGAAATTGCCCCAAGTATGCATGTACCCTGCAAAGTAATTCTGCTTTCAAGAATTCTCAAGGAAAGAATTTCAGGGCTTTCTTCTTTCCTTTTTGATTAGTTCCAGCTACTAAACAGCCACATACTTTCTTTCACCGTACCTAACTCAACACCACAATTTGTATTCAAACATTTAAATATGAATTCAAATGCAAGAGAGTGGGCTAGATCTGAATTAAATATACCATGTTAATTACCACCCCAAAATGGACTTTGTAACAGTTATCCAAATGAAACTTCATAAAATAGACATTCAAAGAGAAAAGAGAGTGGAATTTACACATACAGGATTGCATGCTACAAAACCTGTAGTTTCTGCAGAGAGGATGTGAAAGATTTAAATGGAAACCAACCAAGGTGTCCTCTCTGGATGATGACAGAGTAGAGAATCTGCTGTCACCGCTGTAGCTGGAATTCTGAGCAGCAAAGAAGACAAGGTTAAGTGGTGAGCACTTCCTTACTCTCCCCAAAGCACCACCTGTCCCGGTCAAAAGGCAAATGTGGAATGACACAACCAAAGCAGTGTTAGTACTCCGGGAATGCCGAGGCAGCTAGAGAACTGATACCCTCTACTACAGCAGAAACTCTTAACCACTAGGGGTTCTAAGCTGTGTTTTACTTTTCAGTGTTTATTATCTCAGTGAGGTCGTGTGACTTAACTATTCTCATTATTTAAGTTTATATTTAAATTTAGCTATTATTACTTGTAATTCCTTACTAAATCTCATGATGGACCATCTATAACCTCTTAGTCTAGACTTTCCGTATGACATCTCTTCTTAGGTAACTAAAACTCCACTTATTGCACAATTTTCACTCTTCCCTCAGCCCAACACGTCTGAGGGCTACAGCTCAGCCCCGAAGCTCCAGGGAGGAAACACACATCATCAGCCTGGCCATCTCGTTCCTGCCCACAGACTGGTATTTCTGACGTCCATGAAATTTCTCATTCCCATCCAATTTTTCTCCAAGCCCATCCTTACGCTGTTCCTGGAGTTTTCTGCTCCTATATAAGATGCTACATTAGCAGTACGTTACTTGGTCCTTCAATCATTATATCGGGTTGCCCAAAAAGTGTGTTTGGGTTTTTGTAACCCGAACGAACTTTTGGGCCAACCCAGTATTTCTCGATTATTTATTAAATCAACTTTATATCCAACTTAACTCTGTGGTGAACAGTTTTATCATCAAGTTCTTTTGTATCTGATTTCTAGAGGCATGACTTAATCTTAACTAAATCCTAAGGCACACTTACACCGTTTCAACGTAAAAATCAAAGATTAAAACATATGGATATTTGTACGATGTAGAGCTTGATGCCACCTTGTATGGTCACAAACATGCCGGCAGCTGCATGTTTGGGATGTTCTAGAGAAGAATGTAGTGTTGGGTAGAAGCTGGACTAAAGAACTTCTAAAGTAACTTCCAGCTCTGAACTACGATTCTTTGTGATCGAGATATGGTGAAAGCATGCATTTAGGGTGAAAAGTTACTAACTAGTCATTTTAACCCCAGCAAGCAGTGGGAAGCCATCAGAGCTCCTGTCCTATAAAGCCAGCACTGAACAGCCCGCAGGGATGCTGAGCACAGGAAGCAAAACTGTCAACACCCTCTAAAAACGGAATGGATGTTGCTTTTGCTTCTGTCCCCGGAGTGCTGTTATCACCTTAAAGAAAAACATAGCAGAGCTTGAGAAAGTCCAAAGGCTGTCAGTGCAAAAGGCAACATAAACAGGAAGACAGGCCTTTCAACTGGGAGGATTTTTTAGTTTGGAATGAGAAAAGCTTAGCTGAAACAGAAGTGTATGCAATCCTTAATAGGATACGAGAAGGTAAAACCTGACTAGCCCGGTTCAGAACGCTAAGAGGGTGTCCCGCTACCCCTTTGAAACCTGAAAATATAATTTAAACGTATATATGATATTGCTTAATATAATTAAGGCAAATGAAAAGAAAGACTGTTTCATACAGCTAGTAAAATTGATTACTACAAGAAAATAAATGAAGCAAATGCAGGAGGATTTTAGATTTTCATGTATAAGAGATCCGCAGCAGGTCAGGAAACTGAATGAAAATGTATCTGGTTTAACCACCTGAAATCCCCAACGACCTCCTCCTTGGTAAACCCTGAGACCTCCCCCACTTCCTCCTGACTGCCCTGCTGTTGGTTCATTTCTTCTTCTCTCTCCCCCTGGACAGCATCCCTCTCCTCTCCTGCTTCCTTCCCTGGAGCTATGGGCACTGAGAGCATCAGTGTTCAGCGAAACACAGGCTCTAGGGTATGTGTCCTTAAAATTACAAATGAGACCGGTGGACAAGAGTGGGAATGTTGAATTTAAGTATATTTGAGAGTGGAATACTCTTCATATGCACACTACACACAAACAGCCCAGGGCAATAAAATGATGAAGGAGCTACTACTTAATTCGACCTTTTAATACCTAAGAGATTCCTTTCAACGTCGATCTCTTACCTGAACACTGAGAATGTTAGAAGACGAACAGTCTAAGATTGCTAACCAACTGAAAAACATTAGCTTTCATTCTGTCATGCACACACACACACACACACACACACACACACAGAACTACTATAACACAGAAAAGAACCAAAGAAGCTAAATTTAGCGATATTTTAAAAAAGCTTTGCAGCCATCTGTTTGAATTTTGTGTCATGCAAATTTACTAACCCTGCCAGATCTTCTATTCAGGGACCGCGATCCATATAATTCTCCATCATAACCATTTGTCTGTTTCAGCGAAGAAAAGGAGAAAAACGGACATCAGTATACAAATGCAGACACAGGTACAGATC
This sequence comes from Physeter macrocephalus, assembly GCF_002837175.3. Lineage (NCBI taxonomy): Eukaryota > Metazoa > Chordata > Mammalia > Artiodactyla > Physeteridae > Physeter > Physeter macrocephalus. Next base: position 135,782,463 of record NC_041215.1, on the reverse strand, counting down.
AGCAGGGAAGAATTAGCCGGGTATAAAGGGAGATTTTGGAGTGGAGCGGATGGACACGGCCAGGGTAGCACACATCCCGGCAGGCCCCCCGCTGCCTCCACGCTCCTGATCTGCTCGACTACACCTCAGGAGAAACCAGCCCCGTCGGCGGATCACGTCACGCTCTTAGTGTCACTGGTGACTACGGGGCATCACTCGGGGACGGGAGGAAATGCCAAGTCCCCACGGAGTGAGGCGCACGGGCCTGGGTGCACTTGCTTTCCTCGGCAGTTCTTGGTTCCGGTTTTGTGCTGACGATGCGGGAATCCCAGCCTGTGAGGAGCCTGGAAGCCAGGCAACGTGGTCTGATGACCTCCACCTGAGTCAATTCGTCTTGCGCTCCTGGTTCAGCATGAAGCCCTTAAAAACCACGGCTCATTATGAAGCTGGATTCAGAAGATTCAGAGAGAGCTTCTACTCAATTTATAATTAAATGCAGACGTTCATCATGGAAAAAAATGTCTATCATGGCAGTATATCCTCTCTTATCAGTTTTTCATTCATCCAGTCCTCCTACTTTATTTTTCAAAGTGAAACTGAGCACATATTTCATGATTTCATAATTTGCTCTCCAGAAAAAAAGAGAATGATTAAGTTAAGCATATGCTTGTCTCCCTTCTCTTCCCAATTCCCAGCCAAAGCTCAGGCTCTAGAAACTGCTCTCATTCACCTATAAGGAAATTTCTGCTGATTCAAGATAAGAGCTGCCAAGTGTCCGGGACATAACCAGCTCCTGAGACAGAGAAAGGAGGAGCAGTCCCCACAACTGCTAAAAATGGAAGGAGATGCCAGGGGGTCATGGACCTGAGTCCAGATTCCAAGGAGAAGCTTTGTCATACGACTTTAGGCAAAAGTTATTTAATCCACTGGAACCTCTACCTCCTTGGCTCTGAAAACGTGCATGGTAATAAATACTGTACAAGGCCGCTGGGAGGATTAAAGCTGATTAAAATGAGGGCCCAGATCAGTGCTGACTGTATGGGTAAGTACCCGTACAGCTTGGTACCGAGGAAGGACAGGATACGTTTCCTTGTGAAAAGTTCGGGGCAGGGGAGACGGTTCAGCACATATTATGCCGCTGTGACGTTGATGAAGAATAAATATATGGATTTCCAGGCAGATTATAAATCCAGATTCATGAAACCCTGACTATAAAACTGTGTACTTACTTGTGTTACAATTCAAAAGCAAGTCTATTCGAAGTTTCTAAATGAAAAAGAGTATGTAGAAATCCTTCAAAATTAAAATTTAAAACTATGAGTACATTAAAACATTTCTGAAATAAATTTGATAGTAAAAAAACCTTTGGAGATTGGCAGGAATTTTATTCAGTCTAGTTTCCTTTTTCTCTCTCTCTCTCTCGAGAGAATAATCTTGCATGTCAAGGACTTGTATATTTCAGACCTCAGTCTTACTCCTTTGATATCTGTTTAGCAGCTAGTTTCTGGAAAAAATTAATATTGAAGGCTAACATCAATCAATTTTAGATGATTTTTACCTTGCTAATAAATAAGGAAGAAAAATGGATTACATATATAAACCCTCTGGCTTTCCATTGTTGCTTATAAAATACATACTGCTGTAGATGGATTTTTTTCCTTTTTGATCTTCTCATTCTCTTAATTAGCCTGTAGCGTAAAGCAGAGGGTGGGTGAAGGCTGGGAGAGCAAATGCCCTCCTGCAGTCGTCCCTTTCTCTTCTGGCCTTCCATGAAAATGCAGGAAAGACCCTTCTTTTGAAGGCTTTGTGGAACATCCACACTCTTCTGTTGTAATGAAACTCTGTCATAGGGAACGTATCCCTACACCGTATTCCCGAAGCTGTAGACCTCACCAACATCACCTCTGTAGTGAGAAGTACTCTGACCTTCTTAAATAACACACCAACTTTCTCCTCTTGGGTAGTTTTTCTGTGTTGAATTCAGATGGGTGGAGCTGTTTTTAGTGGCACAAGAGGGTAATAAGGAGAGTTGAAAATTAACTGTAACAACATTAGAATAAAAAGTCCACAGAAGGCATGTATCACCTTCATCTTAAGTCAGGTCTCGGATGTTCACCTAGCTTTGTTTGACAGAATTTTTTTTCAACACTCCTCAGACCACCTGCATCCTGGTCACGGGGCGTGCTTCCCATCCTAGGACATCGGAATACCCAGAGGCCCGGGAATATGCGTTTTAACAAGTTCCCCAGGTGAATCTTACATACGGTAACATTGAGAAGCACTGCTCTAAGACAGAACAAAATAAAGACATTCGCCAATCAGCATTTTCTAAAAGAGGGTAAGTAAGATATAAGAATAAATGTCCCAGCAAAACCAATTATTCTAATGGTAACTTGTGATTAGTCAGAATGCTACCAGCTGCATGCAGTGCTGTCAAAGCATAACCAGCTTCACGCATGACCACGCAAAAGGCAACTGTTATTATTTTAATGAATAGTTTTAGGTATTCTTCTACTGAGTCAAAAGACAGAGCACCTTCAAGGGCATTAGAGATGGGAAACAAAATAAGAAAGGCAAAATCAAAGCTCTGAAGTGCAATCCTTGATGCACTCAATTTAGTTTTAAAGTGGAGAACAGCAGCCTCACCGGGAGACTCCGGGGACAAGTGTGCTGTGCCGATGTACGGTCCTGTTAATTATCATCTTAAGGGTAAAAATATATTTTAAAAACCGGAGTTTGCTAGATATTTTTTCAATGCAATGGAATGAATGAAGCACAAGATCCTTTTGGGAAAAGTCCTTCAAGTGAAGAGGTGTATAATCCGCTATAATAATTTCAGTGCTGAGTCACTTTAATGCTGAGTGTGATTAATGCTGGTGAGATTACATTTTTCTTCCTTTTAGTGTAATTTAAGTTTACAGGTTTTCAGAAAGCATAAGGCATACAAACTCTTCTAGATGGATGTAAGAAGGGAAATTCTGAAATTAAATCTAAAGGCTTCGTTCTTGTTACTGGATTTGGGGTCTTTCTCAAAGAGCACTTTCTGGCCAAAGAGCCATCTGGGACATTTAATTTGAAAGGATACAGATTAGAAAATAATAAATTTTTCATTAGATAAAATGACTTTAAATTCAATCTTTTAAAGGAAGTGTAGAGGCTTGGGAATTCTTGATCTGATTTGAGTTCCCTGAAGAAGACACCATCTTTCCCATCTGGTGTCTGCAGCTGCTACCCCAAGGCCTGGCAGACAGCCGTGTTCACGGGCCGCCAGGTGCGGGAGATGGTCAAGCACCCACACCTGGGTTCCAGACCCACCCATGAGGGTCAGAGCTGTACCCAGGAGGCTCTGGGAAGAAGAGAGCTCACTGTGGTGCGTGCACCTGCCCTCTGGCTCTCAGTCCCCAGGTAAGAACAGGTGCGTGGCATGTGTGTCTTTTAAAACAAAGGTGTACAAATGCTCATGAGATTAGTGGAAACGCCACAGGTTATTATCTCCCACGCCACACTATTAGGATCAGGCCACATGTCTGCCCAATCATCTCACCCAAGCGTAGGGACCCCCGTACTCCAAGTCAGGCTGCGACTGTCAGAGGGGAGATGGAAGAGAAAAACAACAGAAAAGAGTTGCCCAAAATCAATTAAAAAGCTACGTAAGGCATAACAGAAACATAAAACAAAAAACAGGCAATCTTGAAAACCTTAATGAAATTAAATTGTTTTCATGACTTCTAGGATCTCATATGTATTTACAAATGCAATTACATTAGCATTACCATAAAATCCATTAGCATTAAATAAAACTTCCAAGGCAGATGTTGCTCTAATTCATGGAATCTGAAGCAGTCTGAGCAATTCTTTCTCCTCCTCTACCTAAAACATTCTATTTATATTAGGCAAAAGGTCAACAGATGTGTCACTCTCAAATTTTTTTTTTTTTTTTGGTGGTACTCGGGCCTCTCAGCGCTGTGGCCTCTCCCGCTGCGGAGCACAGGCTCCGGACGCGCAGGCTCGGCGGCCATGGCTCACGGGCCCAGCTGCTCCGCGGCATGTGGGATCCTCCCGGACCGGGGCACGAACCCGTGTCCCCTGCATCTGCAGGCGGACTCTCAACCACTGCGCCACCAGGGAAGCCCACTCTCAATTTTTAAGTAAAGAAAGTTAAGTACTTATGATATCTAAATCTAGGTTTTCTGAGAATGTCCATACAAACGCTAGGAAAAAAATTTCTTCCATTTTAATTAAGGGTTTATCATCACTGTCAGTGGAGTGAAGAAGGCCTGTATTTTGAGAAAGTCAAGAGGTAAAAGATAGGGTCTTTGAACTTTGCAAACGAAAGATTTCCAAATATTAAAATATGAAAAACAGCAGAAACTGGCCCTATGCAGAGATGGACTGAGATGAGCCCCCCTGGCGGGGGAGGCGCAGTGGGGAACCCTGCTCGGCCACCAACCAGGAGAGGCCACTTCCGGGCCCCCGAGGGGCTCTGGGATTGATGCTGTCACAGAACCCTGGCCCTGAGCAGGCCTCCTCGCTGCTCTGGGCTTGTTCTATGTCTGTAAAAATTAGAAGGTTTGACTCTTATCCCCAGGATCCAAGTTCTGTGAGTTTTAAAGAGAGTTATTTCCTTTAGATCAAGTGCATCACGCCAAAGAGCAGGGGAGCACGCCACCCGTCTAACGACGAAAACCCATCCACTGCTGACTTTCCACCTTCTCCCCGTCTCTTACTTTACTTAGCACCCTAATTGTGGAGCTCCTCCATAAACTTTTATATCCTAAAACAAATAGGCTTGTATCTTGGCAAAGAATGGTGTCCAGCACAGAAATTTAGCTCATTTCTGGTTAAAATCGTTGAAAATGAAATAGATGCTATAAACACCCAAACAACCACTAATAATACCATCGTTTTAAGCTCTTTGGGATCAGGAAACCCTCTGAGAATCTTAAGAAAGTAACAGATTGTTTTCCCAGAAAAATGCAAGTACAAACAAAATCTTGAATACAATTTCAAGGAGGATCGCAGATGGAAAATGCTGTTTTGAAAGAGAGTTTGGGTTCTTTCTCCAGTCTCTCTCCTATTCTCTCTTGAGCCCAAAACAGTCAGGTTTTGCCCTCACTATTTCCATCAAAAGTGCCCGTGTCAAGCTCACCAACGTCCTGGCCAATGGTCATGTGAGTCCTGTGCTCACATGATCACTCCCCTTCTCCTTGAAAAGGTAGCTTCTTCACTTGGTTTCAAGGACCCGACCTTCTCCTGCGCCTGCTGGACAGCTATAATTTCTGACCCTTGTCTACAGATTCTGCAAACTGAGTTTTGCATTGATAATGTTTAGGTTACATAAATCATACTTCCTCTTGCATGAATCATGTCAGAGGGTATGTGAGGAAGTTACAACTACATGGCTAAGGAGAAAGTTTCAAATAGCAAGGAAGCTCTTTAACTGACTTCACCTTTGAACCGTAACTTTCCGGCAAAACCACGATGGATATGCTTTTGGCACCTTCAGGACAATGACAATTGTTAACAGCAAAGCAACAGTGAACAGCCATCCTTCGGTATCTGCGGGGGGTTGGTTCCAGGACCCCCGCAGATTCCAGAATCTGCAGATGCTCAAGTCCCTTATATAAAATGGCGTAGTATTTGCATATAACCTACACACACCCTCCTGCACACATTCAGTCATCTCTAGATTACCTGTAACACCTAATACAAGGTAAATGCTACATGAATAGTTGTAAACACAATGTAAAATGCTATGTGAATAATTGCCAGTTCAAGTTTTGCTTTATGGAACTTTCTGGAATTCTTCCCTCCGAATATTTTTAATCCGTGATTGGTTGAATCCTGCAGAACCTGGGTATATGGAAGGCTGACTGTATCACCTTTATAGTTTGCTGTTATAAACAGCTAAATTAAATGTACATTTGGTGTATAAATAGGAAGGCTAGGACTTATATCATGATTTAATTGCCACGGTGATTAAAAACAAGCCTTCTGCCCCATACAGCCCTTCAGTAAAATGGAGTGGCTGCGTTGAGACCGAATCATTACCAGCAGAGAGATGCAGCTTTAACCCAGTGGTAACTACGCTGACGCGCTCAGATTAATTCCCTGACTTAAAGGACTAAGCAAAACGCGTTTTTCTCTACTTCACTTCCCAAAGCATGCCATGTTTTCAAGTATAACTATGAGATTTTTGGAATGTTTACGGAAAAATGTGTATTTGTGTTTATCAACCATCAGGCTGTCAGTGGTGAAGAGATTTCATTATAGCTGATGAAAGGAAAGGCTCCTGAGGCCCCAGGCTGGATGGATTCGGTGTGTGCTCCGGTTTTCCACCGGCAGCCTCCAGCAGCTTTCAAGGAGCTATGGGAAACCTCTCTGAATAATAGTTACTTTAACTGAGATTCCAATTTGCTGGGGAGCATGTGGACGTCCCTTAGGACAGAATGAGCCTTCACGCTCCCCTTCACCACGCTAGCAATGAGGCAACTTACTCTAAATGGGGCAGTTTTGTGATGTGGACCAACATGAAGAAGTGAGGACTCTTCCACTCTGGGGAGAAAGACACAACAGAACTGCTTACGCTTATCAATAATCTCTCTACATCACAAAGAAACCTCCCACCGTTGAACAGATTTTAAAGAAGCACCTTAGTTAGATATTGACTATAAGGCTACAGGGATAATGAACAAGAACTCTGAAGGCAGGGATGGAAGGGCCAGGAACGCGGACACAGACTGTACCATGCAAACTCAACCATCCTGGTTACTGACCCTCAGGCTTCCACGGCTACCCGCTGACATGCGCTCATCTTCATCAGACGCCTAGTAAAAAGAAAGGATGAAAACCACCATGAGGAGATGATGTAACAGACACAGAGAAACCAATGACAGCTCTCAGAGGGAAGGGGCTGACCCGACACACGGCAGCGGGGCAGCTCAGGCCCCTCCGAAAATCTCAGCGCACGTGAGTCGGGGTTTTCGCCAGAAGGGCTTTGTTTGTGCACCTCTGTTTAACAGAAGACTGTGTCTGGATAACACGACTTTAATTTCACTACAGTGATGCTGTTCACACACATGTAGCTTAATGCATATCACTCTGCAGATTATTCATGGGTATTCAATAGCGAAAAAAGCATTAAAACCGTCATGAATATAGTAATACTCAGAAAACTTGCAAACACTCTCCCCTCACCAAAGTCAGGTCAAAATGCTAAAAGCTGAGCTCACAGTCTTTGTTTAGGTAACAGTATCAGGGTTAGTTAATTTCTGTCGTAAGTATCATTAAGATATAGACATAGATACAGATCTATAGATAGATGTATATACATATAGATAGACAATTTATGTATTTCAGCCATTAAAACTGCAAATCAGACTTCAGTCAAAACGCCGAGGCAATGAACGAACACGGTACTAACCGACGTGTTTCTTCTGGATCTACGGGAGTAGCGCTCACTGTCTTCCTACCAAAGCAACGGAGAAAACAGCACAGAAAGGTTAGGGCAGACACAGGAGAAGGCTTAGATACTCCGCAATACAGTATTTCTGATATAAATGTCAAACAAATATTTTCTTTGCTTTTGCTTAAAGGCTTCAATTAAACCACTGGGGGAAAATGTTTTCTTCTAAAAGTGGGTGGGGGGCTTAAGCACACAAATAATCGGCGTATTTCATTTTGGCTTTAAAAACAAGTGCGTGTTGGGTGAAAAGCAGGGTCTTAATTTTTTCCGAATCGAATGTGGTCCATTGAAATCAGCCTACTTTTCTTCTTACGTTCAAAACCTTACTCACTTCTCTTCAGGAATCGGAAGAGAAATCATTTTCGTAAGAGATCCAATATGGATGCCACCCTATCTACTATATTTTGTGCATTCTAAGGGGCTCCATTTTGCATTTGGACGTCTCTGAAGTTGGGGCATATCTTATCATCAAAGTTGCTCACGATTATAATTAGCAACTTTTTTTTTCTTTCTCAGTGGTATATAAGACACTGACACATCTTTTAACTGTGTCTTACGATTTGATAAACATACATCTGCCTGTGCCATATAAACTTAGAATGATGGTTTACACATAACAGAGGTTGAAGTTAATAATTTTTTAAAAAGAGGAATTGTGTGCTCTTTATATTTCAACAACTGTTTTCTTTTCTATTATACACAGATCTCCACATGTTAGGTAATTTTATACTCCCTTAGATTATTTTATGTGTAAGGGACATCTAATAAGACAGCTCCATACTGGTCAGGTTCTCAAACGCTACAGGTATGTGATGATGTCCACGAGGCCAGTCAGCAAGGTGACAAGGACAGGAAGAGGTGGGGAGCGCTCAGGTGGATGAACTCGTGAGAGGAGGCATGAAGCTGTGCTCCCTCGGGACCAGTGGACAGCTCTTGGAATCCCCCCTCTTCTAGAACCTCCCGCCAGGGGCAAGGTCTCCCCCTGGGAGGGTCGTAAGGACAGGGGTATCGTGAGGGGCGGGCCAGCTCTTAACTGACTAAGGGGGACAGCTAAGTGGTGCCAGGAAACAGGGTGAGAAGGTAAAGGAATTTTCTCACCAGAGGACAGTGGTTTCTCAGGCACAGAGGATGAGGTTGGGCGGGGGGGCGGGGGGTACCCAGCAGCGAAGTATAGAGGTTGGAATGGGGTGACCGGGCAGCAGACTGCAATCGTGAGTGAAGGAAATGCAGCATCACACGTCCCCCTGGATTCCAACTGGAGCTGGCTGGACCGGAGGCTCGTGGGAAGGTTCTCGTGCCGGGGGCACACGCCCAGCCTGAGTGGCCCCAGTGGGGAGTCCACTGCAGAGGAGATGGGGGTCATGGTCGGGGTGGAGACCCTCACAAACGCTGGCCTGGAAGCTCCAGGAGTCAGCTGCTACTGAACAGACCTGACACCAACCCTGGCCAGGGCACCTTCTAAGCAGGCTTCACGTGGGATGTAAACACCCAGGCCAGATGCAAGCATGCCCAGCAGGAAATCACTCAGTATCAAATTAGGGTGCAACAGGGATCTAGCCATGTGATTAAACTGTGGAAGAATCCAATTACAAACCATTTAAGCTTTAAAAAATCAGATTCAAGGCCTACCATCCATTGCTCGATGTCGCCCCACTTTGTATCCAGCCCATAATATTTCTACAGACAGAAGGGAAAGAAAATTAGGCAAGAAGTGCAACGGTAATCGCACAGGACACTGTTCTGACATGCATTTCCAAACTGTTGCCAAGCCTCAGGGTCCAGGTAGCATGCCAAGGCAAAGCAGGGAAGCACATGGTCAGGCTCTGACCCCCACGCAGCCTGTGAGCCTGTGAAGACAGACCCTCCCGACCCGCTCCCTCGGGGAAGACAAGAGAGCCCAGGACAAAGCAGTCTGGGGCGAGGGGGTGGCCTCCGTAGAGACCAGGAATTCAAACTGAGCCCAGCAGCTTTCAAGCCCCTCTGTAAAGCTGTCCATGCCTTCAGAGCAGGTGTACTGCAGGAATAAAAGCACAATTTAAGAGAAGCCAAAGCCATTCCCGTGTTGCTACAACAGGAATGAGACCACCAGAGGAAAGGGGGAGAAACGGAGTGCTGCCCCTAGATTTCTGGTACACTCGCTCCAGCTATCTGATAGCCATGCTAAATTTAGGCCCTCGAGAATTTCTGGGCTGTGGACGTCTTTATAACATGCCACTGATGGCAAGATGACCAAGCAGGCTGTTGCAGAAGAGGTCTTGGCCCAGAGAAGAAAAGTTCTGCTTGGTGTTTTCTTTTTTTTTTTGCGGTACACGGGGCGCTCACTGTTGTGGCCTCTCCCGCTGCGGAGCACGGGCTCCGGACGCGCAGGCTCAGCGGCCACGGCTCACGGGCCCAGCCGCTCCGCGGCACGTGGGATCTTCCCGGACCGGGGCGCGAACCCGTGTCCTCTGTATCGGCAGGCGGATTCTCAACCACTACGCCAAGAGGGAAGCCCCAGGAGGGAGAATTTAACAGTGCTTTAAAAATTCAAACAATACAGAACCCTAATATCCGAAGCACATAAGCCAAATCTTTTTCTGTAAGTTCCTTTCCTTAGACTATAAATCGAGAAAGGAAATAAACGTAAACACTTCCTAAAGTCATGTTTTAACATCAGTTTAAGTGAAAAGCAACGGCTTAAAGCTATTCTGCGTTCAATTCCCGTTAGCCCCGCTCTCACTGTCAAATTCCAGATACGAAAATTTGATGCCATCAACCCTCCTCTATCTCATGGCTTAATTGCAAAGACAGAAAGAAAATGTGGTTTTTAAAAAGGAGGGGGCCTATAGAAATTCACAAAAAGTAAATTCCAAAAGAAGTCTGTGTTATCCGATTTTCTATTTCCGTATTTCCCTCTTTGGCCAATTCTATACCCATATCAAATACTGCATTCTACCTATTGCTCTTTTTAGGACAAAAATAAGAATCAGTATTTAAAGTCTTTCATCGAGTCCACAGGTGGCCTTATAAACAGTTGCTGTAACTCTACAGCTACATCTCCATGCCATCCCATGGAGGGAGGGCACCCCGGGAAACAGTAAGTGCGGTTAACAAGTAGTCCTGGTGTTAGCTAGCAGTGGCAGCACAGCAAACTCTAGAAAGTGTACGATATTGCACATGTCAACTGCTATGATTAGCCAGTGAGTCATGCGGAAGGAAGCTAAAGCCAGACAAATGCAGAAGTGCTCGTCTTTCAGAAACAGCTTTGATTCCGCAGCAGAGAATCCATGATGGATGTAGCTGATGGGCTGGAACAGAGCCTTACTGCTTCCTTTTCCGCTTCCTGAGTCTCAGTGACAAGGAGAGAGCCTTCCCTTCCCTTGGACACATCTTTATTATAAAAATGTGCACGGAGGGCTTCCTGTGCTCCCTCTAGTTGTACTTTGTATACAAATGACCATTCTGACAAAGTTCTAAGGGTGTATCCCTGGTGAGCTGGAAAAAGGAAAATAATCTCGATCCAGCACCAGATGGAAGTGAATCAAAGTGGAAATGACCAGATAGGAGTCCCTTGTCCAGGTTTTAGGCGATTATGTCCTGCTCCATCGGATACTGTGACGGTTCCCAGCCTTGCCTTTTACCTATGAAATTCTGACCTAGGTTCTCTGTGTATGGGTTGGAACTCTAGCTTCAACATACATTTCCAAGTGGACCCTGCAAAAACTAACAAAGTTCAAATAGATTCTGGCACCTACTTAACTGGTTTCTTAACACTCTGGGGGACAGTAGTTATGCAGAGTGAGGGGGGCAGGAAGGAAAGGCAATTTGGAACTGTAGCTGGTAAAGGAATCCGAAAACAGAATTTTAAATTTACTGATATAGGGTGTTTAAAGGGTCGGCATGTTCTAACCTATGAAATTAAGTCACCTTGTTCTGATTTTCTTAGTTGCTCTCAAAGACAAATAGAGTCCCTTCTTTATCTATAAACTAAATAAATTTGTAAACACGAAGCTATTACAGGTGCCGTAAGTAACAACAATTCACTTTTGGGAGAGACTCACTGTAAACACTTTCTATAAGTTCTCAGGGAACCGCTTACTCCTTCCTTCGTTATTGCTGGATCAGGAGTCACTGACTTGGTTATTTTCCTCTTTATTTTCTGTGTCTGGCCTGCTCAGTGCATTTATTTCTAAACCTCAGCTGCCTGTACAAAATACTAGGAAACAGAGAATACTGGAGATAGAAGGCAGGTGTGTTTTAAGCTGTTGGATTTTACTGTTATACCATCATTTTCTTTTTTTACTCAGATTTTAAATCAGTATGTAATAATCTCCTAATGTATGGTAATATGCCTTGATAGCTTGAACCCTTTCTAATAAAATTATATGAGAGGATAATCTTTCTTTTTAAATATCTGATTTCAAAAGGTTTTCCAAACTCTGAGGTGTGATTTTTGTCTTAGAGTTAATTTTTCCTCTTCAACAATTTTCTAATTTCTTGAGAAAAGGGAGATGGGAAAAGCTTTCAGTACACAGAAACGTGTGCTGACGGCTGCTTTGCGTGTGGGCTGAAGTGGGGACCTAAGCATTCTTGTTCAAACCGGTTCATAAATAAAGCAGTAAAAGAAGCAGTAAGAACTTGGATGAGTTTTCAATCAAAGGTGTTATTTCTGAAAGGTGACCAGGTCCTTGGCAAGGGAAAAAGAGTACATGCAAATTAGAAAATAAAGAAGGAAGAGCCTACCTTTTGAACCTGATAGATCTATAGAGGAGGGCAAAAGAAATTGGAAAAGAAATATATAATCCAGTTACAGAAGTATAAACATCAGAAAGAAAGGTTCTGTAAGTACCTAGAGATATGAGTAAAAGCCATATTGGAAAAAAGGTGAAAACTGGTAAAATAGGAATGAAGAAAACCTCTTGAAGTCTCATTGAAATAATCAGTAATTTCATCACAGATTTTACATTCTATTTTAGATATATTGGTGAAACACAAGCATGTCCACAGAAGTCTACAAGAATCCTGCTACTATTCTAATGCAGAAGTTTGTATAACCTGTTACCGTTAATGGGAAAAAGAACTTCATCTTCAATTTAAAATTTCTTTTCACCGTGATCAAAGTTTAACAAAAAAGTACAGAAATTTAATTGGAAAGTCAACTGGTCAAATTCACAAAGAGTGAAGAAAGAGGCTTTCACGTTCTGATTCATGCAGAATACGTGGAAAATTCAACAGATACAAACAGAATACCAGGAAAATTCCAGCCAAATGGAGTGATCACTGGAATATAACTGAAAAAAATTTGAAAAGCTTATTATCATACCTTGACCTATTAGTTTGCTCTAGAGCTTTCTCCTAATTTTGTAGTCATCTCTAGGTAAGACTGAGATGTCTGCTCCACCCATCCGTTCATTCATTCATTCAACAAAACTTTGACTGAGTCAGGCATTGCCCAAGGCACTGCCACAACTACAAGACTTGAGACTCAGTGCTTCTAGTCCTACGTGGGTGAGCACAGATCAATATACTCAACACTATGACTATTAAACATTGTTCCTCCAACAGAAATGTTTATCAGGTCAGTAGCGACCGCAGATGCACTCTGATCATCATGAGATCACCTGGGCATCATACCACCATTTTTTTTCCATTCGTGTAGGTTCTCGAACAAAGTAAAAGGTTCACTCAGATTTCCCAAAGAATATCTACATATTCTCCCTAAAAAATCCATTGAAAAGGAGCTCCTAATCCTTTGAAACAGCCCCCAAGCACAGCTAATGTAGTCGGTTCTCACCATCCGCACGGGTGAAAAGAACCGTTCTGGAGGGTGCAGTGGGCGGCTAGGAGGGCTGGGGTGCCTGGGCCATCTGGATAGATCTGCAGCCGGCTCGAGGCCCCCATGTCCTCAGGGTCTGCTGGGGCTTGATGACCGGTCTACACTCCTCCAGCACTGGTGACACTTCTCACTTCTCCTCCGTGTGCACTCTCATGCTGGCCTTGGGGGGTCCCAGGCACGAGTGTGGCTTCAACCACGACCCATCTCCGACACCCCCCAGTGGTGTTGCCAGCTTCCTGCTCTCCTGAGCCCCCAGCGACGGTCACTGCTCTCCAGGCATTCACAGCCTCGGTCTGCCTGCAGCCGAGCTGACCTCCGTGTTAAGGAGAGCCTTGGTCCTGCTCAGAAGCGCCTGTGCAGAGGTAGGTGGCTTGCCAGCCGGTGGAAACAGGGACTGTGTTTCTCAATTTTTACGCCAACATATCAACCCTACTAGTTAAACACGGGTCTTCCAAAGCATATTCATTTCCACTTAATCAACAACTTAAAATGCCAGTACCTGGGCTATCAGATTGTATAACCTCAGATTGTGGTGCTATTTCTAATAATAGGCCCGGAGATGTGATATGCAGAGGGGAGACCCAGGGATGTTGTCCGTACACCATCCTCAGTCCTAAAAGCGTGTCCCCAAACCTGCAAGCTTGTCTGTCTCCTCCCTCTAGACGTGCACACGAACGCCCGTGCACGCCCACGGGCCCACTCCCCCAGCCCGGGACACGGGTCACGTCAAGAATCAGCTAGACGAACAGCGGCTGCTCCCGTGTTCTCGGTAACACTCAGCGGACACCAAGGTCCGTCTGTGTTTACAGGACGAGCCCTGAATCAGCACCAAGGAAAAAACTTGTTTTTCAAGGCGCACGTCTGCTTGCAAAACGCTGAGGACTACGTGGGTCTCCGCCCGCCCTGGGGGCGAGTGGCAGCGTGCTCTCTGCCAAGGTTGATCCCAAGGGTAACACGCTGACGCCGCCCTCTGTTTTCGCCGTTGGTTACACACTTGATTTGGAGGCAGAGGATGTACTGGGAAGACGACAAGCTTCTGGGAAAACTGTCTAATTAAGGTCCGTCTTCCTCGCCTGTCAATAAAACCCGGACAGACCCCTCTCCAGACTGTGACAGCACCCAGTCCCAGCACCGCCACACGCCAGGGGCTCCAGGAGGTCCCTGCCGGGCCCCCCGCCCCACCCCAGATCTCTCTGACTACGAATGAAAGATATGCGTATTTTATTTTAAACCTTTCAAATCCCTTTTTTGAGGAAGCAGACATACGCTTTAAATGGCAATGCGCTCCTGTCCCAAGCGCACTGAATTTATGATAGCAAAACTGTCCTTTGTGTGAGTCAGTGCTCCGGGGCTCACACAGCGACACAAACCACCGGGCAGAGCCAGGGCCCTGTCTCCATCCTCCAGGCCTCCGCCATCTGACTCTCATCGCCCACGAGGCCTTCTTGCCCGTCCTGTCCTGGCTTTCCCCACCTACAGCTTCTTCGTTCAGCGTCTGCACTCGCCCACCGTGCTGCCCGGAGTTACTTTCTCTGCTTCCTGCCTGACCGATACAGGCCGCCCCCCCCACCCAGGGTGTCATTCTGCACCCAGATAATTCACAGCGTGGGGCTGGGCCATCCGGCACACGGCCTGATCCTGAGAAAGGTCCCTGGAAACGTGTTCCCACGTCTGAAAGCATCTCTGCGGTGGCTGAATGCTGAGGGCACCCAATTAGCGAACTGTTTTTGTGCGAGACCTTCCATGGAACTTGAATCACAGGAAAACATTTCCATCCCTGTGAAGCACCCAGGTGTCTTTACCGCAAGAATAAAGAATTTCAATGCAAACTATTATATAGAGAATGGATGAACAAGGAACTACATTCAATATCCTGTGATAAACCGTAAGGGAAAAGAATATGAAAAAATGTTTGTACATGTGTAACCGAATCACTTTGCTGTACAGCAAAAACTAACACAACACTGTAGATCAACTATACTTCAATAAAATAAATTTTAAAAAAAGAATTTCAAGATTCTAATGCCATCTACTAACCAAGGACACTGTGTGTCTGACCGAGTGAGGCAAACCGTGGCATTTGTAATCGGATTTCCCAGGTTTTAATCAAATTTTCTCTGCAAAGCCCGAGGTCCTCAGCAGGCACCAGACACCCCAGGGCAGGCCACGCTGCACAGGAGCTGGGCTTGAATCTCAGCTCCTGCCGGGCCAGGGTACTTCAGTCCTCCGGGCTCCCCTGTCCTGAGAGCACAGGGGGGCTCCCAGGGCCTGGCGAGGCTGCTGTGAGGGGCAGGGCTGTGCCTGGCGTGGCAGGCGGCGGGGGACCCTCCACACGGTCCCCCCCCCTCCCCCCACCGACACCCAACGCCCATTTAAGGGTACCAAAATTAAATGGCCCTGACTTAGCTTCCCATCTTTGGGTAGCAGCTGCAGTTTTGCGACTTGAAATATTGCAACGGAAGGGCAGGAGTTCAGCAGCAGATCACTCTGCAGAATCAAAATGGAAGGGGAGGGCGCTTTCTCTGACTCCAAGCGGGAAAAGGGTGCTTTGCTCTGCAAGGAGGCCCTTCGAATAAATGGTTTCTTACTTAGCCGAATTCCTCTTAACGTTCATTTTCTAAATCAAGAACTTCTGCCAAAGAACTCTGTAATAGGCTGCTTAGGTGATCAACTATATATTTAATTCAATTCTGCCCATAACTAAGGCTAGAATATATTATAATTTGAAAGATAGATATGTATGTATATACTATGTAATTCATTTTGGCCTTGATTTTGTAGAAATTTTACCTTTGTGAGAGTAACCTTCTCTCACTTGTGAGACAAATGATAAGATGATTATCATTGATAACACCACCAAAGGCAGGCCCCCTGACAGGTTCAAGGTCATCTTTCCCGAGTCCAGTGGTCCAGCTCCAACAACAGAGCGGAGGGGACAGCCACAGGCCACCAGAAACGCTACCAGACGGCCACTCAGTCAAATGTGGCAAAACCTGGAGGGGCAACAATGTATTTTGAAAAATTCTTCTTACAGCTCTTTTAAGGCCTTAATATAAAAAAGACTGGGGGCTGGAGGGAAAGCAGGGGAAGCAGATGAACGAATGAGCCTCTGCTGGCGCTGGAGAATGCAGCCTCACCCCGCAAACTGTGATGAAGCCACTGCATTAACCCCCGAGCTTCCGTGCCAGTTGGTTTCCAAAGCAGAGGGGAGGGCCTGGCAGTGTCCTGCACGTGGGGGCTTTGCAAGTAGCTGCTGAATGGACAGGAATATTCTAAACAGACATCGATGCCAGGCAGTTCGAAAACTCAATTTGCTATTTAAAATCTCTAACTTAGGGAATTCCCTGGCGGTCCAGTGGTTAGGACTCGGCGCTTTCACCGCTGGGGCCCGGGTTTGATCCCTGGTCAGGGAACCGACATCTCGCAAGCCACATGGCTCGGCTCAGTCAATCAACCAACCAATCAATCAATCAAATCTCTAACTTAGAAACCAGTCCAGGCTAAGAGAACTATTCCATTAGGTGGCCTCCAACGAGTACTCTTTATGTCAGAGTCTGGTGCCCGGCTGTTGGCTGCTGTCAGGGTGATTCCTAAAGCCCAGGTGACACTGTCTCAGCCAGGTTAAGTGACAAAGGTCTACAAAACAACAACACCTGTCCCTTTTCTCCACCTTCCAGTCCAAATACTTCTCCCCATAGAAGTATTTCTTTTTCACATCCCCAAGTGATGCCTAAAATACGGTCGAGGTGTGGCTGCCCCTCTGCTTGGGCCGCTTCCCAACATCATCGCTGGCGTGTTGTGTGGCCTTTCTCTCAGGGACATGTCCCCTCCACCCCTATCACTCCGGGGGCCACCTTGGTGGCCCCCGCCCTCCCGTCATCAGGACCCAGGTATGACTCTCCTAACTAACCCCCAGGGCTTGAGTTTCTAGTAACCTTCAACAGATTCTTGGAGCCACGTGGGAGAGGTTTCCTCCTCAAGTTCAAGCCTGGCCACGCCCCTCCCCCCGAGTACACACGCCCACGCAGAGGGGCAAACCCCTCGGTCAGGCAGGCAAGGACAGTGAGCACCTCGCCTCTACAGGGAACGTGACCTTGGGAACCTGGCAGAAACTGCAGTGGTTTTACGAGAGACTGGAAATCCAGAGTTTTATCTGAAACGTCACAAGCTTTGAAGACACCGGTTCGACTTTGAAAATTTGGCTACATGAACCAAACCAGACTCTGAGTATGAAAATCATCCCTGGGGAAAGCAGCTGGCCGCCTCTCCAACACAATACATTCAAATCTTCCAAACAAGCGGAGCCGCCGGTGGGCCTGGCACGGCTGCTCCCCAGACCCCGCGAGACCGAGGCCCACGGGAGAAGGCGGAGACCCCGGAGAGGGACCCGCTCATTCGCTGCGCGGGCTTCGAGGTCACAGGAAAGCCCACCCCTTGAACTGCAAGTGAAAGAGCCCCCACGCTGCCCACGTGGCTTCTGGCTCCGGCTCAAGGTGGTGAAAGAAAGTAGCCAAGGGCATTAACAGGTGTGGAAACACATTACTATCCACCTTCCCAGGAGGGCAGTTTCTTTCCTGGTTATTTCATCCAGTGTTTATTCTGTTCTCTGTATCACACACGGGCTTCAGGCCTCATGAACCCTATGAAAAAGTGTAAAAACCCCAGGGGAAGTATTTTGAAACGAGACTGGTTATAGCCTAAACAAATAATAACCTGTTCTTCTTTCACGTGTTAATTCAGAGGACGGGCTTTCTAGCTCAACAGTTAGAACCTCAAGTCCAGAGCCAGCACCAGTTGGCTCCTTCCGGCCGGAAGGCCGGGCCGGGGAGATCCACGTGGGCAAGTGCTCTGTGCGGAGGCTCGTCCCAGGATCCGACAGGTTGAGTGTCCAGGATGGGCCGTCTGGCATCCGTGTGCTGTGCCACGCCCTGGCCTGACCTTGAGCCAAAGTCACAGGCACAGGTGCCTTCAAATCGAGAGCAACATCAGAGGGGCACGTGCCCCCGCGCGGGCCCGCTCCGCCTGGAAGGAACCCTCCCGCGAGAACCGCCGAGAACCGCCGAGGAGCCCGGCGTTAGTTACCTCTTTCTGCTGCCGCTCCAGCTCCTTCATCCTGATCTCTCGGGCCTCTGCTCGCGCCGCGCGCTTTGCCGCCAGCCTGGCCTCCGCCTGCAACAGACCCGGAGATGGCGTTAGGAGACAGACCAGGGGCTCCTGTCCAGGACACGGTCAACAATGATGCTCTTGTTCAGAGGTTAATACATGGTAACACAGACTTGTAAGCGTTAAAAGAGTCCAGGAATCACAGTCACCATAGTTACAGTAGTCACAATTGCTCCCTTTTATTGACCCCTTACTAAATGCCAATGGCTGCTATTCTGAGGGCTTCATGTATATTATGCCACGGACTCCTCGTAACAGCCCTATTGGGGAGACGGTGTTACCATACCCAGTTAATAGATAAGGGAACTAGGGCACAGAGAGGGTAGGGCGCCCACGGTCACACAGCCCGTAAGTGGCAGAGCTGGGCGGTCTGCCTTCCTCCGGAGTGATGACAGATTAGTGCACGGGGCAAAGCACTAGAGCTGGACAAGACCCCAGGTCACTGGTTGAACCCCTCCCTTTACAGACCAGGGAGCAGAGGCCCGGAGAGGCCACCAGACCTGTCCAAGGTCACAGGGCTGAGACTCTGCCCCTGCTTTCCAGAACTCCTGTCCGATCACCCCTCACTACTCCCCGCTGCCCCCCAGCTGCCCCTTCAGCACCTGAGCATTGGGAAGCCCATCTTTTCTCAAGCAAGACATCTTCCACCAGAGCAGAGTGGTTCCAGCTGTTACGAATGTTACATTAAAACAAAATCTGGCTCCATTTAACTACCTGTCAACTTGTAGCTGATCTGCCCTATTCTACCCAAGAGCATCTAAAATGCTTGACCAGGACCCACCAACGTCGTCGGACCTGGCACTCGAACCCTGTTTCGCATTCTACAGATCTCGAGCTTATTCATTATCGCAGGTGATAAAACGGCCCAGTGAGGTGAACGGTGCAAGGGTACCAGGATCCAGGTTTTCTGGTGTCCAACAAATCCATCCTTTCCACTTAATTTTTTATGGGAATACACTTGTGATTCTTCCAATATTCTGACAGCTTTCGCTGTTCCCCAGGTCATCTTAAAACGGGGCCATCGGAGATGGCCACGTGCTTCTGACGTGGTCATTGGGGCCAGCAAGCAGTGAGGTGGCCCAAATGTCCTGTTGTCCAGTTTCTTCCCAAAGGCCAGGCACCCTGTACCGCAGGCTCCCACCGGGACCGTGGCTCCTCACGTCAAGGACGTCCCTCGCCCTCACCCCACAATTATATTGCACAGAACTACAAATTCGTCTTCTTTCTAAGTTCTAATCTAAGTTGAAAACTGACCACAGCTGACCTGTCAAAGATTAGCTAGCTAATGTCCTTATAAGGAATTTATTCTATAGCCCGCTTTGTTCATGTGGTTTCTTTATCAACCCAAGCCCAGGTCCTTCAAATCAAGGATGTCAAAAATCACAACTGCATCAGAACTTTGATACCTCATTGCCATTTTCAATTTTCTAAACCATGCTACATTGTGTGATGAGCCACTCGCTCAGGGTCTATAAAAAGATCCAGCCAAAACGGAGGGGAGGGGAGGGGAGGGGAAGGTTTGATACACTGACTTCTGGGTACACTGACTCCCTATAGCCCCATCAACGGGCCAGCAAGAGGTCTGCGTCCACGCTGAGTGCAGCTGCCTCTCCAGCCCTTCCTGGGCTCCCTGGCTGTTGGCTCAGGTTCTAAGCCGGTGTGGACCAGGCAGCCACAGCCCATCAGCTTGGGGAGGGGGTGGTGAGGAACCGCAAGGGGGTTTAGGAATAGAGAAGGGAGGGCATGGAGGAAGAAGAGGGGGGTGGAGGAGTGAGAATGTGAGAAAGAGGCTGGAAGAAGGAGGGGCTGCCACAGGGGGACGGAGGAGAGAGGCGTGTGGCAGGCACAATTCTAGGGTGGTCTCCGAGATTCCCGTCACTGCTGTACATGCTCTACATTCTCCTGTCCCCTTGAGTGTGGCCAGGACGGTGAGTATGACAAATGTTCACTCCTGTGACTGGGTTACATATACTGCAAAGAGAAGCGCACCAGTAACGAAGGTCCCTCATCAACCGACTTGGAGTTCATGAAAACAGAGCTCCAGGCTGGGCCTGACCTCACCAGGTGAGCCCCGGAAAAGTGGGCCCGGAGGTCAGACAGAGACTCCTGCCGGCCTCGCAAAAGCAAGCCGCCACGTGCGAGAGGGCCTGTGAGGGGTCGCATGACAAAGAATGAGAGCGGCCCAGCTGACAGCCGGCAGGAAAATGGGACCTCAGTCCCACAACAGCAGGACGCGAACGCCACCAACAAGCACGTGAGCCGGGAACGGGACTCTGGGCTCCAGAACGGATGCAGCCCGGCCGAGACCTTGACCGCAGCCTGGGAGACCCTGAGCACAGGACCCAGTAGACTGTGCCCAGACTCCTGACCCACGGGAACGGTGAGATAATCAACGTGTGCTGTTCCAAGCTGCCACATCTGTGGGTATCTGTCACGCATCAGCAGACAACGGACACAAGGCGATGAGGTCTGGGATGGATGACTCCTGCTCACACGGCGTGGGTGCCTCTGTGACTAAGGAGCCCGAGCCCCTGCACCCCCACCTCCTCCCCAGCCTGTCCGTCCAGCCCCCTCCTCTGGGACCGGAGCAAAGATCCTGGAAGAGACCACCTCTCTCGGCAGGTGGTCCCTGCCACCTGAGACGGCCTCCCCACCAGCCTGGCAGGCCTCCAAAATCATGTCCCATCAGACCCCAGCTACTCTGGTGGGCCTCTACCCACCAGCAAAGGGCTCCCGTCATGGCCCCCCTCCTCTCCGGTCCTCACGTCCACCCAGCGTGCCTGTCCTGTCCATGAGAACAACCCCCGACCTGAGGGACCTGGGTTTGGGTTGACAAAGGGACCCCATGAATGAACCAAGTTACAGGACAAGCTCCCTGTGAGGACACGAGCTAGCCAACCCTGAAGACAGATCGATGTGGTCAAGCTTCACCTTAGATTAAAATGTGGAAAGGAGATAAATAATTCAGCACAGTTTCAAATGCTTGCAGTCTCCGCCATATGAAGCACCTACATCTCACAGGATCCTTACATGACTCCTATGTGGAGACCAGGCTCTCATAACACAGGAAGTGGTAACAACCATGCTTTTGCTTCTGGGACTCTGGCTAAAAGCCAACGGATACACAAGCCAACGTCTGAAGGGGCACAAAACCTACGCACAGCCAACTTCATTAGCACAAACCCAGCATCAGCGGAAAAACCCTGACACAACCTGAGCTGCCTAAAAGAAAAACCACACAGAGGTCTGGCAACACAATTCACTCTAAAACGCTGACATTGCCAAGAACACAAAACAGCCAGACACAGAGCATCACAGATGATGCTATTTAAGACAGCATCAGAGGAAATGTTTGATAAGATCAGTCGTTCAATGAACAGAAGGTACAAAATAGCGAAGGCCCACCCTGGTGACCTGCAGGCACGAGTTCATTGCCCCCCAGATCTCCAGGGAGGCCCAGCCCCGCCCTCCAGCTGCCGACGGTCAGGCGAGCGGTTCCAGGGGTCGGGGTGCCCCCGGCCAGCGCCTCGGTGACGCAGGACAAATCCGTTGCGGACTGACACTTCGTAAAATATAAACTCACACGCTTGAGGTCACAGCCATGTCGCACTGTTTGAGTCTCCAAATGCATACTTTCACTTTCTGTCCCTCGCCTATAGGGGAGTGCCGCTTCCTGGCCATCAGCACTCCGGCCAGGCCTCGCGGCGCTGCCGAGACTGCAGGGGAAGGACTTTCTACGTGCAGCCTGGGGCCCCAGTCTCAGGGGGTGCGCACAAAGCCGAAGGGAAAGGATGGAGCAAAGGAGACGGACCTATGGCATTCAGGGTACAAACGATAAACTGCACAGGGCTGCAAAACAAGGTTTGGGAGACGAGACTTCCCAGGCTCCCCCTCCCCCCGCCCGCGACGGCTGTCAGCCATCGTCCTTCAGCGCCCACCGGAGGTCAAGGTCAGTGGGTCCTCCACTGGCTACCAAGCCCCGGCCTGCTCGCTGGGGCCGCACGACACTGCCAGGGCCGCGCTCCCACCCAGAGCTTGGTGGCCGGGCCGGCCGGGCTGCTCCACCCTCAGCCCCCTGTCCTCGAAAGGGGCTCTGGAACAGGCGTAGCTCCGGACCCCCAATCCTCCTTTTTTGGCCCAAGACCATCTCTGTTGAGATACACACTGAGACATTCAAGGATGACGTGATACGACCTCGCTCAGGTGGGGAAAGTGGCCGTAGGCTGGCAGCAGGAAGGGGGGCCCTTGTGCCCCAGCGGCAGCCCCTGGGGCTTGTGAAAGATGCAGAGTCTCCAGCCCCACCCCGGGCCCGCTGAGTCAGGGCCTCGGGTGCGGCCAGTCTGGGCTTCAACCCGCCCCCCAGGGAGCTGGCTGCTCCCTCCAGCGCGACGACCTCTGCTTTCTGTTATCCCATCTCCGCTTGGGTATGTTTGACATTTTTCATAATAAATAGCAAACATTTTTTGAAGGAAGGAAGGGGGTGCGGGAAGGGAGCAGAGGCTGAAAGGGAGAGAAAGAGAGGGAAGGAAAGAAATGAAGAAGCCCCAAGGCCAAGCTCACTGCTGCGAGAAGGTGGCCCGGCGCCATCGCTAAAAACCCTTGCGGTGCTGCCCCCCAGCCCTCACCGTCGGGCCCCCCTCCCTGTTCCCGCGCACCTCCAGGATTAGGGAGCTGGGGAGGGAGGAGCTGACGCAGCCGGGCCTCCTCTGACGAGATCCAGGCTCCCTGGCTTTCTCAGGACCGCCCAGTGTTGGTGCGGAACGAACGCCAGAGTCCCAGCCCCCTCACAGGGGACACAGTCCCCCAGGATCCTACCGTCCTGACCTGGAACCTCATAAACAGAGCTTTACAGACACGGGGCTTTCAAGCAAGGCACCCTTTGACGGTGGAGATGGTTGGGAAGAGAAGATGCCTTTTGTCACCAAAGTTGCCTCCAAATAATTCTAAAAAGCTGAACCCTTGATTCCAAAGTTCCACTTTTACATTTTATTTTACCAGAGATAAAGAAGACAACGCTCTGACACTAAGGTGATACGTATGGTCTGAGAGATGCTAAAAACACACAAAGAAGCACAAGTCTGAGCCCCAGGGCCTCCTAAACGAATGGCTAAAAACAGCCGGGCGCACCCAGCCCGGGTCTGGGACACCAGCCCTACAGCACCCCGCAGGTCCAGGGGCAGAAGCACGGAGGCCACCGGCCACAGGGGCGCACAGGCTGGCCGAGGAGGTAGACAACCAAAGTGATGCTTCTCTCTGAAATGCCCTCTCTCGGCGGCCCAGACCCGGGTTGGGCTGGAGAAAGGCTGGAGGGTTATGTGAAACCGTTACCGGCAAAAACAGGAGTTACTTTGGTGAGGGGTCTCTGCACTAGGCCAAGGGCTTGATCAGCTCTAGTTCTAGATCGGACCACAGAGCAGAAGTGGATTCTACCAGAGCGGGACACAAAAGTCAGCGGATAAACAGATGCAAGCCTGTTCTACCAGTGACCCTGACAGGCCTCCTGCTCGGAGTACCGGAAACTCCCAGCTGCAAAAAACCGGTCATCCAGAGACAACGGCTGTTCCTTTCTTCAGGGTCAGGGAACTCGGGGACAGCCCCCTGCTTGGCCTGGGGATTGAGCAAAACTAAAAGAGAAGTTATGCACCAGGACGGGAGGAGAAAGCCCTGGGTGAGGCATGCCCTGCCCTCCGAGCCCGGCCCCTGCACAGCTTCCTTCCTCCCTGACCTCCTGTCTGTGCTGGAGGTTTTGTAAGCAGTGGTAGACACTGCCCGAGGGTGCAGCAACCACACACCGCCCCCAGTATCCTGCACCCCAACTCCAGTGATGTCGGGGGCTCTAAGAGCTCTGATAATATCTGTATCCTTTTGTGGCTCCTACCCGTTCAACCCCACATCATGATCTTCGAAAAGCAGAAACGCGATAAACATTGGTGGAACCGAAGTCCTGCCTGCTTGGAGGGGACAGAGGTGCCCAGGACGTAGTCTCAACAGCTTTCTAAAAAGCCCCACATGACTTCCGGAGTCCTGACTCTGTCTGCATACTTCCTGAGCTTCGAAGCTTTCCTGGGATTCGAGCATGGTGTGGAATTCTATATCCCAAGACCTCTCACCCCACAGTCCCAGAAAAAGTTCTTATTCTGTTCTTAAATTCTCCTGGGGTTCCAGAATTCTACATGGAAGCTGGAAGGGGTTTATGAGCCGTAACTCTAGGACGACTCTTGAGAAATGGGCCTGAGCTGCTTCGTCATTTCCTCTACCTAGAAGGAGAAAGCCCTGGAGCCTGGAAAGGCACCGAGATGATGCCCTGGGACTACTCCCAGTCTGCCCCGCGGAGCCCGGGGAGACTTACTGCTCATTACTGATGTGCGAATCAGTGACCCTAATGCTCTGGGATGGCAGAATTTTCTTCAGGCCACGTGATATGTTACCACCGTAGCTTATCACCTCTTGGGAAAAGTTAAAGGATGTATTTAAGGTTCACTCATGTGACTATAATAGGAATATCATGCAGTTGAAGCCTGCAGTGTGACAAAGAACTGGTTCTGTTTAGAAACAAGCAGGGGCCCTCTGTCTCCACGTGTGACTGCTGCTGGGAATGAGGAAGGACGACAGCTCCTCTTGGGCAAGGCTGAAATCTCAGAGTCGCTGGTGAACACACACAGCCCCGCGTTAAAGTGATTTACAACATGCTGCAGACTGCAAAGGAACCAGGAGGCTGTGATACAGAATCCTTTCCTGACTTGCCTTTTTTTTTTTTCTTGTTTTCTTGAAGTAGAACTGAGTTACAATGTTGTGTTAGTTTCAGGTATACAGCAAAGTGATTCAGTTATTTTTTTCATATCATATTCTATTATAGGTTATTATAAGATATTAAATATAATTCCCTGTGCTGTAAGATATACCCTGTTGCTTATCTATCTTATATACAGTAGTTAGTAACTGTTCATTCCAAACTCCTCATTTGTTCTCCCTCCCCCCCTCCCTTTCCCTTTTGGTAACCATAAGTTTGCTTTCTGAGTCTGTGAGTCTGTTTCTGTTTTGTACATAGATTCATTTGTATTATTATTAGATTCCACATATAAGTGACATCATATGGTATTTGTCTTTCTCTGTCTGACTTCACTAAGTATGACAATATCTAGGTCCCTCCATGTTGCTGCAAATGGCATTATTTCATTCTTTTTTTATGGCTGAGTAATATTCCACTGTGTATATATACCACATCTTCTATCCATTCCTCTGTCCATGGACATTTAGGTTGTTTCATATCTTGGCTACTGTAAATAGCAATGTTATGAACATTGGGGTGCATGTATCTTTTTGAATTAGAGTTTTTGTCTTTTCTGGATATATGCCCAGGAGTGGGATTGCTGGATCATATGACAACTCTATTTTTGGTTTTTAAAGGAACCTTCATAGTGGCTGCACCAACTTACATCCCCACCGGCAGTGCAGGAGGGCTCCCCTTTCTCCACACCCCCTCCAGCATTTACTATTTGTAGACTTTTTAATGATGGCCATTCTGGCTGGTGTGAGGTGATACCCCATTGTGCTTTTAATTTGCATTTCTCTAATAATTAGCGATGCTGAGCACCTTTTCATGTGCCTGTTGGCCATCTGCATGACTTCTTTGAAGAAATGTCTAATTAGATCTTCTGTCCATACTTTTTTTTTTTTTTTTTTTTTTTGCGGTACGCAGGCCTCTCACTGCTGTGGCCTCTCCCGTTGCGGAGCACAGGCTCCGGACGCGCAGGCCCAGCGGCCATGGCTCCTTCTGTCCATATTTTGATTGGGTTGTTTGTTTTATTGAGTTGTATGAGCTGTGTGTATATTTTGGATATTAAGCCCTTGTTGGTCGCATCCTTTACGTGTATTTTCTCCCAGTCTGTAGGTTGTCTTTTCCTTTTGTTTTTGGTTTCCTTTGCTGTGCAAAAGCTTTTAAGTTTAATTAGTTCCCATTTGTTTATTTTTGCTTTTATTTCTTTTGCCTTGGGAGACTGCTTTTGGGAGATCTAAGAAAATATCGCTACAATTTGTCAGAGAATATTTTGCCTACGTTCTCTTCTAGTTTTATGGTGTCATGTCTTATATTTAGGTCTTTAAACCATTTTGAGTTTATTTTTGTATATGGTGTGAGGCAGTGTTCTAATTTCACTGATTTACATGCAGCTGTCCAGTTTTCCCAGCACCACTTGTTGAAGAGACTGTCTTTTCTCCACTGTATATTCTTGCCTCCTCTGTTGTAGATTAATTGACCATAAGTGTGTGGGTCTATTTATGAGCTCTCTATTCTGTTCCATTAGTCTATATGTTTGTTTTTGTGCCAATATCACGCTGTTCTGATTACTGTAGTTTTGTAGTACTGTCTGAAGTCTGGTAAGGTTATGCCTCCAGCTTTGTTCTTTTTCCTCAGAAGTGCTTTGGCAATCCTGGGCCTTCTTTGGTTCCATATACATTTTAGGATTATTTGTTCTAGTTCTATGGGTATTCTGTCATGGGTATTTTGATAGGGATTGCATTAAATCTGTAGATTGCTTTGGGTAGTATGGCCATTTTAACAATATTAATTCTTCCAGTCCAAGAGCATGGGATATCTTTTCATTTCTTTGAATCATCTTCAGTTTCCTTAATCAACACTTTATAATTTTCAGCAGATAACTTTTATTATCACCTTGGTTAAGTTTATTCCTAGGTATTTTTTTTTGACGTGATTTTAAACAAGATTTTTTTTTTACTTTATCTTCCTGATACTTCCTTATTAGTGTAAAGAAATGCAGCAGATTTCTGTATATTAATCTTGTATCCTGCTGCCTTGCTGAATTCATTTATTCGTTCTAACAGTTTCTCTGTGGAGACTTTAGGGTTCTCTATATAGAGTATCATCTCATCTCCAAATAGTGACAATTTTACCTCTTCCCTTCCAATTTGGATACCTTGTATTTCTTTTTCTTGTCTGGTTGCTATGACTAGGACTTCCAATACTATGTTGAATAGAAGTGGTGAGAGGGGGCATCCTTATCTTTTTCCTGAATTTAGTGGGAAGGCTTTCAGCTTTTCACCATTGAGTATTATGTTGGCTGTGGGTTTGTCGTAAATGGCTTTTATTATGTTGAGATATGTCCCCTCTATAACCACTTTGGTGAGAGTTTTTATCATGAATGGAATGTTGAATTCTGTCATATGCTTTTTCTGCATCTATTGAGATGATCATGTGGTTTCTGTCTTTCCTTTTGTTGATGTGGTGTATCACGCTGATTGATTTGCGTATGCTGAACCATCCTTGCAACCCTGGAATGAATCCAACTTGATTATGTGTATGATCCTTTTTATGTATTGTTGTATTTAGTTTGCTAATATTTTGTTGCGGATTTTTGCATCTATATTCATCAAAGATACTGGCCTGCAATTTTGTTTTTTTTGGAATGTCTTTTGTCTGGTTTTGGTGTCAGGGTGGCGGTGGCCTCATAGAATGAGTTTGGGAGTGTTCCCTCTTCCTTTAAATTTTTTTGGAATAGTTTGAGAAGGATTCCTATAATAAGTTCTTCCTTGTATGTCTGGTAGAATTCCCAAGTGAAGCTGTCTAGTCCTGGACTTTTGTTTGCAGGGAGGATTTTTTTTTTTTTTTTTAATTACAGATTCTATTTCACTTCTAGTAATCAGTCTGTTCAAATTAGCTGTTTCTTCCTGACTCAGTTTTGGCAGGCTGTATGTTTCTAGAAACCTGTCCATGTCTTCTAGGTTGTCGAATTCGTTGGAATATAACCGTATATAGTATTCTCTTATAATTCTTTGTATTTCTGTGGTCTCAGTTGTTATTTCTCCTCTTTCATTTCTTATTTTGTTTATTTGGGTCCTCCCTCTTTTCTTCTTGGTGAGCCTGCCTAGAGGTTTGTTGATTTTGTTTATCTTTTTAAAAAAACAGCTCCTGGTTTTATTGATCTTTTCTATTTTTTTTTCTTTTTTTTTTTTTTTTTTGCAGTATGCGGGCCCCTCACTGCTGTGGCCTCCCCCGCCGCGGAGCACAGGCTCCAGACGCGCAGGCCCAGCGGCCACGGCTCACGGGCCCAGCCGCTCCACGGCATGTGGGATCCTCCCAGACCGGGGCACGGACCCATGTCCCCCGCATCGGCAGGCAGACTCTCAACCACTGCGCCACCAGGGAAGCCCGATCTTTTCTATTTTTTAATCTCTATTTTATTTATTTCCTCTCTGATCTTTATTATTTTCCTGAGTTGACTTTGCTAAAGGAAGTGGCAACAGCTACCAACTTTTGTTTTCTATGTAAACCCCCAACTCCTCATATGCAGTAGATTCTAAAAATAGTTTGCTATTCCAAGCAACCAAGCAGACTGGGCAATGTGTTCTCCTGCACAGGCAGGAACAGGAGAGGGAGCGTATACCAGCCGGCAGCTCAGAAACAGTGGCGATCCTGGCCTCTGTACCACATGTGTCCACTGCCCCCGTGTCCCTCAGCTGCCACGTGCATTTTACTCCACTCTCAACATCTCCTCTTTCCAAACCCCTCGCTCAGGCAATCATGATAAGTTCCCCCACGAGGGGGCCTGCTCTTTACAGCCATCACTGTAATTATGATGGCCACGGAGAAGAAGGCACTTTGGGATGACAGTTGTCCGTGGGGGAAGTGCCAACGCCTGAGAGGGCATTCTCTTGGGGGGTGCTGGGAAGTCACAGTGACTGGAGGAGGGGACTGATGGCATTTAGGGGCAGGGCGTGGTATGTCAACCATCCTGTACTCACACAGGCCCGCACAAGGAGAGACTTCCTGTTGGCTACTCAGGCAGATAGAAAAACCACATTATAACTTTCAGACCTACAAATTCATTCCAACTCACTTATAAATTCAAAATACATTCTGAGTAGTTTTAACCTACACTGGATGTTCCAGGAATGCAATCTGCATGGAAATCAAGGGAAGATCATACATGGCTTTGTTCAGAACCTTCCCAAGAGTTACTCTCAATATTCACATTCTGTCACTGCAATTTACTTTCACTTTATTTCTTTTTAATGTTACAGTTAAAACATTATATTGACTTGAAATTATGTGTAAAGGGAGATTTTACCACCTAGGAACTTCATTTCAGGTTAGTAATAAGGATGTTAAAAACTTGTTATAGGGCTTCCCTGGTGGCGCAGTGGCTGAGAGTCCGCCTGCCGACGCAGGGGACACGGGTTCGTGCCCCGGTCCGGGAAGATCCCACATGCCGCAGAGCGGCTGGGCCCGTGAGCCGTGACCGCTGAGCCTGCGCGTCCGGAGCCTGTGCTCCGCAACGGGAGAGGCCACAGCAGTGAGAGGCCCGCGTACCACAAAAACAACAACAAAACTTGCTATAAAAAAGGGGCATTGGGTCTGACAGAGTTGCAAACCACAGTTTTAAAACTTCGGGGTGGGATGGGGGGGGAATGAACCCCTCTACTGCACAGCCATGCTTGCTGAAACAGCCCAGGCACAGGTTCGGGGCACAGGTCTTGGGGCCAGTGCTTAAGCCACAAGATAAACAAGACACGTTATGAATTTTACTTGACGACTTGGAGGACATAAAGTTAAGGACTAAAGTTTAACTGGTTATTTAAAACACTATGTTTCCATCAAAATCAAATCAGATGTGTTATGGACTGTAAAATGATCACGGAATTTTATGATAAAACAGCAGCCTTCAAAGAAGCCTTTACCTCACAAGGCCACTTTACGTCACTGCTTGTGAGGAGCTGGCTCGTGGGGGACCAGGTGGAAAAGCTACCTCTCGCGGCTGTGACTGTGATGTTCTCAGCGGGGCCCTGAGTTTCCGAAGACAGAGACTGTCCAGAGAGGGGTCTCAAGACCAAGCTACCAGCGCTGGCTCTGTTGCTGACCCATTACGTGAACTTGGACAAACTGCATCACTTTTGAACACTAGCCCTCAATACCGGTGGCAAGGGGACCAGGTGACGTGATCTCTGGGTGCTTCCTTTGCCTCTGAGATGCTGTGTCTCTACACTGGAGTGAATTCTGTGCACCCTGAGACTGTCCATAGAGTTCTCTTTCCCCATTTTGCTACTGGAAATCTCCTGACTTTGCTTCTCAGAAAAACATAGCAGAATAACAAACATTTTAATCAGGAACAAAATTATTCATGTTCCTTTATCGAGAGCAGACTAATACCATTTACCTATTCAAACTTCACAACACAATCTCTGGCTTAACAACGACCCACACTCAAGCTGATGAATAAAAACAGTGCACAGTATCTTCCATGCAAATAAATTCTCCTCTTGTTGTTAATACATTAAAAATTGTTTTCTGAGATGAGTGATGTTCACACTGGCTTCAACAGTCTCAACATATTGGCGTTGCCAGCAAGGGCGTGATGGCCACAAATAACCTTGTGTGTGACCGACAGGACCGACGGGTGACAGGTAAGAGCAGCCTAGCCTCACCTGTGCAGCTCTCCAGGTGACAGGTTCCCTCCAGCCAATGCCTCTGGGCTCCATACCCTTCACTTCACCTGTTCCACTCAGGGTCTTCCTTGCAAACGCCACACCTTTAAGGTGACACAAAACACTAACACTGTTCCTTCTCAGAATAAGGCTGGACCCTCCAGCAACTCCACACTTTCCCATGTAGGCAGCACACAACTACTGGACAGCCTTTCCTATGCTCAGGTGATTCTCCTGGAACCAGCTAGGAAAGAGCCAGAAGCCGTCATTCCCATCCTCAGCAAGCTTGTCTGTTTGGATGGCGGGGAAGAGCTAAACAGCACGCAGGGATGAGGCTGGTGCCCAGCAGCTCCCAGCATGGCGTGACACAAGTGACAGCTAAAAAGTTGGTACAGTATGAAAGATAGAAAAATAAACATTTCTGCGGCTCTGTCATTTCTACTATTCCTCTCCTTATTTAGAAAAAATACAGTTCATTGAGTGTTCTTTTGTCTGAAAAACTACCAGAAATACAAAGGAAACGTTAATCAAATGAAGACTTCTCAGTATGCACTCCGGAGCAAGGTCTTGGGTCCTAACAGGCTGCCTTAGTAAAAAGAAACCCTTCAGCCCTGATACCGGGGTTGTGAGGCCCCAGGGCTGCAAAAGAGAGCCTGACAAGAGCAGTGATGCTCGCCGACTGCCTGCCAGACCCTGCCCGAGCATCGTGCATGGCGGTGACATCATCACACCAGCTCTGAACCAGCAGGGCTGGGTCTGAACCGGCCCCACTGCCTGCTGGCTGTGTGGCCTTGGGAAAGTCCCCTGAGCTTTCTGAGCCCGTTTTCTCTTTATGTGTAAGTGGAAATAACCAAACCACCTCTGAGGTTATGCAAGGGGGAAGGGGAGACTTCTACAGAAAACACTTAACAGGGCTGACACGGCAGGGGCTTGGGAGATGCTACCTACTGTTACTACCTACACAGTGTCCTCTATGACGACAGTGTGAATTCAGCTCACAGGAGGTTTAACAGCACCAGGAGAAGACAAGCATGCTGAAGCACTCGCCAGGAGCAAGAGTGCTGGGGAAATTTCAGAGGAGGTAAGTGGAGATTCCCCACCCACACCAAAAGCCCACTCCTATTTCTCTTCCCACAGGAAGAGTACACACCCACTGGCCAGAGATAATAAAACAGATGTGAGGATCTGAAATGATGCTGCTTTGATAAGCTCTATTACACAAACATATAAATGAAACATTTTCGTTAAAACGAAAAGTAAATCTTCCTTACAGTAATTTAAACTACAGCTAGAGTAGTAGTACTTTCGCATCCAAACAAAACTATTTATATGGCTTTAAAGTCGTCAAGTTACAGCATTAAGGAGAAAACCACTTGAGACTCTGGCCCTCCCCCAAATGAATACATGAGGCACAGCAAGGGGGTTTTAGTGGTGGTCTCTGCAATCAAGCACGTGGCAATTCTGAACCACTTAATCTCGGATGTCGTCAAAATAGCGCTTTGTTTAACTCAGAAGAAAGAAGTTCACTTACTTAACTTTATCTAGACTGTCTGAATAATGAAAGTTCTGGTAAATCCGTTCCATGAAAATATGGAAATAAGCTGCTTTAAAACACACACACACACAGAGTAAAATTTGGGTGGCCCAGAGTAAAAGCAGTAAAGTAATAAAAATTCCTCTTCTCCCTGACCCACGGCTAACATAGAGTGAGATGTAACAGGCTTACTGCCTTAACAGGTTAGTATTTCGAACCTTATGGCCAATGGGGCTCCAAGATTAAAACTTTTAAATATGATCGGATATTCTGGAAACACTGGCATATGAGTAACTAGTCATAAACATTTCCTTTTAATAAAGATGTTTAATAAATAAATAAATAAAGTCTGTGGGTTCTGGAAAAAAAAACACAACACATTTCCTTTGCTGAGTCACACAGCCTGATTTTTCAGGGATAAGAATTTCCTCTTGAACATTGCCTTTTGAGGAGCAAACACATCGCACCAACATGTGGCCTCCTAATTCTGTAGAAACTAGATAAGAACCTCACTCTAATCAGGTAATACACCAATCAACCCTGCCTGAAAACACTTCAGCCGCTATAAATAACTCCATTTCCTGTGCTCACTGTAAGTGGCAGTTTAGATGGCAGGGTTTACAAAAAGTTTGCTAAGGAGGCTTCCACTACTTTGATATTAGTTCAGGCTGAACAGAAACTATCCCTTAAAGAAAAAGGGAAGTTGAGTCTCCATCTTTGCCCTAGTGGGACACTCTTAACTGCTATGAGAAAAGACCTAACTTACTGTTTTTATATCTTAACTGTTTGGGAAA
This sequence comes from Physeter macrocephalus, assembly GCF_002837175.3. Taxonomy (NCBI): domain Eukaryota; kingdom Metazoa; phylum Chordata; class Mammalia; order Artiodactyla; family Physeteridae; genus Physeter; species Physeter macrocephalus. The sequence continues at coordinate 135,749,275 of NC_041215.1, read as the reverse complement.
ATGATTCGTCTAAAGCAAACCATGATTCCAATGCTCAAAGGTCTCCTGTTGAGCCCAGCAGGGTCAGCCCCCCAGCACTGTGTTCACCCCCACCCCCCGTTCATCCACATGTCGCCTCGCCACCAGGACCTGGGGACCTGCGCACTGGTACCTACAGTAAGATGAGACTTGGGGGTCCACGTTCTACCCTGACAGCCTCTCTCAGAATGGGGCTGGTCGTCTGGGAGGACTTGGTGCTAATCAGTATGTGGAAAACGACCAGAGGTGACACAACCCGGCACGAACATGGGGAAGTTACAAAGTTAAAGAAACATGGTTTCTACACTGTCCTCTCCTGCAAGGAGCCTGGACTTCCTGCTCGGATCCTGCTTTTTTCTTTGCCCCGTGAGATGGAGCTGGACAAATCCATCTCCTCCTGTCAACCCCAGCTCTGGCCTCACACCCAGGTGGCCCCGGCCCTCCTCCTCCCCTGGAGACCCCTGTTCCCGGGACACAGGGTCTCTGGGCACAGAACACAAGCCAGCACAAGCCAGTCTGAAATGCCCACCGTTCTCCCGCTGGCACACTACCGCCCAGGGTGGCTGCTGGGCGACTCCTTCTGACACATCCCACCCCACCCCACTGGTCCTTCAGCAGCGGTTTCCTTTTCAACCAGTAACCTCAAAAAACAGTCCTGCTCTAAAAAAGTTGTTGCTGCTATTTACTTGAGCAAGTTCACAATTGATTACTGAAAACCCCTAGGGCCAAATGTGTTTCAGAATTCAACATTTTTGGATTTTGGAAAGGCAACAAGATGCATACACCATATATTCTGTAACAACCCAGAGTAACAGCCCTTGTCAAGAACCTTAACAGGGCTGCAGAGAAATGTACAAACAGTCACGCTAAGAAGAATAAAGACTGAAAATAGCCTCCCATCGGCCAAATGGGACCTGGGGACGTTGGCACAGATATACCTACAGTAAGATGAGACTTGGGGACCGCGAATAGCCTCCCATCACTGCCAAACGAATCCCGCTAACAACTTACAGAAAAGAGAAACAACTTCTGATTTTCAGAGCTTCCCGGATCCTGGAACTGCGGGTAGGAGAAGGTGGGCTGTGCCCACCGAGCACCTCCTCAATCAGCAGCTGTTCCGGTCTCTCCTGTCACCAACTCCCAGCAGCATCTCTGTGAAGCATGCATCTCAACCAGATCCAGTCCCAGGGTTAAGTTAAGGGTTAATGAGACCGTGCAGCCGGCGCCTTCGGGTGACAGGTTATTTCTACTCCTGCCTCTGACGGCCTGGCGCTCCCTTCCTCACATCCTCTTCTCCATGGTCACTCTTTTCTTCTCCTTGCGCAGCAGTTCATTCCTCTGAGCTCACATCTTGCCCAGGATTAACATCAGCCTGTTCTTGCCATCTATGGTTTGCCTAGGCGGCTCCTCGCGAGCTTGGGCATCTCTCAGTGGCATTCCCATCCTTCTTTCTTCCGAGGGCCCTTCCCTGATGGTGATTCAAGCATCTCTCTGTAGGGTCCCAACTAGGTTAAGGGGTAGGAACCAGCTCCAAAGGTCTGGTCCAGGGGTGGAACGTTAAGTCAGGTCAGAGGAGCACACTAACGAGGACCTTAAAAATATCCACCTGGGGCTTCCCTGGTGGCGCAGTGGTTGGGAGTCCGCCTGCCGACGCAGGGGACGCGGGTTCGTGCCCCGGTCCGGGAAGATCCCACGTGCCGCGGAGCGGCTGGGCCCGTGAGCCGTGGCCGCTGAGCCTGCGCGTCCGGAGCCTGTGCTCCGCAACGGGAGAGGCCACAGCAGTGAGACGCCCGCGTACCGCAAAAAAAAAAAAAAAAAAAAAAAAAAAAATCCACCTGACTGTCCTCAGCAAGGAAGGTAATTTTCAAGTGTGTATTCATCAGAATCTGTTTCTACACCCCTCTCTGGTGTTGGCCGGGAAGCTCAGGGCAGGGCAGTCTTATTCATCTTGAATCTTCCACAAACACTCAGTAGGTGATTAATTCCTACCTGGTGAAGGAGTGATTATTTGGGGTTCACACTTTTATCAAGGTTCCACACAGGCCGGATAAAGTGGAAATCTAGGGTCTCTGTCTCCCCGTCTGCAGTACTAACTTAATGATGTGCTGCTTTTCCAAACTGCGCCCTTTCACCTTTAAATATTCCCATTCACCATCAACCACAAGCCACATGAAAAGGGGGAGTTACAAACCTTCCCCACCGCACCCCCTGCCCGATTTTAACGCCAAACTACTCCCACATCCACGGTTCCAACGCTGGGTGTTGAGCCGGATAACTGCAAAGTCCCCCAGACGGAGGATCCCCTCCGGACCCGGAGACCCCAGGAGACCCGCCAAAGTGGATCTGGGAAATGGGGTCCTTGGGGGAACTAGAGAAACCGGGTGCAACCCATTGGTTCTAAGGCCCAGCGCAGGGTAAGTGCTCCAAGCCACCCAGCCACTGGGGGTGCCAGCCTCAGAGTGAGGGCACCGCCTCTGGGCACCAGTTCCTAGGGGCTGTTTTTTGTAAAACATCAAACTAGAAGTTCTGAGCGAAATTCTAGACCACGCGCAGGTCTCACACCTCGGCTGGATCCGAGGCCGAGTCACGCAGCTGGGCAGAGCCCGTCAAAAGGCCGTAACTGCGGGCAGAGGGGACCAGACGAAGTTCCTTTCCGTCCTGCTGAGGGGCGTTGCCCAGGGAACTGTGCTTTCCAGGGCGCAAGGGGGGGACAGTGCACACCGAGCCGCGAACTGAACCGAGAGCAGGCCACCCCCCGCCCATGCTCGCGTGGGGACGTTCGTTTAAGGGGGTCCCGGCCAGGCGAGGCAGCCCCACACCTCCCCGGGCACAGATGACTGCGGCGGAAGGTGCCGCCTGCCCTTGGCCCCTAGAACACCAACAAGGACCAAACACTGGCAAACAGAACCAAAAGTTTCGAAAATGTGTTTTCTTCTTACCAGTCTCTGAGCTTCTGGGCTCAGACAGTCTATTTCCTGGTTCTGCGCGGCCGCAGGGTTGGTCATCCTGCCGGCTGCAGGTCCACCTTCTCACACAGCAGGGAAGGGAGCCAACGCCCGGTTCCCCGGATCCGCGGGCGGGCCGGCTCTCAGCGCAGCCGCATGCCGAGAACGGCGGGGCTACTGCCCGGGGACAAATCCGCGCGTCGGGACGGGGACCTCGCCCTTCCCAAGGCGGGGGCGCGCCTCCGCGGTTCCGGGGCTGGGGTGCGGCCGCAGGGGCGGGGCGCAGGTGGCCGGAGCCCGGGAGCCCGCGGGCCTGGGGTGGCGGCACCCGGGAGAAGAGGAGCTGGGGCCGCCCCCAGCCCTCCACCCACGAGGGTCCCGCCCGCGCTCCACCACGCACCCCGCCCGCCCCGTTCTCAGCGAGCGCTCCTCCCCGCGCCCCAGCGGCGCGGTTATTAATCACCGCCCAGCCCTCCTCCGCCCCCCACCCGAAAGGCGGTGGGGAAAAAAGACCCCAGCCGGCTCCGCCCACAGCCCCGTCGGCCGCCCCCCCACCCACCCACCCGCCGAGACAGGGCGAGCTGAGAGGCCTCGAAAGACCGGGGAGGAACGGGGAGGCGCCCGCGCGTGGCCTGGGTCGCCCTGGGGAGGAGCCAGCGCGGGGGAGGGTTCTGTGCGAGGGGCGGGGTCCTCTGGTGGAGGAGCCAGGGCGGGGCGGGGCGGGGCGGGGCGGGGCGGGGTCCCCGGGGCGGGGCCCGCGCGGGGGCGGGGCGACGTGCCCCGCCAGACCCCGCCCCCGGCCCCCTCGCCGTCGGTGCTGCGCTCGCGCCCCAAGGTGTTCTCCAAATTCAGGCCGAAGTGAGCTTCTGCGGACGCGACTACCTCGCCCGAGCCCCGCAGCACCTGCTGGTCGGGGTACCCAGCTAACGCGTCACCCGGAGAAAAGACCGGCTTCCAGGGCGACCACACCGCGCGGCCCGCGGGGCTAAGAGCAAGCATCCCGGGATCCCCCTCCGCAAGCGGCGGCAGAAGAACGCGGTTTGGCGCGGATGCGGCGTCTCAGAGCCGGGGGGCTGCACCGGCCAGGGATCCGGCGGGAGGTCGTGCGGGGCAGGGGCCGATCCGAGGTCCCCGCCGGGCGCCGCGCGGGGAGGGCGCGGAGAGGAGCGTCCAGCGGCGGGACGGGGCCCCGGCCGCCCAGCACGCGCCTCCTCCAGCCGCACAACTCGCGTCGCTCGTTCTTTAGCAGTCCTCCATGCAAAGCAACGGAACGTCTCCTGACCTCGCCAGGCCGAAGCAGAAGCGACGGGCAGGAAGCGACGCAGATTTTCATCGGAATGCCAACCTGCCCCGGCCCAGCCCGCTGCCTGTGGCGCCTGGAAGATTTCCTGCCCCCCCCCCCCCCCCCGCCTCCTACCCTGCGTCCAGGCGGCCCCGGGGCCCTTCCTGCCCATGCCCTGGGGGCACGTTTTCGGAGGCCGTTCTCAGAAAGACCACCTCCCCGCCCCCGAAACGAGAACTTCAGAATAGAGCGGCTGGGCCTAATTCTCTGCAAAGGCGGCTCCAGCGAAAGCCTCGACAGACCGCAAATACACATTTAAATGTTACAGTCCCCCAGTTCCCCACTCTCTGCCCCACTCACCTCCTCCTCGGTAACACGTTAGCGCAAGGCCCGTGTGCACTCGCCTTCCCGCTCTGGCTTCAGGGCAGGGGGCTCTGGAAGGAAGGGTGTATGTGTCGGGGGGCGTAGCCCCCCCCCCCCCCGCCTCCTACCCTGCGTCCAGGCGGCCCCGGGGCCCTTCCTGCCCATGCCCTGGGGGCACGTTTTCGGAGGCCGTTCTCAGAAAGACCACCTCCCCGCCCCCGAAACGAGAACTTCAGAATAGAGCGGCTGGGCCTAATTCTCTGCAAAGGCGGCTCCAGCGAAAGCCTCGACAGACCGCAAATACACATTTAAATGTTACAGTCCCCCAGTTCCCCACTCTCTGCCCCACTCACCTCCTCCTCGGTAACACGTTAGCGCAAGGCCCGTGTGCACTCGCCTTCCCGCTCTGGCTTCAGGGCAGGGGGCTCTGGAAGGAAGGGTGTATGTGTCGGGGGGCGTAGCGGGGTGGGGAACAGAGAAGGTTCTGAGGGACCGAGGTCCTAACCTAGGAGAGAGTAGGGCCAGCAGAAAAGCAAGGCCGAGTAAAGACCCAAAGTGGCCTCTGCGGGAGAAACAGCAGGTTTCCACTTTGATGAGTGGGAACACAGCGCCAAGCCTTGTTGGATAGCAGCGTTAGGTGGGCAAGAACAATTTTCAGAGATTGAAATGCATACCTTTAATACCTTGTTTTCTTGCTATAACACTTTTAAAATATGTCAGTGCGTTACAGTTCTTGATTCTATAGAGTTAAACTAGTTGGCAGAAATAATTTTAAGCTGTTCTACATAAACAAGTACGGAACTTAGGGAATCTATGGTTTGAAGCAAAGATGATTTTAGTTAAGAGCTCCACAGATGAGAATGATAGCCAGTTAATAAAATCGCCTTCTGGGAGTCTTCAGTTTGAATATTCTGATCTAGATAAGCAAATGCTAGAGCACCTTGCCACCTGGAACCTGAAGACCACATCTCCCTGAGCAGGGCACAGGGAACCGGCTTCTGTTGTCCTGACTGTCACAGGGCAATGCCTGCGGACACCTGCACCCTCCCCAGCTCCCGGGTGGCCGTCCAATGGCTACTTATCAGTTTTATGAAAACCACATAGGGAGGGGGTTAAGTGGCTCTGGAACTAAACCATCTGGCTCAGTTCTTGGCTCTGCCGCTTACTGTGGGATCATGACTAAGTGACGTAGCCCCTGTGTCTCGAGTCTCATCTGAAACATGACAGTGATAATGAAAGTGCCCAGGGCGGAGGGGAGGACCCCCACTGAGCACAGTCAGGGGAGCCGCCTTGCTGCCCCTCAGCCCGCTCTCTTCTCCTGGCCTCCAGGCTCCCAGGCCTTCCTGCCCTTCTCCGCAGCAGGAAGGAAGCTGGGCAACAACAGGTTTAAATGGCTGAGAACCGGGAGAGACTGTGGGTAGCCCCAGAGAAGACAGCAAACCCACAGCCTCCACAAAAGCTGTGAGAGGGCCTGGCTGCAGGACACTATCATGGAGGCAGAAGCAACTGGTTGACTAGTTTTATTCCCAGGAACAAACTAACAATACCAACGACAAAATAATGATAGTAAAGGCACAAGAGATTTCTGATTCTACTAAGCAGTAGCAAATTAGAGAAAACTGCTTTGCTGACATCCTTCTAGATGAGAGGCCTCTATGTTCTGACATGCGTTCCAGCCCAGCCATACCGTGAAGATGGCTCAGACCCGTCCCAGCCGTAGGGAAATGTCAGTCTGTATTTTAAGTGGTGCTGAATTCACACTTCTTGGGGTTACTTAGACCCCGGGCCCCAAACAAAGTGTAGAGGGTCTAGTTGCCTTCTGTTCATTTTGACATAAGTAGCTCTCTAGTGAAAAGGGCCCCTTAGTAAGCCCCTTCCCAGGCAGTCTCCACCCCCTTTTTTTTTTTTTTTTTTTTTGTGGTACGCAGGCCTCTCACTGTTGCGGCCCCTCCCGTGGCGGAGCACAGGCTCCGGACGCGCAGGCTCAGCGGCCACGGCTCACGGGCCCAGCCGCTCCACGGCATGTGGGATCCTCCCGGACCGGGGCACGAACCCATGTCCCCTGCATCGGCAGGCATACTCTCAACCACTGCGCCACCAGGGAAGCCCTCCACCCCCTTTTTTTAAACTCAGCAAGGCCACTTGGGAGGATGATTACTGAGTGACTGGAGCCTACAAACTTGGTGCTGGCAAAGTCCACGCGGAAGTCAAAGAAAGTGACATTTTGTAGAACGGAAACCATGGACGTGCACTGGTATATTTTTACCCCAGTGCTCACAGCTCTAAAGGCCACTCGGCCGAATAATCTAAATCCTTTAGCTTGAGGAAGACAAAACTAAAACCACCTAAGAGTGTCAGGTGAGAAGAAATCAGACAAGAAGCCCCAGGTTTTAAGTGTCCATCGACAGATGAAAGGATAAAGAAGATGTGGCGCATATATACAATGGAATATGACTCAGCCATAAAAAGAAAAGAAATTGAGTTATTTGGAGTGAGGTCGATGGGCCTAGAGTCTGTCATACAGAGTGAAGTAAGTCAGAAAGAGAAAAACAAATACCGTACGCTAACATATATATGGAATCTAAAGAAAAAAAAGAAAAGGTTCTGAAGAACCTAGGGGCAGGACAGGAATAAAGATGCAGATGTAGAGAATAAGCTGGGACGAAGTGAGAGAGTGGCATGGACATATATACACTACGAAACGTAAAACAGATAGCTAGTGGGAAGCAGCCTCATAGCACAGGGAGATCAGCTCGGTGCTTTGTGACCACCTAGAAGGGTGGGATAGGGAGGGTGGGAGGGAGACGCAAGAGGGAGGGGATATGGGGATATGTGTATATGTATAGCTGATTCACTTTGTTATACAGCAGAAACTAACCATTGTAAAGCAATTATACTCCAAAAAAGATGTTTAAAAAAAATAAAAGAAGCCCCAGGTTTCCACCCTCAGAGAGGTTGGCGGAAGAAACCCAGGGCGCCTTTGAATGGTCTGAGCAGCATGCGGGCTGGGGAGGGGTAAGGAAGAGGGTGGCCATCCATCCGGACTGCACCAGTGTGGGCCCAGGGTCTTTATATAAAGAGCTGTGAGGTCAAGGACAGGTTCAGTTTTCCCTTCTTTAGGTCAAGATCCCACTTCTAGCAGGTGGACTCTATTTCCAGCCCCTTCCAAGCTGCTGGGCAGCCACTGACCTGCAAGCACCTCGTCACTGTTTAAACCCAGGGACTCTGTCCCGAGAGGGACCTTAGGCTCTGTGCAAGCTCTGACCGTCTCGGGCATTCCTAAAAGCCACCATGGTTGTCGTGCTCCGAGCCCTCTCAACAGAAGTGTAAGGTCCCAAATCTCAAAAGCAGTTCTCTGATGTGCAGTAAGATTACGTGCAGGAACTTAATTTCTTAAGGGAACCCCTAGAAGAGAACAAAAGGTAAGCAGAATGATCGAATTTTGCTCTAGGAACCTCAAGACTCATAGCTAACCAGCAAATGCCACATTTAACCACTGTGGGGTCACACCCAAACTTGGTTTACTGGTCTTCATGGTGCTGGGCTGCTTCTGGGTTCAGTAGCTTTGCCTCCTGCCGTGGTTGGTGCTAAGTGCTAGAGCAACAGAGACAGACCCTTCCAGGATGTAGCACAAGGCAGAGGGCAGGCAGGGGAGGGCAGAGTGGTTCCTGGCTGCACTCCTAGTTAATAACCCACACAAAACCATTTTCCAAATCACAGCCATAACAGCTGTTTTTCATGAACATGAATCCCTAGCCATATTGATTACAGCAGAATAAACATCTCTATATTACTGCTACAAACAGTGAGCTTACATGTATGTTATAACTTTATATGGATCCTCTGACTAATAGAAAAACCACTTCATATTATAAAGCTGGTTCATGAAGTGATTACCCAGATTTGCACGGCACCTTTCGGTTTACAAGGCATTTTACACAGGCACACCTCAGAGACGTTATGGGCTCCGCTCCAGACCACTGCAGTAAAGTGATTATCACAATAAAGGGAGTCACACGAGTTTTACGGCATCCCAGAGCGTATAAAAGCTACGTTTGCACTACACTGTAGTCTTTTAAGCATGCCAGAGCATTGTGTCTAAAAAACAATGTACGTACCTTTATTTAAAAATACTTTATTGCTAAAAAATGCTAATCATCATCTGAGCCTTCAGCAAGCCATAATCTTTTTGCTGGAGGGGGGTCCTGCCTCCTCCAGTCAGGTGGCTGTTGACTGATCAGGGTGGTGGATGGTGAAAGCTGGGGCAGCTGCGGCGACTTCCTAAAATGAGATAATGAAGCGCGCTGCGTCGAGTGACTCTTGCTTTCACGAACGATTTCTCTGTAGCACGCGATGCTGTCTGGTAACATTTTACGCCCAGTAGCACTTCTTTCCAAATTTGGAGTCCATCCTCTCAGACCCTGCCACTGCTTTATCAACTCAGTTTATGAAATATTCTAAATCCTTTGTTGATATTTCAACAATCTTCACAGCATCTTCACAGGAGCAGATTCCATCTCAAGAAACCACTTTCATAGCAAATCCACAAGAAGCAATCCCTCAGTCATTAGCTTTATCATGAGATGGCAGCAATTCAGTCCCATCTTCAGGCCCCACTTCTAATTCTAGCTCTCTTGCTGTTTCCACCACATCTGCAGTTATTTCCTCCACTGAAGTCTTGAGCCCTCAGAGTCACCCATGAGAGTTGGAATCAACTTCTCCCCAACTTCTGTTAATGCTGACATTCTGACCTCTTCTGGTGAATCACAAATGTTCTTGATGGTGTGTAGAATGGTGACTCCTTTTTAGAAGGCTTTTAATTGACTTTGCCCAGACCCATCAGAGGAATCACTATCTATGGCACCTATAGCCTTATGAAACATATTTCTTAAATACGACGTTGCTACAGACCTTCTATTTGTAAAAAAACACAGTATCTTTGAAACACAATAGAGTGAAGTACAATAAAACGAGGTCTAGGCAGGTGTACACACACGGAGGCCCACAAAGGTTGTATAACTTGTCCACAGAGGCACATTGGCAGAGAGAAGTCAGGTTTTTAACCCAAGTCCCCGCTAAAAGTCCAAGCCCTCAGCACCCGGCCCACTGCCTGACGCAGAGGTGCCCCCTCCCCCCAGCCCCCCAGGGATCCTCAGTCACCAGACAGGCTGTCTCCCCGGGCTGAACCTGGACCAATAACCCCACCTCCTGCTCCAAGGGCGTTGCCAAAGCAGTGCGCGTACCCAGGTCCAGGCCGTAGCTCGCTCTCCTGGTAAGACCCAGGGCCCTGGTAGGAACATCAAATGAGGGAGCCGGTCCCTGCCTGCCATTCACAGAGAAAACTGTACCCCACAGTCAGCTGGCCCAGATCAGGCCCACGGTGAACTTGACACTCGGGCCTGGGTCCTGACCGCCTCCAGTGGACAGAAATATTGGGGGCAGGTGTGGCTAGAAAGCAAGAGAGCTCGTTTCTAGCATATAAACAACTCCTGCTTCCTGAGCACCCACCCTGTGTTGGGTGTCCTACAACCACATACTTCATACTCACCGCTGCCTGTGACTCCGTCCTCACTCTCCGCAGAGACAGAGCGGGCTCTTCCAAAACGGGAGCAGCTGCTCACCTCACGGATGGATGGATGGATGGATGGATGGATGGATGGATGGATGGATGGATGGATGGATGATTCTCCCAGGAAAATGGAGGGCTTTCATAGTTTATCATTAACTCTCATTGATCTTAAGGATTTTATATTTTTGGTAGCAACTGAGAATAGAAAATCTCTTTTTAAAACGGCACGACTTTTGGATTTTTTTTTTTTTTTTTTTTTTTTTGCATAACTACCTGGCACGCAGCAATTCACCACACTTTTTTTTCCTTTAGTATATATTTTGAAAATCCCTTTGGATTTTCTAAGGAAGGTGATGAGCTTGAGTTTTGGTTGCGCTGAACTTGAAGTGGGGCAGAAAGCCTTGAGGAAGGTGTCCAACAGGCACTTTGGCACCAGAAGTATGAACCGGTTTAAGGTGGTGATAAAAATGGTAGCATGCATATAACAGAAAAGCGGCTGAAGAAAGGAATCTGGGGACTCCTACACTTAATGAACAAGAGAGTGTCAAGAACAAGCCAAGACAGACAACGGGTAGTTAGGGAAACAGAAAATTAGAGGCGCCTTCTGGAAGCCACTCTTCAGAAGGCTGGCGTGAATACTGGTGTTAAGGTAGATGGAGTGAAGAGGACAGGGTCAAGAAAGCCTTTCATTTGCGACTAGAAAAACACCGGCTATTGTATCCTCTTATAGAAATTCTACATTTAAGCATTTTCAATGGTTCATGCACACAAAATAAATGGCACGTTACAGCCTCAGAGGAAGACAGAATCAAGAAGAAGGTTTTGGGTGGGGAGAGATTTGTTCATGTGTCCATCTGTTTTTAAGGATGGAAGAGACTTGAGCCAGTTTGGAGGCTGGAAAGTGGGAGTTAGAGGAGATTAAGCCAAAACAGGGTGGGCGTGTGGGAGACTGTTGACTGAGGGGCAGTGGTGAGGGCGTTTCTGGACTTTCAGGATTTGGCCTGATTCTGAGCTAAATGGGCATGAGAACACCGAAGTGTCCAGGAGAGGACAGATAACAAGAACACAGTCCTGGTGCAGAGACTGTGGACACAGAACCGAGGGACAAGGAAGGGTGGGAGGAGAGAGATTGAAGGACCCGCCAGAGAGCCGCCTCTGGTCCAGCCAGGGTGACGCTATTTTCAGCACCTGAGCCCAGAGCCCTTCCACGGGGCTCCAGAGGGCCCAATAATGCTGCCGCAGGGTAAAATCTGTCCACATTTAAAATAATTTCTAGCTTATTTTACTCTGGAATTAAGCTCATCTCCAAAAGTGTCCAGCAATAAGTCCATAGCAATCTTGGAGGGGGGAGGGATGTATCCATTTTTTCAATCCGTTCCTCAGAACTGCTGACCCTTAAGACCAGACCAGATGATCACAGAAACCCCCCCCACCACCATATACTGTGTCCAAGGAAATGGCCACAAACACCTCCAATAAAGCACCACTTAGGAAAACCAGTTCTGTTTTTCATGAACACAACACACTGCAAATACCACCCAGTTATTTTCTAAAAATATTGAAAACAGAACAATTCAAATCCATTACATATTTCTTACCCACATAGGAAAAGACTTTGAAAAGTCCCCGTAAGTCAACCTTAATGCAAAGAAAAAATATCTATATACGCACTCAGAATAGTCCATTTAAGAAACTTTTGAGCAGAATAGACAGTAAAATAGGGAAAATAGGCTTTACTTTCAACAGTTGTATTCACTAGCTAACAGAACACCCCACTGATAAGAAATAAATGAAATGCTTCAAAATATATTAAGGAATATAAAATGATGGTTAAAAAAATAGAAGCAAAATTTCTTCTAGATGCTCACCGATTTCTTTGGCTCTGGCCTCAGTAATCTTGCCTATGAGTTTAACATTGTAGGAGAGGTAGAATGTGCTTAACAATCAGGGCCATGAAACAAATCTTTAGCCTGCTAGCTGAAAAATCCAGAAGTCCATCAGGCTACAAATGTGATCGACAAATGTCAGTCACAGAAAGGAAGTGTGGGGAACACAGGTGTTTATAATCTAAATTTAAACAGTACCCAGAGCAAATAGGGAAATCTGAGGGCACACAGGGTGAATTCAAAGGTTTAAAATCCAGGCACTCCTACTAAACAGCTTGACTTGAAGACAACCTGACTTCAGGACAGACAAAAATATCAGAAGTAAGCAACCTTCCAACCTAAGGTACAGAAATTTCTAAAAGAGCATCCCCAAAATAATCCTTCTAAGAAAATGAATTTTCCTAAAGGAAAATAAAGACTGTAACACACTTTAGCACAGCGCTAAAAACACATGCCCGCACCCTAAAATAAGGGTCTTCCCTCTGCATTTTTAGCCCCTGAAACAAAGAAGGGCAAAGAAGAGTCATCAACTGTCAGCCCCCAGGAACGTACCGGATTATTGGCACCTTTTTTATCATCAGTCCATATGAACCAGATATCTTTCCAGCAGGCTTAACATAGAACATAAAAGCCTCACCTTTGAAAAATGAAGATTTTAGAAGAAGTTTAAGGAAGAGCGAAGAACAGCCATCTGGAGAGACATGTTTAGCATGAGAGTGGAAATTCTGGAAAAACAGGAGATCAAATAGCCACTCCTGACCACGTCACCTCTGAGTGCCAGCCGAGAGGTCAATTAAAGGCACCTTTATACCCGCCACCTCACTGGGCAGCTTCGACCCGCCCACCTTCCTGGAAGGGCGTGGTTCCCTAAGCCCACTGTAGATTTTCCAAACGCCTCTTCTGACCCGTGGGTTTGACTTTAGTTACCCAGATTACACGGAAGCCCCTTCCTCCTATCCCCACTTCTGTTGAGGCATTTGTATTAAATGTGGGGTGAGAATTTAGGAGGAAACTCTAATGTAAATAGAGAGCAGGGTTTCTTAACAGCGGCACTATTGACATTTTGGGTGAAATGATTCTTTGTTGGGGTGCTGTCCTGTGCACCAGAGGATGACCAGCAGCGTCCCTGCCCTCTACCCACTAGGTGCCAGTGACACCCTGCGCCCTACCTGGATAACCAAGGGTGTCTCCAGACCTTGCCACATGTCCTCTGGGAGGGAAAGAGAACCCTGCTGAGAACCCCTGATCGAGAGGGTCTGAGCCTTCATCCGAGGCACTCACACTGTAGCAGGACACTGACTTATCGACTTACAGAGACAAGTCACCTCAACAAATACACAGCTAAACGTGCACGGAAATAATGATCAAGATAAATATTTCAACACGTTCTCTAACGTGTGTAGCCCTCTTTTTTTTCAAGTAAGAACTCAAAAGCAGGGCTGGGTGCTGTAGTCAGGAAGAGCAAGGAAGTCAGCCCCAGACACTGAAAGGTAGGAAGTGGAAGCCACAGGGGGGGACGTTTGAGGCTGAGATTTCAGACGTGGTACAGCCATGCCAAGACCCAGGGGGTAATGGTGGAGGTGGGCTGGAAGGAAGAACGTTGTAAGTGAGAAGGTCGAGGAACTGAGCTTTGCCTCCTGAGCCTTTGGGAAGGCCCAGTGAAAAAGGGGCGAGTGATGGAGCGCAAAGCCAGAGCCGCGGGCGAGCAGCCAGCACAGTCAGCCCAGCACAAAAGCCCTCAAACCTCCAAAGCAGAGGTTTGGGAGAAAAGCTGCTCTGTCGCTTACTAGGTTGTAGTTTCCGGCAGCTCCTGTGACCTCTTCAGCTTCCCATGTGACACAGGAGAGACGCAGCCACCAGGCAGGTGGCAGATAAACGGTGGGACCCCAGGCTGGCACCGGCCACACACTCTGCCTGTTATTCTAAAGAACACAGATTAGTTTTCCTGCAGATAAGAGACTCTGGAATTACAATTTACATACAGGGTTAGACAAGCCATAGGTAGAGTCCCGAGTCACTTAATTGGCTCGGATTAGGTTTAAGGCTTTAGTGTCAGCATTTTTTTTTTTTGCGGTACGCGGCCCTCTCACTGTTGTGGCCTCTCCCGCTGCAGAGCACAGGCTCCGGACGCGCAGGCTCAGCGGCCACGGCTCACGGGCCCAGCCGCTCCGCGGCATGTGGGATCCTCCCGGACCGGGGCACGAACCCGTGTCCCCTGCATCGGCAGGCAGACTCTCAACCACTGCGCCACCAGGGAAGCCCTAGTGTCAGCATTTTTGAGCACTTGGAGCTTTGCCCTCTTTCTGGAACCTCCCCCCTCCAAGCCCAGAATTTTGGGCTTATTGCTCTCCCCAGAGCCAAGCTTTTGGCATCGTTGGTCCTTAGATAAGTGTATTGTGAACACAACTCTGTACAAATGTACGAATGTAGACAAAGACTGGAAGGAAACGCAGTAAACAAAAGAGCTGCTCTATTTAAGTGATGGATTCGTGGGAATTTTATTGCTTTTCAGAATACCCTTAGATATTGTTTGAATGCTCTTATTTTATGTAATAGTTTAAGGAACTTGAACTTTGTTCAGCAGGCAGTAAAGGACCCACTGAAAGTGTTTGAACAGGGAAGTAGGATTTTGTTTGAACAAAGAACCTGTAGGCTACAAAAAAGTTAAAAATCACCCTCATTCTTCTTCTGCAAAAATTTCTTGGCTGGTCTCACTATTTATTCTTCCAGGCTAGCTTCAGAGTCTATTTTTTAACTTTAAGCCAAGCTTGTCCCCTAAACTGGGATTTTATTTGAATTACGTTATACTTATAAATTATTTGGGAAGGATTAACATCTTTTTAATACTGAGTCTTCTAATTCAGAAACAAGGTATCTCTCTCTCCATTTTTAAATCTATGTCCTTCAGTATATTGTTATACTTTCCTTCATATAGGTCCTACATATTTCTTTATTCCTAAATGCTCTTTTGAATGGGATCTTATCTTCTTGCCGTTATTTAAAAAAATTATTGTGGCATATGGGAATGCTTTGGATTTTTGGGGGGGGGAAGCAGGGAAACTTGTTCCCTGAACATATTCTTTTAATTAATTAATTAATTAATTTTACCCTTTTATTTTATATTGGAGTATAGTTGATTAACAATGTTGTGTTAGTTTCAGGTGTACAGCAAAGTGATTCAGTTATACATATACATGTATCTATTCTTTTTCAAGTTCTTTTCCCATTTAGGTTGCTACATAATATTGAGCAGAGTTCCCTGTGCTATACAGTAGGTCCTTGTTGGTTATCCATTTTAAATATAGCCGTGTGTACATGTCAATTCCAAACTCCCTAACTATCCCTTTCCCTCACCCTTCCCCCCTGCTATGGATTTTTGTTTATATCATCACAAATTATTTCACTGAACTCTCAGTTTTTGACTGACTCTTTTGGATTAGCTATGTACATAATCTGAAAGTAGTTATAAATTGTATCTATTCCCTTTCACTAGTTATATTGCCGATTTCTTTATCCTGTCTGAACATCAGAACTCCCATCATTATAATGTTACACTAGCCCTGGTCTGCCATCTCTTCTTAAATTGGATACTCTGCAATTAGGGAAGTAATAAGGACTCAGCAGCTTTGTGGGTTTGTGCTTGCACTGTAATGACAGGACAGGACACCAGCCTTATTAGCACTTAAACAGCATTAAAGTTGCCTATAAAGTAAACAGAGAATTTGTTGTCAGTCAACTGATAAAGCCCCTGAAAGGAAAGAAATTGTAAGTCTCAAAACAAGACACTCTTGGGCTTCCCTGATGGCGCAGTGGTTGCACGTCCGCCTGCCGATGCAGGGGACGCGGGTTCGCGCCCCGGTCTGGGAGGATCCCACATGCCGCGGAGCGGCTGGGCCCGTGAGCCGTGGCCGCTGAGCCTGCGCGTCCGGAGCCTGTGCTCCACAACGGGAGAGGCCGCAACGGAGGGAGGCCCGCGTACCACAAAACAAACAAACAAACAAAAAGAAAACAAAAAACAAGACACTCTTGCCTAAAGGCCACAATCTAATTTTGACCAATAAAAGATAAGCAGGCAAAGCGACTTGAAGAAAGATTAGTACTTAAGTCAGTGAAAAGTTTATTATTGTGAGTGTTACCACACAATTGTTTTCTGCAGGGAGAGGCCCTGTGGAGGGATGACACTCAGATTCCCGGGCCAACACTGCGTGGGCGGGAAGCCGCATCTCCGCCTAGAACCTGCTGTTGGTCTTGGGCCAGTTAACCTCTCTATGCCTCGGTTTCCTCATCTGTCAAATAGGAGTAACAATGGCACCTAGTTCATACCATTTACAAGGATTAAATGAGTGATTATTCATAATCAGTATTTAAATAAATAAAATGCTGGCTGTGAGCACAGTGCTTGGTTTACAAAATGCACAATGTTACAAAGTACTTCAAGGCGCATTTCACCTAAATCTAATGTAACCAGTTACCATTTACAAAGGGATGTGGGAATTAACTTTTGTCCTAGACCAAGGGCCCCTCCCTCTTGCCTTCCGGCCCCACCCCACTGTGGCTTCTATCTCGGCCTGCATCTCTGCGGGCCCGGAACCCACAGCCTGCAGGGCACACCCTGGTGCAGGGGAAATATATGAGCTTGTTAAGCCCATGGAACTGGAAGACTAACTGGAATTCTAAGTCGTGAGGCTCTAGTAGGAGCAACCATTATTACTTTTCTAGAACAAGTGGCCTGAACTTTGGGACAGTTATTGTCTTTCAGGCACCCAGTCACTTCCTAGTTGAGAGTTCTGCTCCAGATGGCTGGACTTGACTGTGTCTGCAAAGAGTGGTATTAGGCAATAGAAGCCCAAGAACTTCTCTTTTTGGGCAAAGAGACTCTCTTATGGTACAATTTTTGAAAAAGAAGAAATTGTTCCACAGTGAAGCAACTAAGAGTTTTGAATAAAAATATTCAAAGTTTTCAGTTCTAATATTCTACGGTTATTTAAAATACTTGCCCTACATTTAAAATAAAATGTAATAGAACTATCTCTATCTTTCAGCATCTTTATCTCTGGAAGGAGGCAAAGGGGAGTAGGCAGTGAAGAACGGGAGAAATCAGGGAGAAACAGATACACTTGGGAGAGGGGTCGAACTCCCGCGGCTGCCTCCTGGTGGTCACCGGTAAGCATTCCCGAGGGGCCTGCGCTAAAGGTTTCACCTTGGCTTAATAATGTCAGACAACCCAAGGGTCCAGTGAATGGATAAATACATGTGGTGTATCCATACAATGGAATATTACTGGGCCTTAAAAAAGGAAATTCCGATACATGCTTCAATGTGGATGAAGCCTTGAAAACATTATGCAAAGTGAAATAAGCCAGATGCAAAAGGACAAATATCGTATGATTTCACTCACATGAGATACCTAGAATTGTCAAATTTATACAGAATGTAGAAGGTGGTTGCCAGGGGCTGCAGGGGACATAGGAATGAGATTTAGTGTTTAATGGATACGGTTCCATTTGGGAAGATGAGAAGAGCTCTGGAGATGGATGGTGGTGATGGCTGCACAACAGTGTGAATGTACTTAATCCTACTGAATTGTACACTTAAAAATAGCTAGGATGGTGAATTTTATGTTACATGTATTTTACCACAATAAAAAATAATTTATATTAAAAGTTTTACACTGTAAGAAAGTGGCCAAATTGACCTTGGGATATCTACTTTATGGCATCCCTTCTGGCTATAAAAATGGTGTCTATGGGCTTCCCTGGTGGCGCAGTGGTTGAGGATCTGCCTGCCAATGCAGGGGACACGGGTTCGAGCCCTGGTCTGGGAGGATCTCACATGCCGCAGAGCAACTGGAGCAACTGGGCCCGTGAGCCACAACTACTGAGCCTGCGCGTCTGGAGCCTGTGCTCCGCAACGAGAGGCCGCGATAGTGAGAGGACAGCCAAAATAAATAAATTAATTAATAAACCCCTACCCCCAACATCTAAAAAAAAAAAAAGTGTCTATGATGAGTATGTAATAGAATGCAAAATGCTTACGACAATGTTGAGTGCACACACACTCAATCACACACACACACACACACACACCAATAACATCTATGAAAAAATAAACAACAACAAAGACCTCAAGGAAATAAATCAAAATAGAGCATGGTTGTCTCTATGTTATAATGCTTTTTGTTTCCTTCTGTTTTCCAATGATTATTTTGTTACACATGTACTACTTTTAAAGGGGGAAAAAAACACAGAATTTCATTTTTCTCTGTAACTTTATTTGAAAAGAAAGGAAGAATGAAAAGAAAAACCTTTATGCCTTTTGTTCCTAGAGGTTTTTAAACCTAAAAGGAAACTGCAATTAATTAGGCTGCCCACCACTTTCACTTCTTTCCTATTTTTGTACCATGGATGCCCCTGGAAGGCTGGTGAAGGTTGTGGCCATTCTCAGAATGGTATTTTTTTTAATTAATTAATTTTTGGCTGCGTTGGGTCTTTGTTGCTGCACGCCGGTGTTCTCTAGTTGTGGCGAGTGGGAGCTACTCGTCTTTGTGGTGCGCGGGCTTCTCACTGCAGTGCCTTCTCCTGTTGCGGAGCCTGGGCTCTAGGCAGGCGGGCTCAGTGGTTGTGGCTCACGGGCTTAGCTGCTCCGTGGCACTTGGGATCTTCCCGGACCAGGGCTCAAACCTGCATCCCCTGCATTGGCAGGCGGATTCCCAACCATTGAGCCACCAGGGAAGTCCCAGAATGGTATTTTTAAGTGCTTAAAACAAAGTATATAGGGTTACAAAAGAAAGTGATTATTCTGAAATATATTATCAAAATATATTTTTAAATTGTGATATATCATATCAATCACAGTCCAGACAGGAAAAAAGGAAATTACACCAGTTCTATTAATAGGAGCAATTTAATACAGGTGTTGGATGACTGAGAAGGCAAAGAGGACCCGGGTAACGCGGAGGGAATACTTTGTGGACCAGCTAGGGCTGGGGGAACAAGGGGCTGGGTTAGCGCACCCCAAAGGCTCGGAAGGCACTGTGCTCCAGAATCTCCTATGGGGCTCCATGACGGTGGTTTCTGAGAGCATGAAAAATACCAGAAATGGAACCGACCGCGGCTGCCTGGGTGAAGGCCGTTGCTGGGGTGATGCTCACAGAAACAGGAGGCAGACAGGGAGGAGTGGGTCCTGTCTCCTTCCCTGGCCTCACGGTTGCCCTCTAGGGCCTGGGCAGAGCCCGGGGAGATGAGGTGTGCAGGGCTCCAGCCCCAGCATCACAGGGCTGGGAAGAAGCGGGGTTTGGAGCAGAGAGGCAACAGCTTAATAACCAGCCCCAAAACGAGATGCTTTCTTAGTGTACTGAGTGACAAGAGCTCATATCCACCGTAATATCGACACAGCCTCGTACGTTTCCACAGCTGTCTGCAACCACCGAAAAATGACATAAAAATAGCTGGTCCTTGGGCTTCCCTGGTGGCGCAGTGGTTGAGAGTCCGCCTGCCGATGCAGGGGAACCGGGTTCGGCCTGCGCGTCCGGAGCCTGTGCTCCGCAACGGGAGAGGCCACAGCAGTGAGAGGCCCACGTACCAAAAAAAAAAAAAAAAAAATAGCTGGTCCTTGGTGATGAAATCACACACACTTCTAAAGTTTAGGGCCTACATTCATAATTGGAGGTAACGCTGCTCTTTTTCCGATCCAATTTCAGGGATCCTTTGAAATCTAAACAAAGACCCTTGGAGGATGATTGGACCCAAAGTTAAGAATCCTTCTGGGTGTTTCAGGATGTTGACGCAAAAAAAAAAAAAAAAAAAAATAGCTGGTCCTTGGTGATGAAATCACACACACTTCTAAAGTTTTGGGCCTACATTCATAATTGGAGGTAACGCTGCTCTCTTTTTCCGATCCAATTTCAGGGATCCTTTGAAATCTAAACAAAGACCCTTGGAGGATGATTGGACCCAAAGTTAAGAATCCTTCTGGGTGTTTCAGGATGTTGAATACAGTTCTTTTTCTTCCTTAATTTTTGCTTTAAAAAGTCACATGACTGATCACATGATCACATGATTGATCACCGATACCAGGTGTCTTTTTATGCTTTGAAAGGAAAAATAATACTACCGCAAATTCATGCCTTGGTGCATCTCTCTAACTGATATTATCAACCATCCTGCAAATAGTAAATAGTAATTTTTGCATTTTATTGATCATCTTATGCCTATTGCTGAATGCCAGAGAAAATAAAGTAGACACACAACTGTGCTTACATCCTCGCCCGCTCTCCTGGGGGACATGGATTCCTGGGTGGTCTTCAGAGCTCTTTCCTGTAAGGTCCCCTCTCAGCCCCACCACTTTGACTGTGACCCAGATGTCTCCCAACACCAGGTCTCTTATTCCTTTTCTCTTGACTTATCCAAGTTTCAGCCCGCCTGCCAGGTGGACATCTCTACCTGGAGGTCCCAGAGTCACCTCAAGCTCGAGACGTATTCAAAATGGAACTTGTGTCGCCTCCAAGGGTCTTTCCTTTGCATTTCCTCCTCCGAGGGGGCACTACCAGCCAGTGCCTCCTAAGAAGGCTTTCTCTAACGTCTCTGGGCTTCAGTTCCCTCATCAGTGAAGGAGAGGCAGTAACAGTCACAACCTCCTGGGCTGTTGTAAGAACTAAGTGTGCTGCCAGGTCTTGACATCAGTAAACGTCCGCCCCCGCGAGGTTGGTGCTCTCCCCGCTCCGCCGGCAGCGCATCACCAAGTCGGCTTCCTCTCCTAATGTCACTTCAACGTGCCCCCAGGGCCCCTGCCTTAACCCGGCCTCAGCGTGACTCCTCAGAATGCTCAGAATTGTCCCCAGTGCCCACCCCCCCCCATACTGCTGCAGTCTTCTCATCCACTCACTCAGTCATCACGTGTGGGTGACGGCGGCCACGGGTCAGAGACCACGGATGTAACAGCGAGCGAGGAGCAGCCACACCCCCGGGGGAAGACCGATGTTAAATAACTGCCAAATAAGTAATTAATTGTCATGATAAGAGCCATGACACTCAATGAAACTATCCTCAGATGCAGACAGAAAATACAGCTTTGTGCTTCTAAGGAAACAGGAAGTGATTCCAAGCGGGGAGGGGTGGGGAAGGAGAGCCCTCCTGTGAGACCTGTGAGGCTTCCCTCTGAGAGCCGGGCAAAGGGCGAACTCCCAGACATCACCAAGCCTTCTAGACGCCGGCCTAGCGTCCTGCCACCAGCCACTCAACCATCGCCCTTAAATCCCACAGACCAGAGACGGAAGACTGCCTCCCGGTGCTGCCTTCAAACCTTTGAGACTGAATCCCCATGTTTCTTTTTTTCCACGAAGACAATCTATAAAAACGGAACGGCAATTGTAATCAAAGAGGACCCAACCCTCAGCTGAGGAACTTTGGTAACAAGCTCATTTATGTCAGAGTTTTAGTTAATATAGAAACAAGATCACTCTTCTGTCCCCCAGATGGAATATACACGCATCGATAAGTCTACTCTTAATCTACAAAGTTTGAACAATTCCACCGACTGTAAAAGCATTTCATCATGCTCTATGAAGAAATGAAAAACTGTAACTATTTACTAGAGTCACTGAAAGTCAGTATTTTTGTGGCTTATCTATAGCACTACTTGAAAATACAAGGTAAATCACATTGCAAGGTTTTGTTTAGAGTTTCAAGCTAAGGGAAATATTTTAAAATATATTTCATCAATTCTAAGATATTTGTAAGGTCTTATTTCAATATATGATAAAGTAGGTACTCTCTTAGAATAACCAGAATAATAAACCAAATATAAAACAAACTTAAATTTAGGTCAATTTTTTTTAAGGGCAAGATAAAATTTGTGTTATGCAGGTGCAGAAAATTTTCTGCTTTCCAGTTTGAACAAGTAATATGATCATAATGGATACCTAAGAATTTTTAAATCTTTGATTTCTATTCAATTTTTTATTTTTCAAATCTTAAATTGCTCATTGAACACAAAAGTCTAACTCTCTTGCCTAAGAACCACATTTTCCATTTCTATTTTAAGAAGTTTTATGTTGTCTACCACATTTTAAAAGTCACTAACAAGGGACTTCCCTGATGGCGCAGTGGTTGAGAGTCCGCCTGCCGATCCAGGGGACACGGGTTCGCGCCCCGGTCCGGGAAGATCCCACGTGCCGCGGAGCGGCTGGGCCCGTGAGCCATGGCCGCTGAGCATGCGCGTCCGGAGCCTGTGCTCCGCAACGGGAGGGGCCACAACAGTGAGAG
>NC_041215.1:135720701-135726705 GCF_002837175.3 Physeter macrocephalus | reverse complement strand
AAAAAAAAAAAAAAAAAAAAAGTCACTAACAAGACAAGAAATGGAGTGCACCTTCCCTTCCTCTGTAAAGGGTCCATCAGTGACTATATGTCCTGAGACTGAGCTGCTTGTTGTGGGCTTCTGTAGACTTCTAGAAACTGTGAGGACCTAATACAGTACCGTTCATACCGCTGCAGAGATTAGAATGAGGAAAAGAAACTCCCAACCTGGTGAACAGTGAAAAAGCCTTAAGAAAAATGTTGCCAGACCGGTCATTCATGTCACTTTAACTGTAACTGTACTTAGAGAGGTGGTCTAAGATATTTCACAAGGGAAACACGCACACGCATGCCCAGACACATGTAAAGCCCGCACTGACCAGGGGCCCTAGCCCCTGGCCGGCTTCTCCGAGGGGACCACGGAAGTGGGGAGAAGGAGCAAGGAGCTGGTGGGCGGCCCACTGCAGCCCCTGAGCCTTGGCAGAGCCCCCTGAACCGGCTCCTTCCCCTGCCCCCAGCTCTTCCTGCTGCATTTCTCTGTGGTTGTCCTGAGAATACAAAAGACTCAACACAAATGTCGTTGCAGTGGTTCACCTCTGATCGGAAAGTGTCTGACTTAAGTGTCCTACAGCGAGAGAGAATCTATTCTGTGCCATCCTGGGTTTCTGATGTGTGACAGAAAAATAGCTTTCGTGGGACCATGGGCGGTGCCTGGTTTGTTTTCATAGGTTGAGGCTAAGTGCTTCAGAGCCCGAATTGATGTGAAAAGTCTCCGGCTCTTGGATTTGCACCTCCATGGCAGCTTAGAACCACCCACTATGCAGGGTATGTGAGCAGTGCACGTTGTTACACGGTCCTCGGCTGACACCACAAGCCGACACAAGTTCACTGCTCATCACTTGCAAAGGAGGGTACCGCTGTTACAGCAATAATTGCCACACGAACCAGAAGGGGTTCCCTTAGTTCAGGAGCCCAGGACCCTTTGCGGATGCAATGGACTGGTTCTCCATATACGACCTGAAGATATCGGGAGTCTCTTCAGATAAAACAAGGGGGTGGACGGGAACCTTGGAAGGGGAAGGTTTGCTGTAAGCACCCCCCTGGCCCCCGTGTGCTATGCTCAGCACCTCCACTGGACTCTCAAAGGAGACATTTCTCCATGAGGCTGGTGACAAAAACAAACGCTAACACTGTGTACCAGATGCTATTGAAATGCCTGGCATGCTTTATTCTGCTATTTCTCACAAGAGCCCCATCAAGAGAAAGGATCCCACTCTCCGATTTGGGACCAAGGCAGAGACGGGGTGAGTGGCTCGTCAAGGTCCTGTAACCAGGGGGCAGTGCAGCCGATGCCGCCCAGGACGCAGAAACGGCAGGAACGTGGTCCCCAAACCTTCACCAGATGTCACTGAACGCTGTGTCGGATGCTGCGCTGGCACTTTATGGGTTTATCTCATTTAAGCCTCAACAGCCCTGAAAGGTGGGTGTTATTATTCCCGGGCATCTGTGCGGAAACCGTGGCTGGGGGTTGAGTGATGGACTCCAGCTGACACAGGTTCAAGACCGCACGGCCGCACCAGGAGCTCAGCTGTGCTGCCCTCCCTATGGTCCTGGCTCTTTCCTACCCCATCCCTGCCTCCATCGGACAAATGTTTTCTCTCTTTCTTCAAACCACAGCTGGAAGGGGCCTCCAGACATGATCTGGCCTGGTCGCTGCTCCCAGCAGATGTCACTATTCCAGTCTTGACAAGTGACCTGTCCAAGGTCACACGGCCAAGCAGCCACACCTAGAACAGAGCAATCTCCGTTTCAACAACACCGCTTTCTGCCCTGCCAGTTGTGTTATAACAACGGCAAATAGCTTTACTGGGGACATTTCAGACTTTTTCCTCTCGGTGAAAAAACCCAGTTGACAAATCATCCTTAGATAATGTGTTATTTTTTCCCTTTTGGAATTACAACCATCTACCACCACTTGTCAAATGTCCAAGAACACAGGAAACGTACTCCTCCCAGCTGGTTTTTGTTAATGGCTCGGTGTCTAATATTCAGATTTGTCCAGACTCTCATGATCTCCTGCCAGAAGCTGACTCAAGCCCACTCTCCAGGCAGTGGTGAGCGAGGCTGTGTGTCCAGCAGACCCATCTCACACAGGGGTGGAAGTTGAGGAGAACTTGTAGGCTTCTGCTCGTCAGCACCTGTTTCCTAGGGAACGATGTGATGGAACAGCCAGTGTTTAAGGGGATTGTGTTACTTTGAAAGAGACGAGTGTGTGTATGCAGTTCCCAGAGGTGGAGTCATCTTTTTGGTCCCACTTAAGTCCAACCTTCTGCTCTCATCGATCTGATCAAAGTACTGTGACGGCTTCAACATTTTATAAGATAAGCCCAGTGGAGTACCTATTTTAGGGCTATCAGGCACCTGGGTAAGCAGGTGCTTTCTTTCAGGCAATGAGGAAGATGGTCACCTCCTAATCTCCACTGAGAAAACATATTTGCAATAGCTATGAAATGGGTTAATAAGCGAACTACAAATCACCAAAAAAAATTAAAAAATTAAATAAATACTAACACTCCAAGACATGTTCTGGCAATTTGAAAAAGAACTTCCAGAAACGAAGAATCAAAGAGCCACCAGCTTTTAGCTCTCAAATTTACAAAGGCTAAGAATAATCACAGCACTTAATCTTGTGGTGAGGAAGACACTTTCTTTCAGACAACACAGATGCCAACGTAAACTGATACAGCCTTTCAGGAAAGCAGCTTGGAAACAAATATCAGGGTTCTCACACATGTTTTCACTTTTAAAATCTATATTTGCACTTCTAATGTTCTAATTTAAGGAAATCATTTGAAGTACAAAACATTATTTACTCTTAAAGACGTTCACTGCAGTGTTACTCACAACTGAGAGAAAAAAAAAAACCTGTAAAAAAACCTTTCCAATCCAACAACAGGAAAACGAAGACATGATGGAACATCCTCAGTGCCGTATTCTGTGGCCATTAAAACGTTTTTCAGAGCATTCGATACCAAGGTTGCACTAATTTCCTTCCTTAAGAAAGACAATAAAGAATGCAGTATTTCCAAATATACAATTGAGACTATGTTCAAAAACATCCATAGATAAAAGAACCGAGGGGAATAAAACCAAATGTTATTCTTGGTCACAGTATGGGGCATAATTTTTATATTATATAATTGTCTGAATTTTCCTTATTATTTTCTATAATAAACATGTATTACAGTTAATGTAATAAATGAAACATTTCCTTTCATCAGCAACTATTAGTTTTGTTGGTAATTTCTTCATTTATTCAGCCAAAAACCTGTTGTAAACCAAACTTCAGGATAAATGCTGTCAGAATATGCCGTGAGTGTGAATGCTCCCACCCCAGCCTGGAGGAGTCAGAGAGGGCTTCCTGGAGGAAGGGCAAACTGAGTCTAGAAGAATGGAAAGGGATGGGAGACACTGTTCAGCAGCTCAGTACGTTTGCAGTGCAAGGTGCTGGGGGAAAGAGATGGGAGATGTGGGAGCAGAGGGGAGGGGAGAGGAGGGGAGGGGGAGGAGGAGAAGAAGAAGAAGAAGAAGAAGAAGAAAAAGAAGAAGAAGAAGGAAAAGGAGAAGAAGAGGAGGAGGAGGAAGAAGAAGAGGAGGAAGAGGAAGGATAAAATTAAAATGACCCATGATCCCACTATTCATAGATAAGCATTGTTAGTATTTTAGTATATTCTTTTGTTTTTTAATCTGTAATGAAATTCATTCACTGTTTAACACCTACCACATGCCTCACCCTGTTCTAGCATTTGGGCAGAAGTAGTGAAAAGTAAAGTTCCTATCCTCTAGGCACTTACATTTTTTCTATACTTTCATATATGTAAATATGTATACTTTTAATTTTAAAACAAATCAAGAGAAAAAAACAAATAAGATTATCAGTTAGCAATTATTCATGTTATTCATGTACCTGTTACTTCCTCGTGAGGAATTAGATGGCAGTAATCATAGTATTCGTCATATCACCTGGCAGAGTATCTGCTTATAGAAGGCACTTAACCAAGTTCTGTGGGTCCAAAAGTTGAGAGGGTCAAAGGGAGCAGGGAAAAGGCAAGAGGCAACTGGAATCAAGTGTCCCTCACATCTTTGGGCAGACCCTAGCATACTGGCAAGCCAACTCCTTGGTGGGGGGCAGGGGTCCTAATTTGTAGTGTCAGCTGATTTCCATAGTGTAAATACTCCCACTTGACCAATTTCAAGTTTCCAGTGTTACGTCTCTAAACACAAAGTTTAGAAAACATACTCATTATTGACTCTTGTGCAGGGGTACAAACGAGGGGAAGGGAGGCTGAGAGGCCCCTGGTGTTATCCTAAGACTTGTAACTCTACCCTGGAAGCTACAGGGAGTCATTAAGGGTGGTAAAGAGGGAGACTGTGGCGTGAGGTCTGTGTTTGCTAGGGATCCCTGGGACACCAAGATGAAGACCGGTTTGAGGCGGGGGTCGGTCTGGGAAGCCCACAGGCTAGGAAGCTACCAAGGCAACCACGGGAGGTGAGCAGGCCTCAGCCAGGCCGTGTTCACAACTGCACAGTGGGAGGAACATGGGGGGGGCGGTCCTGGCTCAGGTGGCCGTGAGCGGGTAGGGACGCGAGACACCGGAGGGGCAGCGGCTGGTTGGAGGTGAAGAGCCTCAGAGTTGGGGGTCGGGGATGTCGGGTCGTCAGGCCGAGTTCAAAGGGGGGGGCCAGGGCGGGACGTGGAGACATCGTGAGGGGCGTTAACGCCGTGAGCGTGGCCGGAGCGGCACAGAGGACAGCCTGGGACAGGGCAGAGGACGAGGACCGGGGCGGGAGCGGGGCGAAACCCATGGTCGGAGGGTCAAACGTCAGCAGGGGAGGCTGAGAGGCCAGTCCGGAGTCGCAGACACGGCTCCCGGGCTCCTGGTTAGGTGGTTTCAGGTCCGTGTCCATGCCAGGAGGAAACCGTGGCTACCACACAGCGGACGGCGACGGGCGCGTGCCTGAATCGTGCTCGCACGTATGACGTCGGGAAGACAAGCTTCCCCGCCCTCTCCGTGGCCTCCGCAGAGCAGCCGGGCTTGCCCCGCCCCCTGGCCTCGTCCGCGTGCTCCCCGCCGCGCGCCCCGTCTCCAGAAGAGGGAAAATTCTCAGCGCCCGCGAGGAGGGGCCGGAGGAATAAAGTGCCAGTCAGCAGGGACTGGCCAGTACGGGTTCGGCAGTAACGGCGGCTGTGCCCTGCTTGCCCTGCTTGCCCTGCTTCCCGGGCGGTGGCAATGTCCTTACACAGCCAGCCTGCCCGTGTGCTCGACGTGGGGGACAGGAGTCCGACTCCAGAGCCTGTCGCGTGCCCGGCTTCTCTTATTTAACTTTTACCACAGCCCCTGCATTACAGCCATTTTCCAAGTAAGGTCGTGGAGGCAAAAAGAGGCGAAATAACTTGCCCCAGGTCATGTGGCTGGTCAGTGGTGTGGCCGGACCCTGGGGGCTCCTCCACCAGGAAGGCCCCGGCGCCTGGGTGTTTTGAACCAGAGACACACCGGGTTGGGGGCCACGGGAGCCGCAGGGGAGTTGCCACGGAAACCCTGCCTCAGAGGCAGTCCTGTAAATCAAGCCCCAGGGGAAGAACGGGCCCCAAGGCCCCGAGAGTTGACCGCTGTCCCAGCTCTTCCGGACAGTGAGGATTGCCTGCCCCCCTTGCCGCAGGGAGATGGTGTCACCTACCCAGGCTTGGGGGCTTCTCTCTGCTGCGCCAGCCAACTCAGCCTGCTGAAGGATGTCGAAGCCCCCTCTGCAAACACACAAGGTCGCTTCTACAGAGTTTTAATACTAACAAAGTTTATGAAGAGCATATATTTGTTGCTGTACACCTGAAACTAAGACAACATTGTAAATCAACCACAGTCCAATATAAAAGAAAAGTTTTTTTAAAAGAGCATATGTTTGCTTTGTTTTCGTAGTACCTTCTGGCAGTTTCATGGCAGGAAATGAGTTACTCAGAATAAAAACCC
>NC_041215.1:135639293-135718374 GCF_002837175.3 Physeter macrocephalus | reverse complement strand
AGCTTCCCCGCCCTCTCCGTGGCCTCCGCAGAGCAGCCGGGCTTGCCCCGCCCCCTGGCCTCGTCCGCGTGCTCCCCGCCGCGCGCCCCGTCTCCAGAAGAGGGAAAATTCTCAGCGCCCGCGAGGAGGGGCCGGAGGAATAAAGTGCCAGTCAGCAGGGACTGGCCAGTACGGGTTCGGCAGTAACGGCGGCTGTGCCCTGCTTGCCCTGCTTGCCCTGCTTCCCGGGCGGTGGCAATGTCCTTACACAGCCAGCCTGCCCGTGTGCTCGACGTGGGGGACAGGAGTCCGACTCCAGAGCCTGTCGCGTGCCTGGCTTCTCTTATTTAACTTTTACCACAGCCCCTGCATTACAGCCATTTTCCAAGTAAGGTCGTGGAGGCAAAAAGAGGCGAAATAACTTGCCCCAGGTCATGTGGCTGGTCAGTGGTGTGGCCGGACCCTGGGGGCTCCTCCACCAGGAAGGCCCCGGCGCCTGGGTGTTTTGAACCAGAGACACACCGGGTTGGGGGCCACGGGAGCCGCAGGGGAGTTGCCACGGAAACCCTGCCTCAGAGGCAGTCCTGTAAATCAAGCCCCAGGGGAAGAACGGGCCCCAAGGCCCCGAGAGTTGACCGCTGTCCCAGCTCTTCCGGACAGTGAGGATTGCCTGCCCCCCTTGCCGCAGGGAGATGGTGTCACCTACCCAGGCTTGGGGGCTTCTCTCTGCTGCGCCAGCCAACTCAGCCTGCTGAAGGATGTCGAAGCCCCCTCTGCAAACACACAAGGTCGCTTCTACAGAGTTTTAATACTAACAAAGTTTATGAAGAGCATATATTTGTTGCTGTACACCTGAAACTAAGACAACATTGTAAATCAACCACAGTCCAATATAAAAGAAAAGTTTTTTTAAAAGAGCATATGTTTGCTTTGTTTTCGTAGTACCTTCTGGCAGTTTCATGGCAGGAAATGAGTTACTCAGAATAAAAACCCTCCTTTAAATGTTGTGCTGATAATCAGTAGGGCATCAGATTAAGATATTTTGAGTTGCAGCTATATCTCTGGGAGCCAACTTATTCTTACGAGAAGAGTGGATTCCCATGCTGACTCGGAAATCTGGGAGAAACGTCAGGATCCCTGTGTTTTGTAGATCACAGATTATTTATATGTTTTATTCAAAATCACAGGCTCTTAAAATTATTTCAAAATATAAAAACATCAGAACAATTCACTCCAGTAAATAAGAAAATTAGCATTTCTTTCTTTTTAAACTAAATTACTATTGTATTTTACCTTAATGTTTATTTGAAACCCTTAGACTTTAGTTTCGTTAACTTCCAAACGCATCAGTAAATAGTTTATTCCACAATAAGAAATGCTGCATTATTTAACAGTAAGAAGCTTATTTAAATGTTTCATAAATAATTAAAATTGTACGCGTTCTTTACGATATGTGAGAAACTTAAAAATCTTTCAGCGTCAGCACAGTGCGGTGGGCTGATAATAACCCTCAAGTCGTTCATTAGTTTCCAGAAAAAACCCTACATGCAATTTTATGAACGGAAATTCTTGGCTGTCATGAAACTCTGCAAGGTAATGGAAAACTATAAATCAAGGGGGCATGAAAATCAGTATATGCTCCAAAATTCTTCACAAATGCTCACATCCTTTGAACCCAGTGATTTCACTTCCAGCCACGACCAGAGATGCAGGCAAAGATGATTAAATGTGAATGTTTGTCTCCATATTATTTATAGCAGAGGGAAATAGGGGTGGAAGGAAATAAACTGTGGTAAATATAGACAGAACACTATGAAGCCACTGGGTAGCAAAAGTGCATTTAGAAGGATTATTTTATAAAATGATACTTTATCAAATTCTAGAATTTATCAATTTTAAAATTCTATAAAATGCTCAAAATTCTAGAATTCAAACAAAAAAGTTCAAAGAAGGCAGCAAAACACACTCCCAGAGACCAGACCTTCACATCTTCAAGGAAGTCCATTCAGTTTTTGAGCAGCATTACTTGCTGGAAAGTTCCTTTTTATATAGAATGAAGCCCAGCTTCCTTGGAGCTTCTGAACCTTGTACAGAATGCAGCTTGTTTCTCCCAAAGGCGGCACTGATGCCCTTGAACATGCTGTCTCATCACCAGACCCCGGCTCCTGGACATCCGCTCCTACAGGGCTGTCTGTTAGTGGAAGAGGGGTGCCCACCCTCTGGCCAGTGACCTGTCTCTGTTTTCTTTTCCCCTGACCACACCTATTCACTGCACTGTCAGGAAGGTGAAAGTAAAAGGCCTGGTTTGTAACAGGCACTCGGTAAAGTCCAGTCATGATTTTTATCAAGACTTTCAGCTCTTAGAACAGCCTTTTGCCTTGAAGTGATCCCTGTGGGGACAGTAGGTCTGAGTATCCGACAGGAGATGCAGGGGATGCTGCCTGAAGCAGCAAACTGGTCTGAAAACCAAGGTGCTTTCCGAGCTCGGGGCAGAACCATTGTAACTGGACCAGGGGACCCGCGTGGAGTCAGGGAGTGAAGAGCAGCCATCAGCAAAGCCTTGGGCGGGCGAATGGCAGGCACACACGGGGACAGAACCATGCAGGATAGGAATCCAGGGTCCCCGCCACAAGCCCGACCCTGATCTCTGCCCCTCCATCTCCACTTCTGGCCCCCCGAGGTTCAGTCCACCGAGGTCCTTCACCGAACCCTCAGGCTCAGATCACCAGGGAACCCCCTACCCCAAGGTCCCGGTGACATTCTTCTACTTGTGCCCCTCTGCGTCCTTCTGCAGCATGAGACCCTGCCAGTTTCCCTCCCGAGTCTGGAGGACTCTCCTCTGCCCCTGGCTCCTGGTGTGTGCCAGGTGAAACTTCTGCTCCCTTTGGTCCGTCCAAGGCCCCCAGCGCCTCATCCTCAGCACCCCACTCTCCTGGTCTCCTTAGGAGACCTCATGGGCCCATGTGGCTCCGACCACCCCTGAACGAGATGACCCCCAACTGCAGGCCAACGTGTCTGAACGTTTGCTCGATCTTTCCATTTGGGCAGCCCTCAGCTACCTCCAGCACAGCCCTTTCAGAAGGCAACTTCACTCTCCCCTGTTGCCCACCCTGCCCCTCCAACCCACTGGCTCCCCAGTCTGGATACATACATGGTACCATGACAGTGCACCATCCTCCCCCAAGCCCCGAAGTCAAGCTGTTCACCTCTTTCCCTCCTTGTCTTACAGAATGGCCACAATCTTTATCAATCATGTTTTAAAGCCGAAAATTCTAGTCATTTTAGTTAAACCAGTTCCAGGTGTTAATGGTAACCAGTGCATTTTAATTCAGAGAAAATAGGTTTCACTATAAATAGCCAGATCGAGAAAGGGGGCATAAAACTGTCCTAGTTATAAGGTATTATTAATGGATTTTACTGCAGAACAAACAAGTATTTCAGGTCAGTTTATGACCTATGATTATACATCTTCAAGTCCCAAGAGAAAGGAAAAAAATACTTTCAGTAGTTGGGCCTGAAAAAAAATGTCTTTCCTTATCTTGTTGAAGGCCTTAAGAGCACAGGACACACACCACACACTTCAACCCCGAAGAACAAAATCATACATGTGACACTTAAGGACACTGTCCCAGGTTGCATAGTCTCCTCCAAAAATTCACGTCCACCCAGAACCTGTGACCGTGACCTTATTCGGAAATGGGCTAAGATGCAATCACGCTAAGACCAAGTCATCCTGGAAGTAGATGGGCCCTCATCCGATGACCGGTGTCCTTATACGAAGAGAGAAGCCTGAACACAGAGACACAGACAGACAGGCAGAAAGCTCTGTGAGGATGGAGGCAGAGGATGGAGGGATGTGTGTACAAGCCAAGGCACCCCAAGGTTCCGGTGACCCCCAGAAGCTGGAGAGAGGCAGTGAACAGACCCTCCCTCAGAGCCTCCGGAAGAAACTAACCTTGCTGACACCTTGATTTCAGGCTTCTGGCCTCCAGAACTGTGAGAGGATACATTTACGCTGTCTTAAGCCACCCAGTTTGCCGCAGTGATGGCAGCAGCCTCAGGACAGTAATACAAACACACTGTCATATGTTGCCCTGGGCACACCAGTCTTCAGAGAGATTTTATATTTTGCCCAAAGGAATCCTGGTGACTCCTCTTCTGGGAACTCACAGGTACCTGGGTCGGGAGAGCTTTTGCCAGGCAGCCTGGCCATATAACTGCAGATGTTGGACTCAGAAAACAGAGAAACACTGCCATCTTTCTTTCTGCACCTGTCCCTGGGCAGGGCACGCTGGATGTACTCCCTGTGACTGGTATGTCTCTGTCACAGACCTCAGCTTCATTTTAAAATCCCACTGACAGCGACAAGGCCATCGGTATCCTCATCATTCTTCTGCTTCTGCCTGAGAGGACCAGCAGTAAGGACAAAGACGGCACCATGGGTGAAGACAGAGGCACCCATACAGCAACGTCCCCTGGGCAGGGACTGCAGGTGGACCAGGGGCCCAGAGCAAGACAGAGGGGTAAGGAAGAGTGAGCGGCCAAGTCCCAGATTCAACTAGGATCCAGAAGGAGAGAGGGGATGCTGGGGAGGGCAGCCCGACAGCTGAAGACCAACCCTCCTTTGTACCAGGGCGCCAGGGCCATGCCTGGGCATGCAACAGAAAGGGTCTACCCCACCTCACGAGCTGGGTGTCTGACTTCCAGAAAGATGGAGACAGGGGTTCTCTCTCAGGAGTGGCCTCGATTTCTTGTGCTTACTCTTCTCTTGTATTGTTGGTCTTTACAACTTCTCGGAGTTTTTTTTTTTTTTTTTTTTTTTGCGGTACGCGGGCCTCTCACTCTTGTGGCCTCTGTGGAGCACAGGCTCCGGACGCGCAGGCTCAGCGGCCACGGCTCACGGGCCCAGCCGCTCCGCGGCATCTGCCAGTTCCTTTGTGTAGTGTTTTACTTATTTCTTGGTTGCACTGATTCTCAAACTTGGGGTTTCAAAAAATACCAGTAACTCGGTGGCAACAGCAGAGCACCTGACTTAATTAGTATGGGGTGTGGCCTGGGCACAGAGATTTGTAAAGGATCTCCAGGTGATTCCATTGAGCAACATTACATGGAAGACACTGTCTTTAATAGTTTATTCAAGAAGGGCTTATGGGAGTGATACTCCTGAATTCTTGCATTTTCAAAAACGGGATTTTATTTCCGTACATATCCTTTCAGAGAGACTCTATGCATATATAAACAAATACAACATTTTTCCTCCTCAAATTTGAATGACAGTTTGGGGTGTACCATTCTTGGTCATCCTTCCTTTTCTTAGCTTTGTGGCCATTACTCCAACTGTCTTTCACTTTGCTTTTTTTTTAAATTTTTTTTGGCCGCGTTGGGTCTTCGTTGCTGTGCGCGGGCTCTCTCTAGTTGCGGCGAGCGAGGGCTACTCTTCGTTGCGGTGCGCGGGCTTCTCATTGCGGTGGCTTCTCTTGTTGCAGAGCACGGTCTCTAGGCGTGCGGGCTTCAGTAGTTGTGGCACGTGGGGTCAGTAGTTGTGGCTCGCAGGCTCTAGAGCGCAGGGTCAGTAGTAGTGGCGCACGGGCTTAGTTGCTCCGCGGCATGTAGGATCTTCCCAGACTAGGGATCGAACCTGTGTCCCCTGCATTGGCAGGTGGATTCTTAACCACTGAGCCACCAGGGAAGTCCCCTGTCTTTTACTTTGATTGTTACCATGGAGAAGTCTGAGGCCAGCATGAATATTTTTCCCCTCATGTGTGACTTGATCTTTTGGCCTAGTTTCCCGTGGACATCTTTATTATGGCTGTCTAGAAACTTTATTAGACTATGTCTTGGTATTGACTGTACTAGGACTCTATTTTCTGGGTCACAGTGTAAATTTAAATCTTCTTTTCTTTCTAAGATGTTTTATTAATTTATATTTTGAAATATTTATGCTGTTCTGTTTATTTTGGCTTCTTCAGAGATTCTAATTTTGCATGTTAAATCTCCTTTGCCTGTCTTACTAATCACAGCAGCATCTACAAATGCTTAAAAAGTAAAAGTCTGTACAGGTATAAGGCATATTTATTTTTGTCCTATAGGCCTACTTCTCCAAAGTGAAATGTATACTCTTCTCATTATATTTTTTCTCATCTTTTTTTAGTTTCTATTTTTATTTGTACTGTACAATGAATTAACTTTCATTGTGGTAGTGCATGTATAATTTATGAATAAGTAACCATATGTGTGTTGGATGGATATTCCATCAGAAATTTGCTGCTGTCCTCCACAATGCTTGGTGTCGATACAGAAGTACGGAGCACTGTGGCTTTGAGGTGTCTGAGGCCCACAGCCAAGAACCACTGCTTTCAAAATCTAGCCAAAGTCTTGTACATATAGTTGCTCAATAAATATTAGTCGTTTTACTGATCTTAGAAGGTAATATTTCAATAATATAATAAACCATGTATCTCAACTTGGTCCCCCAAAAAGGGCATAAATGTAATTTGAGTAAATCTATTCAAAGATTTCAAAATCCACGCCCACCCGCCAAAAAAAATCCGTGCCTCACTCCTGCCCAGTATAATAGCTAGTACCTTTTCTTACTTTAACCCTTAACTGCATAAAAAAGAAGGCTGCGATCTCAAACAACCAAAAGGGAAAATTATGTAGGTAGCACTGATTTGCTTAGGCAACTTTTGCTTTACTTGGTTTTTAATATATAATACAACTGCCACCAAAAATTGGTCTTTTTTTTTTTCTTTAAGGCTACATAGGTAATTCGTGCCAGGTAGATCTTCCTCCCCATCTTCCCAATCCCTACACACAAATTACAGGTCCAGGGAGTCGAGGTCAAAAACCAAAGGAAACAAGAGAGAAACAATCTTAATAAAAAAAACTGACAGTCTACTGCATGAATAAATCCCAGACTGGGAACCAAGAGCTTACATTTCAGAAAAGAAGAAGAGACCAGAAAGAGAGAGACCTGCCCTGATGGAATTATGGGGTTTTTTTCAATAATAATCTGAGGAGAAAAAAGTAGTCTTTCTCTTGTTTTGTCTTTTATTATTTCAACTGAGGGTTTGGATATTTTTGGATACAAAAAGATATAAAAATATCTTTGGATACTTTTCCTTTTGTTCATATGATTGAGTTTCAATCAACACTGAGCTGGTATGTTTTCTACAGGGAATACACAGAACTGCCTTTGGTTAAATCATATTATGAGGTTAAAAAGATGAACTATCTACATCCAATCACAACACAAGCAAGCAGATCAGCTTCCGTGGATTTAGGAGATTTAGACAACCTGCCCCATGTGCTCTGGTGGCCTGGAGAGTCTTCTAAAATCACTGTAACCTTGCTAGGCAACTGTGATTTCAAAAAATTATTTTTGATTGTTGTGCCCTAACTCAATCTGGGCACAAAAATAGGTTTTTCAGTCATCCGAGATGTCCACGTCCCAGCCCGGGCTCGCCCTCAGCTCTGAGCACCCCTGGCTGAGTGATCCTCCCAGAGGGGCCACGTCCCAAGCCACCATGTGCTGGTTTCCAAGCTACTGACTCACATGGTAAAAGAATAACTAACAGTTTAAAATGCCTTTCATGTGCCAGACACCTTTAACGTTGAAAAAAGCCACTGAAACCAACTAAATATTATAAATACCGAAATAAATTGAAAACATTAAGATCATGTGGATAACAACTCGATCCACTGTTGGGGCCGATCTAAAGTGTGCTCTGAAGTAATTTCATTCCAGATTAAGAGTTTACTGCCCCTGCAAGTCACAGCCATTTGTCCATTTCCTAAAATTGTCAGGTTGCCCTAATGATGAATGCGTAAGTGATCTCCTCCCTGAACAGACAGGCCTGGTTGGGGCTAAAGAACTGTGAGCACCTCCTCACTGAAGCATTTAAATATAGTAAGGAGGGACCATCAGGCCTGATGGAGTGAGGTCAGCCCTGCCCGGGAGAGCTGCCAGGAAACATGGCAGCAAGTCTGGGTCCTGATAGCAGCGAATCGATGTGTATCCTCGGGCGAGTCCTAGGCCCTCTGAGTCTTGTTCTTCAAATGAAGGAGATGGGCTGGAAATAAATAAATCTCTAAGACCCCTTCCAGCTCTAAGTTATTATGATGGCTTGATTTAATGCCATGCATCTAGGAGAGACTTATCACCTGGCCCCGTTTGATCTGAGCGGAGAGCTCGGTGATGTTTTATGCACCACTTATAGAGCCAGAACTTTGGCGGGAACAGCTGCTCTCCACCGAGTCACCGAGCCCAAGTGCCTCCCCGCTACGAAGCACCTGCGGGTGGGCCCGCCCTCGTGGCATCCGCAGGCCGGGTGCCAGAATGGAAAGGAATGAGGTGATGAATGGCTCTCAAACAAAAAGCCGGGCTCAGAGCTATTTGCAGACAGAGACTCAGGAAAGCCTGAGGTCGCCGGCCCGGCTTTCCTATCTGCTGACCCAGCTGCTGCTTCCGGGTCAGATGGCAGCAGTGCGCCAGGCCGAGGGACAGGCCGGAGGCGTGGAGAAGCCGGGCGCACCCTCCAGCCTCCCCAGGGGCTGCGCATCCCACGGCCCGTGAGCGTGGCTGACACCCGAGAGCTGTCATCTGCTGGCGTCGTTCTGATGGTCCCCGACTGCGGGGAAGCCTTGACCGTGGGTGCCCGGAAGTGGAGCAGACTTGCCAGGTCCCCAGGGAGCCGCCTCTGATGAGGTCACACATCTAGTTTAGAACGCATTCCAGTCCGTCCTAAGACTGTGAAGGGACCCGGACAGAGGGGGAGGCTCACTGCCCACGACCACCCTCCCTTCCTGGTGAAATGGGGGCGACGGACAGGGTGCCTGTGGATAAGGCACAAGGGCGGGTTACAGGGAAGCATGATCATTTCTGTGTGTGTGTGTGTGTGTGTGTG
Source organism: Physeter macrocephalus (assembly GCF_002837175.3). NCBI lineage: Eukaryota > Metazoa > Chordata > Mammalia > Artiodactyla > Physeteridae > Physeter > Physeter macrocephalus. The sequence continues at coordinate 135,709,489 of NC_041215.1, read as the reverse complement.
TGTGTGTGTGTGTGTGTGTGTTAACAGCTTTACTGGGGTATAATTCACACACCAGTCATCTCCTTTGGGTGTACAGTTCAAGGATTTTTGGTACTTTTACAGAGCAGTGCAGCCATCGCCGCACTAATTTTAGAACATTTCCATCACCCCAGAGATATCTGTTTTATATAATCTGTTTGGTATGATCTGTTTGTAGACACACTCCCTGGAAGCGTATTTAGGCTGGCCTGAAAATTATACCAAATCAAGAGTTTACTGGATTTTTTGCTGCCTCCAAGGTCACCATGGAGAAGTGGCCCAAAGTGATCGCTTTCTCTCCTTCACTTTGTACATTTTTAATGTATTGCCCTTGATCTTCTATACAGCTAAACTCCCTCACAGAATGACCCCCATTTTCTCTTTTTTAATTCCTTTCTCATCCCCACCTCCCATCTGGCACTTCCACTCCCCACCTCGCCCCTGCAGTCCGACCCTGCCTCAACTTCCCTCTCTCCCTACACCCTTTTCTTTTACGATAAAATACACATAAAATTTACCATCTTAACCATTTTTAGGTGTACACTTCAGTGGCATTAAGTACATTCACGTTGTTGTACAACCATCACCACCACCCATTTCCAGAACTATTTTCATCTTCCTCAACTGAAAGTCTCTTCCCATTAAAGACCAACTCCCCCTCGCCCTCCCCCAGCCCCTGGCCCCCACCACCTCCTTCCTATCTTTAGATTCCACCTCATATAAGTGGAATCATGCAGTCTTTGTCCTTTTGTGACTGGCTTACATCACTTAGCATAATGTCTTCAGGGTTCATCCATGATGTAGCATGTGACAGAACTTCCTTCCTTATTTCCAAACTTAAAACTATATTCCCGACACTGTACATTTCATCCCCATGACTCATTTACTTTCTAACTGAGAGTTGGTACCTCTTCATTTCCCTCCCCTATTTCACTTGTCCCCCACCCCCCTCCCCTCTGGTGACCACCTGTTTGTTCTCTGTATCTATGACTCTGTTTCTATTTTGTTATGTTTGTTCAGTTGTTTTGGTTTTTAGATTCCACATTTAACTGAAATCACACAGGATTTGTCTTCCTCTGACTTATTTAGCATAACACCCTCTAGATCCATCCATGTTGTCGCAAATGGCAAGATTTCATTCCTTTTTATGGCTGAGTAGTATTCCATTGTGTGTATATGTATGTATGTGTGTATACACACACACACACACACACACACACACACACCACCCGCCTCTTCTTTATTCATTTGTCTATCCATGGAAACTTAGGTTTCTTCCATATCTTGGCCATTGTAAATGATGCTGCAAAGAGCACTAGTGTGCATATGTCTTTTTTTGTTTGTTTGTTTTGGCTGTGCCACGTGGCATGCGGCAGCCCAACCAGGGATCCAACCCCTGCCCGCTGCGTTGGGAGTGCAGAGTCTTAACCACTGGACCTCCAGGGAAGTCCCACATATGTCTTTTTGAATTAGTGTTTTGGTTTTCTTTGGAAAAATACCCAGAAGTGGAATTGCTGGATTGTACAGTAGTTTTATTTTTTTGAGGAAACTCCAGATTGCTTTCCATAGTAGCTGCACCAATTTACATTCCCACCAACAGTCCACAAAGCTTCCTTTTTCTCCACATCCTCGCCAACCCTTGTTATTTCTTGTCTTTTTTTATAATAGCCATTCTGACAGGTGTGAGGTGGTATCTCATTGTGGTTTTGACTTTCATTTCCCTGATTAGTGATGTTTCTCATGTGTCTGGAGCTATCTGTATGTATTCTTCGGAAAAATGTCTATTCAGGTCCTCTGTCCATTGTTTAATTGCGTTGTTTTTTGGATATTAGTTTTATGAGTTCTTTAAATATTTTGGATATTAACCACTTACTTATTGGACATACCATTTGCAAATATTTTCTCCCATTCAGTAGGTGGCTTTTGTTTTGTTGATAGCTTCCTTAGCTATGCAAGAGCTTTTCACTTTCACATGGCCCCATTTGTTTATTTTTGGTTTTGGCTTTTGTTTCCCTTGCCTGAGGAGACAGATCCATAAAACTATTGCTAAGTTTGATGTCAAAGAGAGTACTGTCTATGTTTTCTTCTATGAGTTTTATGGTTTCAGGTCTTATATTTAAGCCTTCAGTCCATTTTGAGTTTATTTTTGCATATGGTGTGAGAAAGTAGTCCACTTTAATATTTTTGCATGTTGCTGCTGGTGTTCCTGACACCATTTATTGAAGAAGTTGTTTTTTCCCGACTGTATATTTTTGTCTGCTTTGTTGTAGATTAATTGACCATGTAAGTGTGGGTTAATTTCTGGACTCTCTATTCCGTTCCATTGATCTATGTACCTGTTCTTGTGCTGATACCATACTGTTTTGATTACTATAGCTTTGTGGTATAGTTACAAACCAGGGAGCATGGTTCAGGGAGCAAGGTTAGGTTGTTTATTTGAGATTTTTCTTGTTTCCTGAAAAAGGTTTGTACTGTTTTAAACTTTCATCTTAGAACTGCTTTGGCTGTGTCCCATAGATTTTGGATTGTTGTGTTTCCATTTTCATTTGTCTCCAGGTATTTTTGAATTTCTTCTTTGATTTCTTCCTGTGACCCATTGGCTGTTCAGTAGCATATTTTTAGCCTCCATGTGTTTGTGTTTTTTACAGGTTTTTTTCTTATAGTTGATTTCTAGTCTCATGGCATTATAGTTGGAAAAGATGCTTGGTATGATTTCAATCTTCTTAAATTTATTGAGACTTCTTTTGTGGCCTAGCATGTGATCTATCCTGGAGAATGTTCCATGAGCACTTGAAAGGAATATGTATTCTGCTGCTTTTGGATGGAATATTCTATATATATCTATTAAGTCCATCGGGTCTAATGTATTACTTAAGGCCAGTGTTTCTTTATTGACTTTTCTGTCTGGATGATCTGAGAAGAATTTCCTTCTTTTTAAAGGATGGATAATATTCCCTTGTAAATATATATCACACTTTGTTTATCCATTCATACTTTGATGAAAACTTGGGTTGCTTCCACCTCTTAGCTATTGTGAATAATGCTCCTATGAACAAGGGTGTACAGATATCTGTTCCAGATCCTGATTTCAATTCTTTTGGATATGTACCCAGAAGTGGAATTGCTGGATCATATAGCAATTCTATGTTAAATTTTTTAAGGAAAGCTTTTCTCTTGAAACTTCTCCAATCGGGTGTCCACCCCTACTACTCCACCGAACCAGCTCTCATCAAAGTCACTTCCAAATCCAATGGGTGCTTCTCAGCCCTAGCCTTCCCCAACCCATGGGTGTTACCTGACACAGGTGATCCCTTCTTTCTATAGATAAGTTTCCTCACTTGGCATCTGGGATAGCATTCAGCCTGCCTTGCTGGTTCCTTACCTTAGTGACCTCTCAACACTGGCCCTTGTTCCCTTGGTGATGTCATCTATACTCACACCATCGATACATTGGTGACTCCCAAGTTTATAGCCCCAGCCGAGATCTTGCTCTTGAGTTCCAAGCTCACATCCAACTGCCTCATTTACCTTCCCGTTGCATGTCAAATAGGATTTTCAGATGTTACATGTGCAAAAATCAACTCCTGACGTCCTGATTTCTCAATCTTCCCCATCTCAGAAAGTGAAAGCCCCATAGCTTTTTGCATGGGCAAGTTTGCAGTGGAAGGACCTGCACCCACAGATCACTCAAAGCGGGACCACCACTGAGGAACTTCCGCTGTGACACAACAGGAAGCACACAGCACCGCCTATGAGGGAAGGGTTCGCCAGAATCTGGAGGAGCCCCTTGAGTTACGCTGTCCAATGCACCTCGCCACAGGTGGCTCCTGGGCAGGTGAGCTACCAAACAGGTGCGCCGCCAGTGCCGAATGCACTGGATTGTTCAAGGCTCAGTGCCTAAGAAAGAATGTAAATCTAGGAATGTAAATGTAGGACAGGCTAATGGCCGAGTGACTTGGTTTCTGAAAGAACATGGTGGGGAGAAGGGAGCTTCCATGGATTAAAAGATGCTTAGGGGCAGCCCTTGATGTTGGACTACGTGTAGATCCTGATTTGAAGAAACTAATTGTAAAATGATATTTTTGAGATAATAAAAATCATAAATTTTTACTATGCTTGGGTATTAGACGATACAATGAATTAATGTCAGTTTTGCCACGTGTGAAAGCATTGTGGTTACATAAGAAAATGTTCCTGCTGTTAAGTTATGCATACTGACATGTGTAAGAGTAAGGCAACACAGTATCTGGAATTTGCTTATTATGAGCAAAGGAAGAAAGAAAAAGAGAGCTGGATGAAACAAATATGGTGAAATCTTATTGAATCTATAGACGATGGACGGATGGGTACTCATTGTACTAGTCTCCCTAATTTGGGGTGCGTTTGAAATTTTTTACATTAAAATTCATTTTTATAAACCTCCAACTTAAAGAGTGTGATACAACTTGTCGAAATGAATGTCAATGTACCCCTTAGGGACCATGAGTTAGCCTCTGGGTTCCCTGCATCAAAAATCCACACCCCAGGGCTTCCCTGGTGGCGCAGCGGTTGAGAGTCCGCCTGCCGATGCAGGGGACGCGGGTTCGTGCCCCGGTCCGGGAGGATCCCGCATGCCGCGGAGCGGCTGGGCCCGTGAGCCATGGCCGCTGAGCCTGCGCGTCCAGAGCCTGTGCTCCGCAACGGGAGAGGCCGCAACGGTGAGAGGCCCGCGTACCCCCCCAACAAAAAAAAAATCCACACCCCAGAGTGACCCGGGGAGCATTCCAGAGGAGCGTGTCGGGGAGAGCAGAGTTGTCAAGAGAGGTAACTAGGTCTTCCCCCCAAAAGTGACATGTACTCAACTCCCAGACTGGCTTCTGTCAGACCTCAGCATCCCTCTTTTGGTTGCTCAGGGCAAAAGCCCTGGGGTCTTCTTTTGGTGTCTCTTCTCCTCTCCTATCCCATGGCCAATCTGGGCTGCACAGGCATGTGGAATCCCACCACCTCTCACCACCCCCACTGCTCCTCTCTGGTCCAGCGACCAGCACCTCTCACCCTGGGTCACTGCAGCCAGCCTGGTCCCTGCTTCTGCCCTCACGTCCTCCTGTCTGCTCCTCATGCGGGGCTAGCCCTGCTCAGGCATGTGATGGCCACGCATACAAGCGTCGGTCTGCAAGGTGTGCTCTGGGGTTCTGCAGTGCACAAACTGCACGGCCATCCACGGTGGTCCTGCATGTGGCGCCATGAAGAATCCTCTTAAGACACAGGCCAGAGCAGGCCGTCTTCCACTGGAGCTGTCCGACAGCCACCCATCCACGAGGAGAGAAAACTCAAGTCTCACAACGGCCTGGACCGCCCCACAGGAGGGAGCCCCCAGCTGTCTCTCTCCCTGGGTGCACTGTGCTCAGTGCCACAGCCTCCCCGCTCAGGCCTGCTCTCAACCTTCGCACCTGCTGTTCCCTCTACCTGGGATACCGCCTTGTCAGGGAGCCCCCCCCGCCACACCGATAAGCCATCACAAGGGCAACCCCATTTCCCTCCTTACACCTCTCCTCCTGCTTTTCTGCAAAGCCCTTTCAACCCCTGACATGTTGCAGGGCTGCCCGTTCAGAAGTTTACCTTTAGGGCTACAGGGGGTGGGGGCCCTGCCTGAGCACTGCTGTCTCCAGCACAGTGGACGTGAGCGGTAAAATCGGCCCAGTGGCCCGAGGGCTATTTGGAAGTGAGGTTGTTGAGATAAGCACCACATCTTCTCCTTCTGTGGCCCCAGCACACTGTACCTGTAGCGGCTAGTCAAGACTTGTTTGTCAGGTCAGAGAAGGAGTGAATACCTGAGGCAACAGGGACATGAACAAAAAGACAACCCAAGGTTCATACCAGCCCCATGGCTGTTCCACGGGGGGAGAAAGGAGACAGTGAACAGAGGAATAAATAAAATGAAAAGTAAAAAATGTCAAGCTCCTTTGCAGTCCGCTATCACCAGTGGCCTGAAAAATACCATCTTCCTTTTGAAAATAAAATCTAAAAATACGTGGAGAATGCCCTCAGGTTGACCTATAATTGCATCTACCATCACCGCGCTCTCAGCTGAGTACAGCTAATTAAATAGCGCTCATTCCGTGGGTGGGGAGAGAGGGACCTGGTCCGGGGCCGGGCTGTCTACCACCAGCTCTGAGCTAAGTGGGGGTCCCCAGTGGGGGCCATGGATGCTCCCAGACTGTGGCCCTGGCTCTCCCCTCCAGTTCCTGCAGAAGCCACGGGCCCGGCAGCCACGCCGCTGACCACGGAAGGGAGGCAACGGATGACAGCCTCCTCTCTGTTTTCAGTCCTGGCTGTTCTGAGAATCCCTTTGGGGCAGCCGGAATGGCGGAACAGATGTATCTCACGGCAGTGTGGTACCCAAAAGGGAGAAAGAAAAAAAAGTCCTGAAAAGATGTTGAGTCTTTCGGGAATTTGAGAAAATGAGGGGAGAGGTAATAAACTGCTTGATTTCAGTGCTTTTTCCTTCCTTTCCATGGCAGCCTGCCATCGCTTCCTGCTTGGAGGGGACCCTCTCCAGATAATTCCTCCCTGGGTCTACACAGCTGGGGTGGTGATGGGGGCACAGGTGGTCTCTAGGAAAAATGGTTTCAGTTGGTCATCACCAGAAAGCATGAGAGGCGAAGAAGAGTTGGAGTCATGTGACTTGTCCAAGTTCACAAAGCAAATAATCCTGAGCGGCGAGATTAAACTTCAAGTCTTCTGAACTGAAGGTGTCTTTTTTTTTTTTTCGGCTGAGCCTGCTGGCATTGGGATCCTAGCTCCCTGACCAGGGATAGGACCCACGCCCCCTGCATTGGAAGCGCAGAGTCTTAACGACTGGACCGCCAGGGAAGTACCTGAAAGGTGTCTTTTATACCAGCCTGGCCTGTGGTGGGCACTCTGGACACCGTTGGTGAGCTGCCACATGCTTTCAGAAAAGAAAATCCCTAAAGTAGGGAAAGAGGAGAATTACGGCATCAGGAAAGAGCCAGCAGGTGCCAGGAAGATGTGCCGGACAGTCGTGGCCGCTCCCAGGCTCCTGCAAGCTTAAAACACAAGTGCCACGTGGGACATGCAGGAAAAGGTCAGGCTCAGGGCTTGCCTCCACCCACATTAGGTCATTCAAATGTAACTGTAACGCGGGAACAAAATGAGGGCAATGTTACAATCCAAACGAAGAAAGCAAAACAAAGCAGAAAGACCAGTGTCCTCAGATCCTGCCTCAATTTGAGGTTGGGCCGCTGCTGTAGTCAGGGGTAGCCCTCAGGACTTCAGAATATCAAGGAAAAGTGTAAGCTCTTCCCCCAGGTTCTGGAACATTCAACAAGCAGAGGGGGCTTCTACATCAAGAAGAGTCTGAAAGGCAGTCTCGGCAGCAGCCCCGACTGCTCCTAACATTTCCTGTGAAGGCTGAGAAGAGGCAAAGGCCCATCGCATCTCAGCTGAGACGCAGCCCAGGGCCGGGACCCGGGGGCCCTCCCGCTAATCAAACGCCGCTGAGGGGACTAGAAGCAGCTCCCCTCGTGGCGCTCCCAGGCGCTGTCTTAAGGGACATTACATGCTCAGAACCACGGCCCCGCGCAGCCCCTGCGCACCCCCCCAGCCACACCCCCTGGGGGCTGCCCCACCCCAGGGGAGGGGCCCTCTCCTGTCCCAGCAGCGCACCTGTGGGGCGGGGCTTCCTTCCTTGTCTGCTTTGCACAGAGGCCGTCCCATCAGCCAGGGGAGCCGTTCAGCACGCTCCCTGCCTCCTGTGCCTGAAACATGTACCATTTCAGGGCAGAGGTGTTAAGAGCCAGTGAACAAGTCGCTGTGGCCTCCGCCCACTGCTGTGATGACAGCAGACGCCCTTGGGAAGGAAGTCGCTATCCGGCAGTGTCCCTGCGAGGCCACAGTGAGCCCCTCATACCTGTGATGGGCGTCTACTGTGGGCAGGAGGGACACTTCTGTCGCTTCAGACCTCTCAGGCTTGAGGTGTTTGTTACCACGTCGAAACCTAGCCTATCCTCATGACACAAGGGTTTCAAATATTAACACTAAAGAGAAGAGAATTCAACGTGAAAAAAGCCAAACATGGAAAATACTAATATACTGTAACTGGGTAGGTTTACAATTAAGCTAATAACTGTTGAGAACCTTTATAAACTGAAGATTTCACCAAATGCATAAAGCAAAATGGTGAGAAGTAAAGGAAAAACCAACAGATGGATAAGGCAAGCCATTTCTCCTTTCTACGACTGTCTCTTCACTTTTGATATGGGAATGATATTACCAACCTTAGTCTGCTCGGGCTGCTATAACAAAAAGCCACATAAACGACTTAAACAACAGTTTAAACAACAGTTCTGGAGGCTAGAAGTCCAAGATCAAGGTGCCAGCAAGCGTGGCTAATGGTGAGGGCTCTCCTCCTGGCTTGTGGACGGCCGCCCTCTCCTGTGTGCTCACGTGGCCTCTTCTTTGTGTGCACGTGGAGAGCGAGCTCTTCATACAAGGACACCGGCCCTATAGGATCAGGGGCTCACCTTTATGGCCTCATTTAATCTTAATTACTTCCTTTGAGGCCTCATCTCCAAATACAGCTACACTGGGGATTAGGGCTTCAACATATGAATTTGGGGCAGGGGTTGGGGTGGGGACGGACATTCAGTCTATACACGGCCTTATAGTGTCACCCTGAAGATCTAGTGAGTTAATCAAGGGGTATTAACCACTCAGTAAATGCTGCTACCACTCCCTCTGTTGTTGTTATTCTGATCTTACTACCAAGGGTGCCCCAAATGAGTAATCAATCTCAGGAAAAGAAAAAAAGGACCGTATCACAGGATGAAGAGCTAGGCCAGAGCTTAGGGAGAACTGCAATTCCGAACGCTCCCGAGAATCCGATGAACGCTGATTTGTGTGGATTTCACGTTGACATTTTCGAGGGAAAGGTTTATAATTCTCTGCAATTTAGACATTTCATCTTTAATAGTCTGGTCTGCATTTTTTCTCTGATTTTTCTCACATTCTATGACTCATTGTTATTTAAGATAATTTCTAAAAGACAGGTACTGTATTTTCCCTTCTTTCCACTAGACTTTTCCCCTCAAGTCTTTGCTCACTTTAACAGTAGAAAAGCAGGGAACAAAATTAGCAAAAACCATGTCCCTGAACCGCAGGTATTTAGGTTTAACTGCAAAATGAGCTTCAGCTGACTGAAGGTGATTGTTTTCCACGTATAGATTTCTTTACAATGTCACATGTTCAAAAGCACTTCTAAGCCAGACTTGTGCTTTTAAAAACTGAGATCTCATCTCAAACTAGGCAATAAATGACTCGACTATAAAAAGTGACAGTTAGTTAAGATGAAAAAATCATTATTCTTTCTATTCATTGTGTAAGACCTCCATTCAATAATGATCCACTCTTTAGTCTCCCCCTACCCCCTCCAAAAAAGAAAGAGAGAATTATCTTCCCAAGCATATCTCATCCCCACTGGGGAGGCAGCAAGGCCTCTCCTGGCTGCACCGCGAGAAAACTGCAAGATGGAGATGAAAACTGGAAAACGTCCCTTCTGGTGGAAGGTGGGAAAAGGGGGACCGGGTGTGGGGCAGGGAGGTGTCGGCATATCCAGGCCACAGCAGTGAGTGAGTAGAACACTCAAAGGGGCGGGAGACCCAGAGACCCACCCCGCCGGCATCCCCACAGCGAGGAGAAGCAGAAAAGGCCATAGGGTCTGGCCAGGAAGAGGCCGGGTCAGGTGCCACAACACACAGGGCTTCCCAATCCCTACTCTCAAGTTCACCGGATACACCAAATAACTCGCTTTTTGTATTCACACTTAAAAAAGAATGACGCACCCACCGATGAGCTTTAGGGTGACCCAGGATATCTGCATAGCATCAAAGTATCGCTCTCCGAATTTGCTAATGACTGTGATGGTTTCAACCTAGGACCACACATTCTTTGATACCCCTCCCTCCAGGACGAGGAACAGAAGTCCCCTCCCCTGAGATGGACTGGATTTAGGGACTTGCTTCCTGAGGACAGAGCAGGGAAAGAGAAAACAGTAACTCTGCAGTGGAGGAACCTGGCAGACCCCACCTTAGGTCAGCGGTCAGGGCTGACGTCGTCAGGGATGTCATGCTGATGTCATGTGCCCCTGATGTGATATGAGCAAAAGGGCACCTCCGAACTCTTCCCCAAATCCACAACCTCAGTCTAGTCAGGCAAATCCAAACTGAGGAACATTCTACTGAATGCACAGCTGACACTCTTCCAAAGTGCCTGGAAACCATCACAGATTGGAAGAGACAAAGGCAACACAATGACAAAACGCAATGTGGGATCCTGGAATGGATCCTGGAACAGAAAGAAGACTTTAGTCAAAAACTGGGAAATCTGTACAAAGTCTGTAGTTTAGTAAACAAAAAATTGCTTAGGGGCCTCCCTGGTGGCGCAGTGGTTGGGAGTCCGCCTGCCGATGCAGGGGACACGGGTTCGTGCCCCGGTCCGGGAGGATCCCACGTGCCGCGGAGCGGCTGGGCCCGTGAGCCGTGGCCGCTGAGCCTGCGCGTCCGGAGCCTGTGCTCCGCAACGGGAGGGGCCACAACAGCGAGAGGCCCACGTACCGCAAAAAAACAGAACAAGACAAAACAAAAAAAACAAAAAAAAATTGCTTAGAACAGGTTATGCCTTCTTTCAATGCTCAGTCTAGCTAAGCTTTCTGGTTTACAAGGCACATCTCCAACATTTAATCGTTTTAATTTCCATCTGCAGGCCCAACCCGCCTCCGACATGTTACACCAGCATCACTCTCCTCCTAATGTTTTCAGCTCCTCCTGGTGTGTGCTAGGCTTTTTAGAACCACAGCACTTAGGTGAGGTTAAGGTCAGGCAAAGACAGCTATTTATTGCACCTGGCAGGGTACATGAATACACCTAAATTCCTCTAGTCCAAACCCTGCTCCCCAACAGAGAAACTGCACAGGAGAATGTTCCACAAAGCTGCTCCAAGTTACTTCAGCCCCTGGTAGTGTGCCATCAACCTTAGCAGAACTTCCCTGGACACGGTGAAAGTCGTTTTAGGGAGTGCAAGCCCGGGGCACTGGCAACGTGCCGTCCAAAGGCCACCGCTAGGATCATCCAAAGATTATTTCCAAGTGCCGGCATCACAAAACGAGTCAATGGAGAAACATGAGGGGGGAAAAGTCGACAAAGGAGGAGTTGGAAGAGGGAACGACTGTAAGCGTGATCAGGAAAGGACTGAAAGTTCTGCTTTATTTCTCCTTCCAACTCCTGTTACATCAACGGTGGATAAGGTCACTGACCAAACCGGCCAAGGTGGAGGGGGGCGGATCAGAATGGACACCTCAGGAGTCGACACCTTTGCCAGATTAGATCCTGCTGGCAACAGCTTTCTGGAAAATCTGCACTGACACCCCAGCAACCATCAAAGATGTTTAATAATCTTGTTCTAGGTTCAAAAGAATCTGTATTTTCAAATGTTACTGTGAAGTAGGGCTAATTCCACCCATCCGTCCATCCGTCCATCCACTCAATCATTCGTTCATTCATCCATCCATTCATTTGTTCACTCACTCATTCACCATTAACCCCAGTAACTGAGCATCTGCTGTGTGCCAGGAGGCTGACCCTCGGGGCTGTGGCGGCCCCGGCCAGGCTCCTATGAGGAGGGGCGCCCGTGACGGGGGCGGCTCCTCAACAAGCAGGTTCACTCAGCCTGAAGGGTATGATAATATTCACATTTGTTACGGAAACAAGCCATTGTCTCCTCAGGCATTTGAGCAGGAAAAGGCCCTACTATTCTAATCGGGAATATTACTGTAAAGGTCATTCTTCACCTCTCTAATGAGACACACTAATTGCATCGCTTTATCGAAGGCAGAGCTTCTCAAACTTTGGGGCGTATCAGAACCACCCAGACGGCTCTCAGGACAGACAGCGGGGCCCCACCCCAAGGCTCGGCCTCAGTCGGGTGTGGGAGGCCCAAGAAGCAGCACTGCTAACGGGTCCGAGGGGTGCTGACACTGCGTCTGGCGGCCACATCTTGAGAACCGCCGACCCAAGGTACCATCAGCCACCCTCAATTCCAGCCCGGCGTGCTTCGCTCACCCAGAGGAGGTTTGAATAGCTTAACAGCTACTGTTTCAGAGAAGCTCTGAGAACGTCCTCGAGGGACCAGAACCCATCTGGGTGACGGGCTGACCTGATTCCACCCCATGAGGGCCAGTGGTCCTTGCTGGTTTCCTGTACAGGTAACTCGGCAAAATGCAAGAGCGGGCACAGAGCCAAAGAGACGCCACTTACTGCAACGTCCAAGTAAAGGTTGAAGAGTCCAGGGCCCTCCTTTGTGCTTGAGGGCCTCCCGTGTGCCAGGGGCAGGGTCCACTAGCAACTGGACCAGGCGCGGCCCCCAGAGAGCCCGCAGTCTGCCGGGGAGGAGAGAGCTGAGAAAAGGACATAGCAACCCAGCCGACTCGTGAGACAGGAGGAGCTGGGGACACTGGGAAGGATGCACGTCTCAGGCCTGGGGTGGGAGACGGGCAGGCCTGGGCCTTCCCGGAGGAAGTGACCTCTGTGGGGAGGGAGGCCCAGACCTCGGCGGCTCGTGGTCACGCTCTCGTGAGTTCTCTCAACCGCCACTGTCCTTATCCTACAGCTGAGGAACTGAAGCTTCAAGACAGCGAAGGACCCCACGTCCCAGATCCAGCTGGCGGCAGGGCTGGGCCTGCTTACACGTCTCTGGAAGAAATGAATCATCCACCACGGAACGCGGCCAGGGCCCGAGCCAGGGAGCACGATGACCATCTCAACGATGCCCTGAAATCCTCCAACGGGTCGGGTGTAGCTTCACCCGACAGAATGCAAAATTTAAAAAGCTGAACACAGAACAGTATAAAGAGAATTAACTACAACTGTACAATATATGATGTATATTATATGCTGTGCTTTTTACCTGTTACATTCTTCTATATTAAATCGTATTTAAAAAGCAGGCTAGCGTAGAGCACAACGCTAAACGGCAAGGCAACTCCCCACTCTATCCTGATTCAGGATAACTTATTATCTGCCTCATGCTGTTTTGGGAAAGTTGGAAAAGATGTTTAGGAAAGAAAAATTCGATTAAAATTGTGACACTATTCACAAAACAAAAGTCTAAGTAAAAAAGGTGTATTAAACTCAAAGGAATCCTAAAGCTGACTTTTCAGAGAACGCGAGGGATGCTGCATGTGTGCGTTTTCCTTCGTAAACTGTACATAAAAACAGCAGCAGGAGGCTTGCCTGGTGGCGCAGTGGTTAAGAATCCGCCTGCCACTGCAGGGGACAGAGGTTCGAGCCCTGGTCCGGGAAGATCCCACATGCCGCGGAGCAGCTAAGCCTGTGCGCCACACCTACTGAGCCTGCGCTCTAGAGCCCGCGAGCCACAACTACTGAGCCAGCGCGCCACAACTACTGAAGCCCGCGGACCACAACCAACAGTAGCGCCCGCTCGCCGCAACCAGAGAAAAGCCCGCGTGCAGCAACGAAGACCCAACACAGTCAAAAATAAAATAAATAAAATAAAAATAAATAAACAAACAGAAACGGGAGGTCGAAACGTCCGAGGGGAATAGGATGGAACACAGAACATCAGCCTGGTCAACAGTCTCTTCCTGTCTCATCTCTGCAGCCTCAGCGGTGACTCACAGGCCCTCGGGCCAAGGGAATCCAGAGGGAACAGAGCCCCGGGATGGGCGAGGGCGTGGGGGGGGGAGGGGGAGGTGGTGAGCCACGGGGAAGGCTGATTTTTCCGGTTCTTTCCCTGGGAAGAGGAAGAACGGGGAGATGGAGGCTGCACAGAACTCTCTAAAGAGCCAGCCGCAAGGAAAGGCAGGTGTCCTGCTGTGCGCGAGCAGCAGAGGCCCTGGCACGCAGTGGGGTCCTCACGGGGCCCAGGGCTGGTCATCTATTTTAACAAGTTCAGCTACGAATGACAAAAGCAACACGCCTCTTAGGAGACGCGGGGACAATTGTAACCCTACGGAGTTGTGCTTGGTCACCGGTCTTCGTGCTGCTCGACACCAGCCCCCTTGTGATCTGGGGCGCCTCTCCAGGGGGTCTGGCGTTTCAACGGGCTGCCAGCACACCCCCAGCGGTGAGGCTGAAGTGGGGTCCTCCCTGTTCCTCTACCTGCAGCACACCTGGGATTCTGCATGAGCAGGTGATGCGGGTGGGTGTGCTAGGCTCATGCCCGGCCTCAGAGACCTCCTGGCTCTTAGGGAACAAGGTGGCAGCTTGGACCCCCTCCCTTGGCTGTGGGGGGCTGCCCTGTCCCTGCCCTTTGGGGCACGTCAAGCCCACCAGAAGCGTCACCCCAGGCCTGGCCACTTACTGGCCTGACGTTTCTCCCAGACTGCTCCCCTTCTCCCAGGCAGTGGGCGTCCCTATGGAAATGCCACCCTCAGGGTTCCAGGATGGCGGGGTCACAGGCGGATGTGCTTAGCTGAGTCCAGGCAGCGCCCGGCAGCGTCCCTCCCTCCTCGGTGGTCTCTGGCTGAGTCCCCAGCGTGAAGCTGGCAGGCACTAGGCAGAGCCCGTGGGCTGTGGGGACTGGACCCTAGCTGGCTCGGAAGGTCAAGCCTGTGGCCCCCCGACCTCTTGGCACAGCTGGCTCTCGGCAGTGCTCACGGGGGGGCCACGTGAACGATGCCACCATGGCCCTGTTATCCCTGGGGCACGCCTGAGCCGTCGGCCTGCGGCCCTTCCCGGAGAGAAAGACAACACAGAACTGACACAGCCTGGTGGCCCGCATCATTGCTCTGGGGTCCCGGCGGAATCGGGCCTGACGCTGGCCTGGCTGGCCTCGAGCACACCCCTGATCGGGGGGAAACGGGTGTCTCCGACGGGCAGAAGGGAGCCACGAGGGCCCACAGGATGTCACGCAAAGGACCCCCTCTCAGCAGCCCCCACCTTCGTGTCAACCCACCTTCCGTAGGCCTGCCATCAGGGTCCACTCCATCCCCCCCTTTTTAGCCTCTCCCCACGCCACCGTCAACTCGAGCGCCCTCTGACACACAGCAGCACAGCTTCTCCTAAAACAGCTCCGCCACGGCCTTGCAGGGTACGCAGGCCCTTCCTACTGATTTCCGGGGGGTGAAGTGGGGAAGCTCCAAGGAGAATGTAGTTTGGTCGGCTGGTGCTTTCTGCCCTCCTGGGAGCAGAGCCACTGACAAGAGTTGAGAGCAGAGGATCCAGCGTTCTGGGGATGAGGCGTGCAGTTCAGAGCTAAGGTACAAACCCAGGGGAGGTGGGGAACGCACAACAAGCGTTCTCCATGGGGCCATTTTGCCCCCCTGGGATGCTGTTAAATATCCCACTGTGTACAGAAACCTCCCGGCATCCGGCCCAACGTCAGTAATGCCGAGGCTGAGAAACCCCGGCTTAAAAGTAAGAGGAAAAACCTGAGAAACTGGAATGAAGGTTTGGAAGGCTGCGTGGCCGCCACCTCATCCCGGCTCATGCGGCCATTTCATTCTGGAGCTGGCTCCAGGCAGGGGCGAGAAACAGGCAGGTAACTCAGTACCTTCTGAGAGGTCAGATAAGCCCAGAGGTAAACGGTGCAGGACTCGGCCTGGGTGAAATGGCCCGTTATCTCCAGGGAGGCAACCGGAGGCGCGACAGCAAGGCTTGCTGCCTGACGATGAAGAAGCTCGAAAAATCTGATGGCGTCTTACTACTGGTTCTTCAATTCAAGGCCAAGAAGCAAAACTACTGTTGAAAACAGAGGGTCCTTTCCATCTAAATGCCAAAGAATTGTAATAAGCTCTAAACTATAAGAAAGTCCACAGTGGTCTGACACTAAAGAATACTGATCTACCGAGTGTATTTAAAGCAGCAGCCGTTTAGTGCTTTTACTCTGAGTTCGCTGAACCAGTCCCAAGGGCCGCCTGTATCCTCCTGACACACAGGAGACTGTCTTTCCCGTATTTTTCTCACAACTTTTGTACAGACTGCTGTCTCTTCTCTCCCCTTGACCCCCGCCTCTCATTCCAGCCCTCATCTTATGAGGGAGGGAGTCACCCCTGCCTCTGCATCAGTAGTTTCTGAGGCACATCCTGGCCAGTCCAGCAGGACTGCTGTCCCTTGGTAGAGATGAAGGGAGAAAATAACTACCGTTGGGTCAGCACCTACCAGGTACCCGGCAGATGCTCTGCGTTTCCCAGCACGGCTCATTACTACAACCACCGGATCATGGTTTTCCTCCGTCCCAGACAAAGGAAAGGAGGCTCGGATACGCTAACTTGCCTACAGACACACGACTTCAAAAGGCTGACTGTGCTTCTTCCACCGCCCCGAACCTTCTCCCCACGCTGGACTGACTTCCGGCCTGTGGGACGCCAGCCCTGTCCACCTACATTCCCATTTCACTCCTCTCCTGTCGTGAGACTCAATACCTTCTGCACCATAGAGCACACCTCTGTGACAGCAAATCTCAACAAAGAATAAATCATCGCTCTAGAGCTGTGCTGTCCAATATGGCAGCCACCAACCCCAGGTGGCTATTTAACTTTAAAGGAATTAAAATTAAGTACAATTTCAAATGCACTTTGTCAGCCGCACTAGCCACATTTCAAGCGCTCAACTACTACACAGGGCGAGTGGCTGCCATGACACACAGCACAGAGACAGAACATCTCCATCAACACAGAAAGCCCTACTGGCCATCAGTGCTCTAGATGATTTAAAAGTATATCTGGGTGATTTCAAGCAATATCTTAGGGCATCCAGGGTGGAGTCATATTAGTTGTTCAATCAACATGGACATTCCATCTCTCCGAGTGTCAACTTGGAAAATTCCACATCTTCCCATGTGCCTAAGGGACATCACAAAAGAAGGTGAAAAGTAAAAAGCAATCAAGGGTAAGGGTGGAAAAGCTGAGAAACTTATGTGAGGGAGGTTAAAATCATAATGAGCAACTTTAGATCTCCTGGTTTCTTTATGCTGAAATATTATCATGATCACTGCGTGATTTTTTCACTCACTCCCCCAAGCCAAGAAGTGGGTGGAAACATTGCAATGTAATACGCCAGTGGAGGTTCTGGATGGTTCTGGCGCTTCCATACTTGCTGATCCAGGGGTTTACCCATTGCCAAGACCATATCACATTCTGCCTACCTAAACTCTCCAGGTACTTTGTATTTGTTTTATGGAAAGCATAACTCACATCTTAGAGAATTTTCCAAACATATAAATGAATTATCCTTGATGCCTGAAGCTATGAAAATCTTACTTTTTTTTCCATAACTCTCTTTGTTTGCTCACCTAATTTGGCATTGATTCCACTCTCAGTAAGAGCACTGTGATGACTGGTCCTCTTGTTTGGGCCGCACGGACATTGCGTCTTCCTTGGTACGTCTCAGATTATTTTTCAACTTTCTTCTCAATCCCTTCTACCCCCTTAATCACAAACAAAACTCTATCTGTAGGTACCAAATTAGAGAGGTTTGGCTTGTTAGCATTAAGCAGCGTTTCCTCCCAACACTGACCCTGGCCTTGAAGACAAGGGGGCTTGGATCCAAGTCCAGGCTGTGTGCCAGGGTCCTGAAGGACGACCTAACGTCTGGGGCCGACACTTCAGCCACCCCACTGCACCCCAGGTGGTGTCCTGGTCACATCTTGAGGCATCTCCCCTCCGGGCCTTTGCTCAAACTGTTCTCACAGTTTTTTAGTGTCCAATTCCCACATCTGAATGGATCCGAGGATCATCACCCATCTGGGAAAGGCTCCAAGATGAAAGACAGAGGCCACAGCACACAAAGGGCAAAAAGAAAGAGACCATCATGTGGGGAACAAAAGAAATTTTCAGGAAAACCCAGAAAACCAAAAATGAATATTCCTCAGCATAAGAAAAGGTACTGTATTAGTGAATCAAAAAGGATGCTATAAAAATGGAACAAAGACCCAAAACAAACAAACAAACAAAAATCTTAGAAATTAAATATAGAACAGGTAAGTTTAGTAGAAGGAGTGGAAAATAAAGTTGAGTTATCACCTATAAAGTATCACCGAAAGACAAAAAGCTAGAAAATGAGGGGGAAAGGGAAATTATTTCCAACAACAGGAGTTCCTTTAAAAGAGAAGAGAGAAAATGGTGGGAAGGGGACAATTTTCAGAAGATTTTCCAGAATTTTAGGATACAAATTTCCAGATTGAATGAACCCAGTGAATGCTTAATA
Organism: Physeter macrocephalus; assembly: GCF_002837175.3. Classification (NCBI taxonomy): domain Eukaryota; kingdom Metazoa; phylum Chordata; class Mammalia; order Artiodactyla; family Physeteridae; genus Physeter; species Physeter macrocephalus. The sequence goes on along the minus strand of NC_041215.1, from coordinate 135,691,253 downwards.
AATGGAAAAATAAGATCTAGAATACTGAGGATCAAGAGAAGATCCTAAAAGCTTATAGAGTGTAAAAACAGATATTATACAAGATACTGAAAATATATAAGGCATCAAATTCTCAAAGCAATCCTGAAAGCTAGAATAAAATGGAAAAAAGTCTTCAAAATTGTGGTAGAAAATAGTTTGTTAATTATACTTTTTGATATTCATTATTTTATTTTATCAAATAGGTAACACAGTCGCACGGTTCAAATATCAAAAGAGTATGAAAAGTTACACTTAACAAATCTGCTTCCACTTACATCTCCACGTTTCTTTTACTATACCTTCTGCCAGTGTTTCTTTCTGTAAATGCAGGCAAATTACAGCTTTTCTCACATAAGGGACAGCATGCTATCTACACTTTCTGCACATTGCTTTTTTTAGTTAACAGTACATGCTGGAAATCATTTCAAAGAATACATAGAAATCTCTGTCATTCTTTGGAAAATTATTTTTAACCGAGAACTCTATACTCAGACAAACTATCAAGTATTAAGGTAGATAAAGACATTTTCAGACATGCAAGCACTTAGAAAAGGCGTTCTCTCTCAGAAAGCTACTGAAGGATGTGCTCCAGCAAAATGAGTTAGTATGGATCCAGCAACAACAACAACAAAGAAGGGGCAAAAGGAGTTCTCAGAACGGCGGCAAAGGGAACGGCAGCTGAAGCCAATCCGGAGAGCGCTCAGAGCAGACAGGGTCTAGAGGACAGAGCTCTCCAGGGGGTAGGTTTCCAGGAGGGAATAAAATGGAACTGATAGATTTGTTTAATCACATAGAAAATCATATTGTGAGGGGTTCTGTTGAAAAGTTTGTGAGGGATTAGCTATGATAGATATGCAGAGAGATGAGCAGTTGGGAAAAAAAAAAAAAGAGAAAGAATTAACCCCAGAAAAAGCAGAAAGTTGTGCAAGGAAAAATGTTATCGTATACTACTTGGCTCTGCAGTTAACACTGCAGATCATGTTACATCATCATCACCACTAGTGTTTACTGAGCACGTGTCAGTCATCGTTCTGAGGTCTTTTCATGAAATACCTCACATACCCGTATAATTACCTTGTGAGAAGTACACTGTTAAAATTTCCCCATCTTACGTATGAGAGAACGGAAGCACAAAGTGGTTGAGTAACTTGCCCTAGGTCGTGGAATAAGTGGAAGAATCAGGAACTGAACCCAGGAAACCTGACCCTAGCACCCATACTCTTAACCAGCCTATTGTTCTGCCAGTGACCATTTATCTGACCTAAAAGTACAATGTAACTATGGTGTGAAGATAAGGAGAAAGGAAGGTGGGGAGAGGACCTGAGCTAGACCTACAGATCCCTCAGCCTCAAACCAGGGGGCCAGCAGATAGTACCTAAAATTGAAAAATCAATGAATAGTGCGTATGCATATTATTTACAAACATGGAGCTACTTACCAGATCATTTAGGGTCTTGTAAGGCCATTAAGAGCTTGGCTTTTACTGAGGGATATGAAAAGCCATTATGACACGATCTGACATATTTTAAAAGGACCACCAGCTGCTGTGTGGAGAATGACCTGGAGTATGGGACCGGGGTGAAAACATATATTACTTTAATTCAATAAAAATTAAGTTTTAAAGACGAAAGAATGAAAAAAAGAAGAGGAGAGACACAGTAAGGCAGAGAAGAATATGGGACTCTCCCATGAAATGTTATGCCTGATGGCTCAGAGGTCAGCTGGGGATGACAGTCCCTAAGATGGGAAGCAAGTCAGCTTGACTTCAGGGCACCACCTGGAACAGGGCCTTGGCTGGAGCCAAGACACCGATCCCAGGAAACAGCCCGGATGACGAACTGGCACCTCTTCGTGAGCAGATGACCTTAGCATCTCGGATCCTTTTTCTCTATGTCAAACAGAGATACTCTAAACTCTTCTGATGGGATATCATATAATTACGGGGGTGAAGTTTCTGGGAGTACCTGGCACACCTTAGGCCTTAAAAGCAACCTCAGGCCCCATCTCTCCCCTTCCCCCTCCTGAACCCTGACAAGGCTCACAGGTAACAAACAGGCTCAACTAGAATCCAGGTCTTCTGATTTCCATTCTGCCGAGCAGACTCTTCAGGTCCTCCACATGCGTTCACAGTCCTGACTCCTGAACCCATGAGTCACTAAAGATTCACCCAGAAAAGGGAGAGGGAGACAGCTGGCCCTATGACAGAGATAGCTGTGGGGTGGGGCCCACAAGCCAGCGGGGGCCAGTGGGACTGTCCACCCCTGAGTTTCCAATTCCAACTCCATCCAGCACCATCTTGTCGGGAATCACGGAAACAGCCCAAGGTCACGGCATGGTGCCCGCCATTCCCCCGACAGCTCGGACTGTGAAAAAAAATCCGCCTGGAACGCGTGTCTTGTCACATTCCTAATGCTTGTTATCGATCCACCAAGATGTGTGCGGCTGTCTCAGGAGGATCAACCAGGCAAGGGCCTGGCAGTTGCGCTAGGGTCTGGGGCAGGGTGGTGTGTGCAGTGCCAGGTGCTGAATGCCCCTCACCTGCTCCCGACCTGGAAGGTGGGGCCCTGACAGCACCCCAGTCCCAAACCACAGGCCACGCCGATGTCACCCTCCAGTCAGTGTCCGACAGGCCTGCATCCACCAGCCAGCCTCAGAAAAGCAAATTCACTGGGGAAAAGGGTATGAAGGTGATGGTTCCAATGAAGTGAAACTGGCTGCAGCCACAAGCCTCTGTTGTAAATGCCGGTGTGATCCCACCTGAGGTCAGGGACTGCACCAGGGTACCAGCAGCGTGTGTCACACCAGCTGGGCTCCCTCCCGGACTGCGTGACCCCAAAGGGGCCAGACCTGCTGAGAGCCGGACAAAGGTGAAGTGGAGGCCCAAACTGAACCCGATTTCCAGGCCACTCTGCAAAAGGGCGTGTGCACCCAGCCCCCAGACTGGCCCTCCAATGGCCCCGAGGCCTGAGGAGAAAAGGGGTCGGGGTCCCTCAAGACAGGGTGAACTGTGGGCACTATTTGGGAAGGACGGGAGGTGGGGGGACAGCAAATGAAAGGGGGCTTTAGGATTAGAATGTCCTTTATTCATGGGACCACCCAGAATGAGACAGGGAGACTGTCCCAAGCTGGGGTGCCCAGAAGCAGAGCCTGAGGCAGGGATCTGGATGTGAGTGATCCACCAGGGAGCACGGCCAGCAGGGGGGTGTGAGGGGGCAGATGGCGCGGTGAGGGAGGTGGACTCAGTCTGCCCTCGGGCCCTCCCACGCGGAGCCCTGGAGTGTGAACTGCACCACGGAGTTGGTTCCACCGGGAGGCAAGTGGGCTGGGGGTGCAGCTGTTTGTGTCCTCACGTCCCGGGGTCAATCGCTGTGGGCTGCCTCTGGGGTGGGAGGTCTTACCCCCTCCCCTGCAAAGTGACCCCACCCAGTGGCCATGGGCACTTCTCTAGTGAAGGGGGGCCAGGAGCCCAGAACAGTCACACTCACAGGCCAGGGGTCGACACCCTGCAACAGGGGGGATCTGGGAGGTGCACCAGCGCCCCCGGGGGGACCATGGGCCCAGAGGGCAGCGTCCCAGTGGGACCACCTAGGAGAGGAGGCCACGGGAAACAGTCATGGGGGAGGTCTCCGTGCTGTGAGCGAGGAAGGGAAACCGACCAGCGTTCACGGCCGCAGAGAGGACGCCAGGCTCCCGCGAGGACCATCTAATGCCGCCTGCACAGCTTGCACAGCCGACTTCCTTTGTACTGCAAAGGCCTTCTCCACTGGAGAGGAACACTCTGAACTGCCTCGGGCCTCGTGAGAGCAAGATCATTTCACTCAGCAGCAGAGCGCTGAATGAGAGGTTTGGGATGCTACCAAGAATCATTAGCAGAATGTTCAAGGCGGTGGGAGAGAGAAATATATCTGCTTTCCAAACACCTCTCCCTGGGAATGTGAGAAACGCTGCTCGAGCTTCTCAAAGTGCTCACTGGACCTTCTTCCTGAAAACATCTTGCCTGAATCCCGCCTCAGACAAGACAGTGAGAAACAAGCTACTCGTGCTAACGCAGCTGCAGTGTTTTAAAGTCACAACCCCATTTACTATAAACTTGCCTGGAGTGAAACCATAAGCTAACTGCAGAAATATAAATGCAGCGCTTCCACTGGGTTCCTGCTTCCCGCTCCTGCCCAGAGAGTCCAAAGCCCTCAGCAGGGAAGCCAGCTCTCCAGCAGGGCCCTGCCTCGGCGGCTCCGGGCTCCCCGTCCCAGACTCCATCACCTCCGCCTGGAGCTCTCCACTTATCCTCTGAGTGCACATTCCTGGGAGCCTGACCCGAGTCCACCCCACCCCCTGCCACTTTCCTAAGGCCTCCTGGCTTTTGTCCAGGCCCCCATGCCTCCCCAAGTGCTTCAGGGGAGGCCAACTGCCCCCATTTCCAGGATGGGCCTGACCGATCACAGGGTAAACCCCCTCTGCCCCACTGCCACGCCACTGAGCCCACCGTCCTGGTCACAGAGCTTGGCTCAGGGGCGGCCTGGGAGATGCTTCTAGCTCTCAGGACAGAGCCACCGGAAGAGACGGGGTGTGGGCTCAGGAGGGGCAGCCTGGGAACGCGGCAGCCAGTCTGCTGAAAGCAAGGCGGCCTGCGGATGAGGCCACCCGCAGAGGACGGCCCAGCAGAGCCAGCTGCAGAGGAGCCATGGAGAAAAGAGGCCACCGCGCTGGTGAGGCTGTCCGGGAATCCGTCCTCCAGCCAAATCATTTCCCCTTGTGGAGGCCAGTCCAGGTCAGGGTTTCTGTCACTTCAAGACTAACTCAAAATGCCACTTCCCCGGGGTTGGGGCGGGGGGCGGGCCTCCTCTGATTGCCTTTCTTAGTCCCGTCAATAAATTGTAACTCTCTCATTTCGAAACCTTCAGGGAACAACATCCTTCAAATCTCAGATCTCTTCCTGTCTTCTATTTTTGTTATTGATCTATGTCAGACCCCAACTCCTGGAGGGCGGATGCTCTTCAGGTCCATCCCTGAATCCCAGTCTCCCTAGGACAGGGCTTCGGAGAGCACGTATCTGCTGAATCAACGAGCAAACACGAAAGCACGGAACGTAAGACGATTTTGTTAATTTTTGTAAGAACTCTCGAGAACTTCATGGTGAATAGATATTTGCCATTTGAATAGTGATTCTAAGTTTCACAGTTGGGAAACAGAATTCAATTTGTAGTAAGACATAAAGCGTTGCACCAGCTCCTTCCAACACGACAGATACGAGCCATTCAGCACTTGGAACGACTACATCTACGGTTGGTTTAATTGGGAGGATGTGTGTGTGAATAGCCCTCGCGTTTAGCTAGTTTCTCACTTTCTGTCTGCTACTCACTTTCTTTAACCCTGACAGCCTCGGGGGATTTCTTCTTCCCCATTTTCGAGGAGAGAAAATGGAGGCCGGGAGGGGGCTGAGTAGGATTGCACAGCTCGCGAGGAGCTCTGTATAGTTTCGAGCCCAGGTCCGATGCCCACGTCTGAATTTGTCACCGCCAGCTGCGTCCCCTGGCTGGGAGGCAGGACCGCGGGTTCCCAGTTACTCAGGACCTCAAGGCTGTCCACCCAGGAGCAGCCCCTGGCCTTCCTTTTCCGTCTGTTTTTATAAAATCCAGCAGACACGAGGTGGACTTAGGGAACTCCCCCCTTTGACCGTAACCACTGCCAGAAAGACAAGGCTCACGGATCGTGTCACCTCAGGCCTCCCAGAGAACACCTGTTTGGTTTTATGTTTAAATACATACTTAAAGGACCGTCTTCACAGGGGGTGGGGATTATGTTCAAGCTACTACATTTAGCAAATGTCTATATTTAGCCAAATGTACTGTAAGTGCCTTGTACCTCTTTTGTTTTTCAGGCAATGCAACAGAGACTTAGGAGCACCTACTATGTGCCTGGCTCTGTGTTGAGCTCTGGGGATACGAAAGTAAGACACTGCCTGCCTGGTGGTCCCCTTCTACGGAGGACAGACCAGTGAACAAATAATGCTGAGGCCACGTGACTACCACAGCAGGCGCAGGGAGTGAGAGCTAGTGGAACCCGAGTGAAGGCCGGGAGACTTCTGCCCCGGGGTGACGTAGGAGGTCTCGCAGAGGACACAAATCTACCGTGGGCTTTAAGGGATGAATAGGAGTTTTCCTGGAAAGGCTTTCTCTTCGCATAGGGAGAAAAACCAAAGTGTTCATTCATTCAGTAGTCAACAAATACTGATTGACAGCCATGTGTCCATAAAAGCAAAATCACCTAAGAACTGGTTACAGAGTAGACCTCCATAAATAGCTGACTGAGGCAACCCGACGCCTCAGCCTACCTAAATCGCCTGGAAGTTTTTCCAGGTGATAATAACGACACGCAGACAAACTCGATCACACTCCAGCACCTGGAGGAGAGGGTATCAGGAAGGTGGCACTGCCTCTGCATATACATTCTCTGTGGTTAGCACACTGGGTACACGATTCAAAAGGTACAAAAGGGTATACTGTAAAAAAACAAGCTTGTCCACTGTGGGCCCAAGGAATCACGCCCCTTCCCAGGGAAGCTGCTGCCACCAATCTGCTGGGCATCTTTGCCAACGTCACTGTCTGTTTAGCCTGAAGGCTGAATCCTTGTGGGAGAAAAAGGCACTTGTACAGCTACGCGGGCGGTGCACCTTTTGTTCGCCACACTTCAAGTTCATCACCCACCATTATAATAAACTCTGCCCGGGGAACTTTGAGGAGAACCTCTCGGCGTGCCTGAAACCGTCTGCACGCTCGGTCCAGAAACAAGATTCCCGGGGACCCCGGTTCGAGCCCAAGCTGCACCTTGTGTGTCAATCGAGCCGACAACTGGTTATCGACAGGAGCGGGTCATCTCGCCAGGGCCACGTGGCCTCCGGGGACTGTCCTCGGGCCTCCAGGGTCGGGCCTACATCACCCTCACCGTGCGGCGCAACAGAGCGGGGCGCTCGCTCGCCCCCCACCCGGCCGGCCGGGGCCACCTTGCGCGGGGGGGAGGGGCGGCGGCCAAAGGGAGCTGGCGACATGGGGGGAGGGGTCGGCGCCGCCGGCCCGTCCCCGCGGCCGAGGACCGGCGCCCGGCCCACCGCGGTCCCGGCCTGGCCCGCGCCCCGTCCGCGGCGCCGGCGGACCGACGCACGGCGGGCGGCCGGCCGCCTGACAGCTACGGCGGCGCCCCCAGCGCCCGCGCCCGGCCGGCCCCGCCGCTCACCTCGCGCGCGATCTGGTTCAGCGCGTCGTCCTCCGCCGTCAGCCGCTCGCGGTTGGGGAGCCGCTTGCGCCCCGAGCCCTGGGTGCCCATGTCCACCGGCCGCGTCGCCCGCTGCGCCGCGGGACCCACGCCCCTCTCGGTGCGGCCGGGCCCGCTCCGCCCCTCCCTCCGCCGCGGCGTCATGGCGTCAGCGGGCGCGGGCCGGGGACGCGGGGACGCGGGGACGCGGGGGACAGGGGCTGGGGGCGCCGGTGGGAGGAGCACGGGAACTCGGCGCCGGGGACGCGGGGACGCGCCGGAGAGGGGACCGGGGAGCCGGGGGCGCTGGGGGCCAGGACACTGGGAGTGCCGGTGGAAACGGGCTGGGGGCGCGAGGTCACGCCGGAGCGGCGGGACACGGGGACCAGGACGCCGGCGACCCGCGGGGACGACAAGGGCTGAGGATGCGAGTGGGGAGCGGGGACGGGGGTGCGGGGACGCTGGGGGACAGTGAGCGTGGAAACGGCAGCAGACTTGGGATGGCTGGGGGTCGGGGGCGCGTGGGCGCAGGGGACGGGGTGATGAAGTCTAGGGGTGCCGGTGGGGACGGGGGCAAGGGACCACGGAGGGTTCGGAGGCGGGAGGGGCGGGAGGCTGGAGCTCGAGATGCCTGGAGGGGTCTGGGCCGGCGGGGCCGGGGACACTGGAGGGTGGACCCCCCTGGTAATCGTGGGCTGACCTCACCAGGGCAGCGGTCACTTCATCGGGGGCGCTGGAGGGCTCGCAGGGAGGGACTGGGCTGCAGAGAGGGGTTTGCACCCAGGGGTGGGTGCAGGGACGTCGTGGTTCAAACCTGCGCCCCAGGTGAAGTGGGGTCTGGCCTCACAGATGGGTGAAAGCTGGGTTCTAGGGTCAGGCGCAGGGGAGGTCACATCCCCCTCTGTGGGATCTCGCCAGCCCCCTGAGCCTTACAGCACGTTCAGAACCCCTGTGTTGATGTGGGCGTTTCCTTCTTCACCGCGTGTTTTCTGGGACCTGCCACTTCACTCCTGTGTCCCCAGCTTCTCGGAAAAGGTCTGAAACATCAGCTGCTCTCAAGAAATAGATACAGGGAATGACTACTTCAGCTTTACCTTCCATTCTCTAAAGGTGGATTTAAAATTGAATAGGAGGATCAGATGAGGTTTACAAAGCCATTACCTTCTTTTCCAGGGTAAAGGCCCGAGTAACTGCTAGCTGTCTGCACTGAATTAGGGAAGAAGAAATGCGCTGGCGGAAGCACAGTAACCAATAGTTACTGGTATATTTGAGGTATGGGGAGATCTTTAATGCGGCTGGGGAATAATGGAAGGGCAGGGCCATCCTGAAGTCACCTGTGATTTTCCCCCTAGAGATGAGTACAGTTAACATTTTGGTATATTTCTAACCAAGTGACATGACCGGGTTGGTCTGGGTTCTCAGAAAGTAACCTGGGAGCTGAATGGAGGAGGTAGCATAAAGGGGACCCGGCAGTGGCAGAGAAGGATGTTGGAGGTTTACTGCAGGGAAAAGATGGTGGGGGAGTGACACAGGAGGGAGGAACCAGGTTCCATTGCTCAGGACACCTGAGTGGACTTCAGTGGGGTGGGTCGACAGGGCAGATGGTATTAGGGCTGTGACCTTGTTCATTACTGTCCTCCTGGAGCTTGCATACACCTGACACAGCGGAGAGACTGAGGAAATACCTGTTGATTGAGTCTTCTATGTCACATTACACCACTTAGGACCCCATACTCCTTAGGTGACATGGTCCTGGTTGGAGGACCATCTCTTGCTCTGCCCTCAGCCCTGCTGGAGGCTCGCTGCTCCCTTAGCCCGTGATGCCGGGTGAAGACTCGTCTTTGCTCAGGCTCGTTCCCATGGCTTCACTCATTCATTCCCCCACACCTGCTGCCTGGCAGGTGCTGTGCCGGAATCTGGGGCAGAACTGCAAAGGACACAGACAGAGCCGCTGTTCTCTCAGGACTTACCTGAGATACCTGCAACTCCTCTTCCAAAGCCACATCCAAGCTCCAACATCTCCTTTCTTTTTTGATTGACATATATACACTAATATGTATAAAATAGATCACTAATAAGAACCTGCTGTATAAAAAAATAAATAAAATTCAAAAAAATATTTTTTAATTTTTTTTTTTGGCTATGCTGTGTGGCATACAGGATCTTAGTTCCCTGACCAGGGATCAAACCCGCGCCCCGTGCAGTGGAGGTGCAGAGTCTTAACCACTCGTAACCCATCTCCATTCTGGAGGAAGTCTTCCCAGCTCTCCAAGGCTGCTCCTTACTTTCCTCACTGGTCTTCCTCAGAACATCAAGTGACTCTTTATTCTAGCACTTGAATTCTTCTGTGCTGATCTGACGATGTGAGGGGGGCAGGAACTGACCTTGTCTTGCTCATCTTTCCGCCCTCACTGGGCACTGAATGTGCCACTGCTTCAACCCTAATGAGAGCGTCTGGCTGACTTTGGGGACTGAGTCCAGATCCCAAGCCCCTCCTCACCATCCCAGTTGGGTTTTGTACAGAGGCAACAGGGGACTCACTGCTTCGGGGACTGACTGGAGGTATTTCTGGATAGTTCAGTCCCTACACAGTGTTCTCAGACACTAGGGTGAATTCTGTCTCCCATCTCTCCCCCATCAACCACCCACATCGGGGAAAGGCCAACCTTCTGGAAATCATCAGAACCAATGTTGCTGGTCCTCAGGTGGTCCCATGATGTCATGACCTCCTGAACCACCGTCCGCACGCTTCCTGCTTCTTTGGTGATGTGCTCTACAACTGTCTGCTTCTCCCTGTGGAATCAGTTCTTGCCTTTAAATGGAAATATGATACCTGCATTGTCAGGGTGGGGGCAGTCCACGTAAAGATGTGTCTCAGGGCTTGACACACAGGCAATCAATAAGTGGTCCTCCAGCTCGTCTCCCCAAAGGCCTGGGTCTGGAATGAATAGGGCAGCAGCTCCTTCTGGGGCGAGGGGAGGTGGGCAAGGACATTAGGCAGCTTTGTGGCTGTCACCTGTTCTTGGGGTGCCCCTTGAGGGATACAGAAATCCTGCAAGACCCCATCCATCAGGCTGAGCCACGGGCTTACCAAGAAGCTGTGGCTTTCTACTTGCGCTGGACTCTCAGCCTCTCCTGCATGGTAGCCCCTGAACTTGCTTCTACCTAGAAGACTGTATTGTGCCACCAGCACTACCTAGCCCCTCCCATGTGGCCCTTTTCTTGTTCCAGGTGATTATACTACCCACAAGGGCTTACTTCAGAGAAGCCACATCAGGAGTCTGATGTCCCGGGCAAGAGAATCAATATATTCACCTCCAAGCCTGGTACTGAGGCTCTTCACAAAGATACAGATGCCCTTCAGGAAGGGTCCATGAATACGTGAAGGCAGCCTCGGTGAGGGGCACCACACAGGGGACCCCACGTGGACTTTCCACTCCCGACACACTGTCCCTTTTGTTCGGGACCCCATTAAGCAAAAGCCTGTGAGCCGACTGGGGGAAGAAGTTAACGGGCATCTCTGGAGGAGTCATCCAGGCTGGAGGGTGACTCAGGGCTGCTCTGATAGGGCCCTCTGAAGGACAGTCACATGGGCCATGAGCTGACTCACTCGGGTCCATTGAGAAAGCCTTCCAAGTGGTTCAAACATCATTCACTCGTGTTCCAGCCTCGCTCTTCCAATTAACAGAGGATGGAAAAACCTCCCTTGGATTACAGCTGGAGAAAGGCTAGGGAGAATCACAGCCACTCACAAGGATGGCTTGAAAGGCAGTGGACAGAACATGGAGCCAAAATCATGCCCAGAGGGGAGCTGGCTGAGGTCAGGGTCTCCACCACGCCTGGGAGGTTAATGGTTTGTCTCCAGTGGCCTGCTGGCCTTTGTCTCTTTCCTCTCTCAGCATCTCAAAGCAGAAAATTGGACTGATCCTTCACCCAACCCGATCTTGTCATTCTAAATGCCTCTTCTCTCCCAGGATACCACCACTTCCAGTTATGTTTTCATGTCTCTTGGACTTAAAACTTTGGAATCCTGTTGGATTTTTAAATTTATCTTATCCTTCATCTCTGATTGATTCTATCCCTATCCCCCTTCCGCATCTTTGCTGACTCCGTGATGGTCTGTACCTGGTTCACCTTGCCATACCTGTGGGTGACTTGGAGTAAATCGTCTCCTGAACTTGAGGTCTCCAGGGTGGGGTGCGTGAGACAATACACAGGGGCTCAGGAGAAACCTACTAGAACTTCCATTAATATGTATTTTAAACTAAAAATAGAATGTTATAGGTCAAATGTTAATGTATGATCTATAGCCTCACTTTAAGCGGTCACAGGTCATGTCCTAATGATACACAAGCTATTCCCAGGGGCTGCTAATGGCATTCTCTCTCATTAGACCATTTTCAGAATATTTTGATGTATTTGCATGAACAAGAAATGGGTTTATGGGTGACATAATCTAGTTTTAACTAAAACTCAAAGGGTAGATAAATGACTTCAAAGGATTTAAAAGATTCTCAAGAAAATATTTCCCCCAAAACACAGACAAACGAGAGAATGAGGGACATATTTCTAACTCAGGAGGAACTCTTCATTGGTCTCAATATCAGGTTATTAGATATGATGAGAACAATGAATAATCATCCCAAACAATTTGAAACACAGATTTACATTTCCTATTATTAATGATTATTTTTAGTGAATATTGTGCCCTGATATCACAGATGAAAATAGATTATGAACACAATTTACACATAAATAAATATATAAAATTTGGGGTGTATTTTAAAATATTTGGTGATTGAGTTCATGATAAAAAAAAAGTCTGGTTTCTAGGTCAATAATTGTTAAATTTGGGGGGATTGTGAACTCTTTTGAAAATCTGATAAGGCTGGATTCCTCTCACCCACCAAAAAAAAAAAAAAAGAAGGAAGAAAGTAAAGGGCACCTAAACAGGAAATTGAGCACAATTTTTTTAAATTTATTTATTTAATTTGTTTATTTTTGGCTGAACTGTGTCTTCGTGGCTGTGCGCGGGCTTTCTCTAGTTGTGGCGCGTGGGGACTACTCTTGGTTGCAGTGCGCGGGCTTCTCATTGCGGTGGCTTCTCTTGTTGCAGAGCATGGGCTTTAGGCGTGCGGGCTTCAGTAGTTGTGGCTCGTGGGCTCTAGAGCACAGGCTCAGTAGTTGTGGCGCATGGGCTTAGTTGCTCCACGGCATGTGGGATCTTCCCGGATCAGAGCTTGAACCCGTGTCCCTGCATTGGCAGGCGGATTCTTACCTCAAACTAATCCTCCTGTCAATAATAATTATAAACCTCAAACAAAATATAAAAGTACCCACTGAAGAGTAATTAATGCAGATAGAGACTGGAGTGGCTACAACCTTTGAATTAAGGGAAGTAAAAGGTGACATCCGCTTCCCCAGAGGATATTCTCCAGTCCTCAAGGTGCACTGGGAATAGAATTCAAGAGTTATTGGATTGGGAATAGATGTTAGGGTCTGAGACTACAGGTACAGCTGGCAATTTAGTGAGGAAATCCCAGAAAAAGGGATGCAGAGAGGGTTAAGCCTCAAGATCTGCATACTAACTTACGTAGAAGCCATGGCTGAGTCCTGAACAATGCGTGTGTGGAGTGAAACTCCAGGAAATTCACATGGAAGCTGGAAGCCTGGAAGAACTGGGCAGAGATTTCAGCAGCTGTCCCATGTTAGGAAGACAAAGTTAGGAATTCAAGTCCTATCAAGTTAGAGGGCTTGGCAAACACCTTGAGCCTTTCATGGAAACCACAGAAGGACTATGCCTTAATAGTAAGATGACATTAGAGGACTAAGGGCTATGACAGGAAAATCAAAATACACATGCTGTAGCAAAACCTAGAACCAAGGCTCTACAAGATCAAGGTGCTATGAAGGGTTGAGGTAACTTCCCTCCCTGATAGAACCAAATTCAGCACTCTTCAAAAGAAGGCAATAGAACCCAGAGTCTCTGAAATGTAATGTCCTCTATGTCCAGTATACAATAAAGAATTACTAGACACAAGAAGAATCAAGAAAATGAGGCTCACAGTCAAGAAAAAAATAATCAGTTGGAAAAGATTCACAGATGACCTCGATGTGGAAATTAGCAGAGGAGTACTATAAAAGAACTATGAGAAAGATGGATATAATGGAAGAAGACATAGGGAATTTAAGGAAATATTTGGGGACTCTAAAAATGAACCAAATGGAAATTGTAGAACTGAAAAATACAATGCTTTCCAATTTAAAAAATCTTTGAATAGTATTAGCAATAGATTGGATAATGTAGAAGAAAGGATCAGTGAACCTGAGGAATGGTCAGTAAAATTACCCACACTGAAGGACAGAGAGAAAAAGACATTAAAAAAAACAGGTTACAGGGATTCAGGCTACCACAGTGGTCACTTGATTTTAACAAGGCACCAAGAAAATTCAGCAAAGAATGGAAAATCGTTTTTGGGTAAGTGGAGCCAAAACCGCTGGATATCTATAGAGAAAATAAAGTTTGACCCTTAACTAACACCTTACACAATAATTAAATCATGAAACATTTTCGACCTAAACTTAAAAGCTAAAGCTGTAAAATTTCTCGAAGAAAATCTAGGAGAATGTTTTTGAAAACTTGGGGTAGGCAAAGATTTCCTGGACGGTTTTTAAACAGCACTAATCATCAAATCCAAAATTGATAAATTGGATTTTGTTGCAATTAAAAATTTCTGCTTATATAAAAACTTCAGTAAGAAAATGAAAACACAAGCCACAGACTGGGAGAAAATATCCTCAGTATGTAAATGTGACAAAGCACTTCTATCCAGAATGTAGAAAGACTTCCTACAAATCAATAGGAAAAAGATAAATAAGTCATTTAAATAACAGGCAAGAGATCTGAATACTTAAACAGACACTTTATATAAGAAGACATACAGAGAGTGTGGAGAAAAGGGAACGCTCTTACGCTGTTCGTGGTAATGTAAATTCATGCAGCCACTGTGGAGAGCAGTATGGAGCTTCCTTTAAAAAATTAAAAATAGAGTTACCATATGATCCAGCAATCCCACTCCTGGGCATATATTCCAGAAAAGATGAAAACTCTAATTTGAAAAGATACATGCACCCCAGTGTTACATAGCATCACTATTTACAATAGCCAAGACATGGAAGCAACCTAAATGTCTATCGACAGATGAATGGATAAAGAAGATGTGGTATATATATACCATGGAATATTACTCAGCCATAAAAAGGAATGAAATAATACCATTTGCAGCAACTTGGATGGATCTAGAGATTATCATACTAAGTGAAGTAAGTCAGAGAAATACAAATACCATATGATACCACTTATATGTGGAATCTTAAAAAATGATACGAATGAACTTATTTATGACACACAAACAGACTCACAAACATAGAAAACAAATATATGGTTACTGAAAGGGAAAGGGAAGTAGAGGGATAAATTAGGAGTTTGGGCTTAATAGATACACACTACTATATATAAAATAAATAAACAACAAGGACCTACTGTATGGCACAGGGAACTATATTCAAGATCTTGTAATAACCTATAATGGAAAAGAATTGGAAAAAGAATATATATATGTATACGTATAACTGAATTACTTTGCTGTACACCTGAAACTAACACAACACTGTAAATTAACTACACTTCAATAAAAAATTGTTTTTGTTTGTTTCAAAAAAAAAAAGAGGATATACAAATGACCGAAAAGTATAGGAAAAGTGTTGAGAACATGCTTATCATGCCAAATGAAACCACAGTGAGATACCACTTCACATCCGCTGGAATGTCTACCATTGGAGAGACTGACAAGACCACATGTGGGTGAGGATGTCAAGCAACTGGGACTCTCACGCGTTGCCGGTGGGAGTATGAAATTGTATCGCTGCCCTGGAATGCTGTTTGGAAGATTCTTAGAAACATAACTTACGCTGTAACCCGGTCATTCAAGTCATTGGTATTTACCCAAGAGACATGAAACATGTCCACAAAAAGACATGCACAAGAATGTTCATAATAGCCCAAAGCTGAAAACAACCCAATGTCCATCAACAGGTGAACAGATAAGCAAATTATAGTTATAGATGTACTACTACTCAGCAATATAAACTAACAAACCCCTAATACCGGCAACAAATGTGGATGAAGCTCGGAAACATGATGTTGAGTGGAAGAAGCCAGACACAAAAAAGTATATATTGGATGGTTCTCTTTATTTGAAATTCTGGAACAGGCAACACTAAGCTATGGTGATAGAAATTAGAATAGTGGTTGCCTCTGCAGGGTGAGTGGATTGACTACAAAGGGGCACAAGGAAACTTTTTGGGGTGACGGAAATATTCTTTATCTTCAGTGAGGTGTTTGCTGCGTAGAGAGACGAACTGTCCAGTTTTATCTGGGGATAGGGGGCTTCCTGAGACGTGGGACTTTCAGATTTCAAACAGGGATAGTCCCAGGAAAACTGGAACCGGTTGGTCACCTTTCGTACGCGCGTGTAAGCATTTGTCACAACTCGTAGAATTTTTGCATGCACGTCTACATGCATGTCCAAGAGCACGCACACTTAAAATTTGTGCATCTTATTATGGGTTGATTATACAATTTTTAAAAAAAGAGTATTTAAAGAAATTATGATGGGAAAACAACCAAACCAATGAAAACATAAGCAGGCAACAGAAGAGAGCATTTGTCCTTTAGGCTCCGTATTAAACTCATGGTTTTAATGTAATGACTTTTGGAAAGACCATAACCTAACACAGCGCTGACTACCCATCACTGACTACACATCACTTCCTCCAGGATGTGGAGATGCTGGATAAAAAGAGATGCTGTGAAGGGATATTTGGTGTCAGCCTATTTGACACTTGTCTCCTGGGAGGGTTGAGGAGGTTGGGGAGGTTCCATCTATTTCTCCCCTATTACTTGTTGTGGGGTCTCCGATACCCACTGGCGTGCTGTTTTCCTGCAGAAGGACCACAGGTAACATCAGGACACGGAAACAAAAGGGTGATTTTCTCACAGTCCGGTTCAGCGCGCCGCGGCAGCTGTGAAAGGAATCGTGAAAAGCTCACTCCTTTTTTTCCCCTCCTGCCAATTCATCCCATGTCCCGTGGTCCTTTCTCCGGGTGAGCTTTTCTGTTCTCGTGGTCACTGAGCATCTGTAACCTGGAGGGCAGAGCCATGGAATTCCAGGCTGTGTTTGATCTGCCCTGTTTTCTGTTTGGTGATTGTAGTCGTGGGCTGGTACCTGTGCAGTGTTTGACAGTCTGTATACATCTGTACATCTGGTGAGGCCTTTTTTTTCTTCTGCTTTGCAGCCAAGCCTAATTATTCTTTAATTGAAGTATAGGTGATTTACAACATTATGTTAGTTTCAGGTGTACAACATAGTGATTCAATATTTTTATAGATTATACTCCATTTAAAGTTATTATAACGTATTGGCTACATACTCCATGCTGTACAATATATCCTTGTAGCTTATTTATTGGTGAGGCGTCTTGAGTAGGAAGTCACCGAGTTTCTCCACTACCTACATGGACCAGTTAGTGAATGTAGCTTTTCCCCTGGAGGAATCGCTGTAGTTACGAGCAAAGCAGCATCCTTATCAACTACTCAGCTCCAGTCCTCCAAAGCGGAAATTGAGCACAGATGTTTCCGATCTTTTTCATTATTGTAGGAAGATGCTCGCCATATTTTTGGCAGTAGCTTTTAAGAGTACACTGTATGCTGGGTTTGCCAATTTTTAAATAGGACAAACATTTCACCAAGTTTTAGTTATACTGAAGAGCGCTCTGAAGACTTTCTTGTGAGGAATTCACTGGAAATTTCTCTACATGAAGCTAACGCTGAACAATTGAAAACACTCCGGAGGGTCCCGAGCTTTACCTTGTTTTACTCTCCGCCATAACAGCGCTCAAGGGTTCCGGGCCAAGATGAAGCTCTCTGTGCCGGCACCAGGGCTATTTTAGGAACGTAAGAGAAAAATAGTTTACCACTTACTCATTTGCAGTCTGTGCTCAAGTTAAGTCCTTTACGTCTTTCTAACCCAGACAGAGAACAGTTTATAAAATTTGCTACAAGCCGTTTGTAAAATTTAGCTTTGCCTCAAGCAGAGCAAAGGTTATATGGTTTTTTCTTCTTAGGAATTTATTTTTCCTCACAGTAAAATCTAATCACAATTCAAGTTAGCATCTCTGGGATGATTAAATGAAATCACAGCCCTGCAAAGTGCCTGGCAGAGTCCAGCACGCTGGAAATGTACACCAGCGCACCTACTGTGTGCAGTGGAGAGAGGCCGGAGAAAGAGGAAGATGAGCAAGACCCCGTTCCTGTCTCCGGTGGGTCTCAAGGTGGCAAAAGGAGGGATAAAATCGCTTTGCTCCAACGGAGCACCTCACTGGGAAACTCAGGAAGGAGCAACTTGCTTTGTGGATGGATGGCGTTTATTCCCGCAGGAAGAAGCTGTATCCAAGGAAAGCCCAGGCAGGGAGGCTGTGAGCTGCATCCTTGCTTTTACACGGGCCTCGCGGGCCATGGTTTTGCTGCCTGAAGGGGAAAATTTTGTGTGAAACCTCGAAGGGTAGCAGGACGCGCTATCCCCAAGTATGCCTTTTTGGCTTGAGGCTTATTCTGAGCTGATTATTTTCAGAAACAGCAGACACAGGGAAAGCTCAGCGAACAGAGTAGAAGTTGCACTGTTGTAAGTGAAATCTACACGTGTAAAGGGTATCTCCATGAATAAGGGGGTCTCCTTCCCTGTCCCAGGAATAGAGGATGACTCTAAGTCACAAGAAACTCGTATCAATGGCGAAAGCACAGCTTAGAGCTGCATAACAGCCTCACTCTGTTTACCTGCTCATCTCCCATATGAACCTCCCACCTTTTCTCTTGTGTCATTAGCTGAAGATGGTATCTAAGCTGGTGGCTGAGGCCCCCCTGAAGAGTTACTCATTTTTTCCCTGGGGATCTCCCACGTATACATGAGGTAAACGTGTTAATAAACTTCTATTTGTTTTTCTCTTGTTACTCTTTTATTTTAGGGACCTCAGCCAAGAACGCAGAAGGCCAAAGGGAGAATTGTTTTTTCTGCCCTGCAGCCATCTCTGTCTCTCTCCGGGGACCGCCGTCTTGTTACTCTGAGAAGGGGACTCAGGATCCCTGCTCAGCACCAGACCTTAGCTGCTGACCAAAGCCGCTGGCTGCCCTGATGGGACAGAGATGAGAAGCCAGCTCCCCAGAAGGAAGGCCTCTGGCCATGGGGAGGAGGGGCAGGGCCAGAGGAGGCAGGGACAGGGCTGAGGATCCGGTCAGGGCCAACGGCTGAAGGAGGGAAGGCCTCCGGAACAGGCCTGGATAAGGACACAAAGACGTGGCCGTGCGAAGCCGAGAGAGAACACAGAAGAGACCAGCAGGGCCACGTGTCCACAGGTCTGCCTGTGTGAGTATGAGTGTGTGTGTGTGTGTGTGTGTGTGTGTGTGTGTGAGTGTGTGTAAGGTACATCATCAGCTTCCTGCTTCCCAGTCTTGAGCAAGAACTTGCTTTTGTCTTTCTGGGTAGACTGGGGGTAAACCATCCATTCAAATTATTTCAAATGATCAAAATGTATTCCATATTCAAGTTATTTCATTTCCTAAAGGAAACGGGGCATTCATTCATTCATTTATTCATTCATTCACATGGCCCTTTAATTCTGTGCTTGGCCTTGCTTCCGGTGGGAAGCCTGACTTTTGTGTTTTTGTGGTTTTCCCTTACCCACCATTCACTCCATCGCTCACCAATTGGATAAGTATTTATTGAATGTCCCCTGGGAACCAGGCAAGCGGGAACCCTCCATCCTTTGGTGGAGCCCGGGGTGAGGCAGAGCCTTTTCCGGTGTCCTTGAGAGACCCCGTTCCTCCCTCTCGATCACAGCGTTTCCTGTGGTTACCAGGGTTTCCACAGCTACCATTCCTGGCGGACAGAACCGTCTGCTGCGGAGTACCACCACAGGCTCTTCTCCCCGTCCCGCCTCCTGGGAGGGTGTCTTCCACGCTCGGCCGTGTTCTGGGGAGACTAACCATGTCCTCAGGCCGCAGTATTTAGGGAGAAGAGTCCTTCACAGCAAACCTGGAGAGGAAGAAAGAGAAACGGAGTCAGATCAGACATCTGCCTTCCCCTGCCTGACTTTCCGTGTTGGCATCTCTTCCAATGTATCTGCTGCGCTTTTCTTGGGGGGGTGGGGTGGGGGGTGGGGAGGTGGGCACTGCGTGCTTTTGATGATTCTGATTATCTTTTATACTCTTGGGGGCCTTACCCGTCTATTCTTTTTTTTTTTTTTTTGCTCTTTATCGGGGTATGATTGCTTTACAATGTTGTGTTAGTGTCTGCCGTGTAACAAAGTGAATCAGCTCTACGTATACATATGTCCCCATATCCCCTCCCTCTTGCGTCTCCCTCCCACCCCCCCTGTCCCACCCCTCTAGCTGGTCACAGAGCACCGAGCTGATCTCCCTGTGCTCTGCGGCTGCTTCCCACTAGCTAGCTGTTTTACGTCTGGTAGTGTCTGTATGTCCGTGCCGCTCTCTCACTTCGTCCCAGCTTCCCCGTCCCCCTCCCCGTGTCCGCGAGGACCTAGGGGCAGGACAGGAATGCCCATCTATTCTTATTGCAACACGTGCTGTACTGCTGACATGAATAATTTACTTTTTATATTGTCGCTGAACTTTGGGAAGTTTTCTTTGGCCTCCTCGGTACACAGGAAGCTCCCCGAAGGTATTTCTCGGTGGCCCTGTAGGTTCTGACACAGTTCTGGGGACTCGGGAAGGTTTTTGATAAGCACTGAATGAAGGATAAGTTTTGAGATCTACTGTGTAAGAGAAGAGATGTGTCCTCTCCATCCCGTGTTGGTCGGAGCGCTCTCGGGAGTTTGGTCTAGTTCAGGAGGTAGACTTGAGTGGGACACAGGCAAAGCGTCCAGAAGGCAACCGGGAGAACTTCGTGATGGGAGGAAGCTGAGCAGAGCCGACTGTCCGCGGCGAGCGGGCCGAGGAACAGGCGTGGGTGCAATGGAAGGAAGGAAGGACCTCCTCGGCGTCAGGCCCCAAGGGAGGACAGGGACGCCTTGGCCAGCGCGGAGAGCCTCCAAAGGACTCCTCTCCCCCGCCGAGGAGGGGCTGGTACCGGGCTGGGCGAGTTTTCCCTCACGTGTGTTTCCTGGACCACTAATTCCGGGGCGTGATAATAGGTGCTCCATGAAAAATGTGTTTGGGCTCCAGTAAATGTTGGGAAATGCTGGTTTAAACAAGGTTGAACAGGTTGCAATACAGGGGCTTCTCGGGGTCTTCTGTGTACAGATGGGCACTGAGTCTCCGAGAAGGGATTGCAAGGAATAGACATTCCAAACCCATCTGACCTCGGACCCTTGCCCTGGAAACACATCACAGGTCTAGAATTCACAGAGCCCGCTTTGGGGATAACAGAGTACAGTCTGACAAGACCGAGGCCAAGGGCTCTTCCAGCTGTGAGTTTGCAACAGACAGGTTCATCCACTGAGCTGGGTGCCTCACTGGAGCTTTCTGTGGCTGCCTCCATCCATTCGGGCTGTAAGAGAACACCACAGACTGGGTGACTTACAGACAACAGCCATTTATGTTTCACTGCCCTGGAGGCTGGGAAGTCCAAGATCGTGGTGCTGGCAGGTTTAGTGGCTGGTGGGGTCCGCTTCCCGGTTCAAAGGCCGTCATCTTCTCACTGTGTCCTTACAGGGTGGAGGGGATGGGAGCTCTCTCTGGGGTCTCTTTTAGAAGGACACTAATCCTCCACCCTCATGACCTAATCCCTTCCCAAAGGCCCCATCACACTGGGGATGATGTTTCAACACCTGAATTTTTCACGGGAACAGATATTTAGCCCATAGCAGTGGCTTTCTGAACAGGCTCGGGCATCTGTCCTCTCTGGAATCAGGATGCATCTTAGGTACACCTGCCCTGAGGAGCTGAAACACTATGGGACCAGCCTGGTTGTTGTACTCTGGAGTTGGTAGGCCGTGTGTGGCAGTTTAACGGTAACTACTGACATGACAGCCGTCGCTCTGCAGGGGACCCCTCCTCCCCATGAGGCCCCCTTCCGCTCAGAGCTTCGTCTTTCCACCGTGTTTGCTCACGGCCCCCCACCCTCATCCACCTCCCTCAGCTTCCTCAACCGTGGATGGGCTCTGGGTGACCGTGTGGGACTTTGGGAAGAGGAGGGGGAGGGACTGACGGTCAGGCAGGGCTGGTCCCTTGTCAATTCCAGAACCGCGGGCTGCTGCGAGTGCAGAGAGGCAGACAAGAGATGGGGGACGCAGAGAGGACCCCTGGGGGTGACAGCTCTTCACTTACTGGTTCCAGGCCTGGCTGCCCTCCGCTTCCATGAACAACCTCAGTAGATATCTAATAAAATCCCTTTTACTCCAGCTAGCTTGAATTGGTTTGGTAACTTGCAACCAAAAAAACTGTTTTCAAAATCCCCTTTCGGGACTTCCCTGGTGGCACAGTGGTTAAGAAGCTGCCTGCCACTGCAGGGGACACGGGTTCGAGCCCTGGTCCGGGAAGATCCCACATGCCGCGGAGCAACTAAGCCCGTGCGCCACAACTACTGAGCCTGCGCTCTAGAGCCCGCGAGCCGCAACTACTGAGCCTGCGTGCCACAACTACTGAGCCTGCACGCCTAGAGCCCGTGCTCTGCAACAAGAGAAGCGACCGCGATGAGAAGCCCACACACCGCAACAAAGAGTAGCCCCCGCTCGCCACAATTAGAGAAAGCCCACAGGCAGCAACGAAGACCCAATGCAGCCAAAAATAATAAATAAATAAATAAAATAAAATAAATTTATTTAAAAAAAAGAAATATATAAAAATAATCCCCTCTTGAGTGCATTTTTTTTTTTTTTTTTTTTTGTGGTATGCGGGCCTCCCTCTGTTGTGGCCTCTCCCGTTGCGGGGCACGGGCTCCGGACGCGCAGGCTCAGCGGCCATGGCTCACGGGCCCAGCCGCTCCGCGGCATGTGGGATCCTCCCAGACCGGGGCGCGAACCCGGTTCCCCTGCATCGGCAGGTGGACGCGCAACCACTGCGCCACCAGGGAAGCCCTTGAGTGCATTTTTTAGGCTCTGTGCTGGGTCTTATCCATACCTGATATTTCAGTACTCACAACTTCCTGTGGCTAAGGCCCAACTTTATTCTTTCTTTCTTTCTTTTTTTTAAAGAATAAGCACTTTAATTAATTAATTTATTTATTTATGGTCGCAGCGCACGGCACGTGGGATCTTAGTTCCCCGACCAGGGTTTGAAATCTTGCCCCCTGCGTTGGAAGCGCGGAGTCCTAACCACTGGACCTATTCATCTTTTACAGATGGAGGAACTGAGGTTCGGAGAGCTCACGTGACGTGCAGAGGTCACACAACCAGCAAAGGTCAGGGCAGTCTCCAAGCCCAGTCTGTCAGACACCAAGGCCATGCCCTGAACGTCTCTCTGTGCTTGCCGAGCTGTACTTTTCTCTCCGCAGTGGGGAGGGCCGGGCGGAGGCCAGGTGGGCCCTAGACTGGCCTCTACCGCGGGGAGGTTGCAGCTTCAGGGGTGAGAGGTGGGAGCCTCACTGCTCCGAGGGATCCCCTGTCCGCAGAGCCGGTGGAGGGAGATGGGAGGCCACGGGGAGCCCCGCCCCTGCTGGAGGTGGCGGAGGTGATCTCCAAGCGAGGACCCCTGCCTGGTGCCGGTGCTCCAGCTCAGCCTACACACCCGCCCGCCACCCCGCGTTCAGCCAGCAGGGCAGGGACTCTGTGCTGCTGCCAATTCTTCAGCTGTTAAGAGTGACAAAGATGTCGGTGGCAGAAAATGCTGGCCACACGGCAGATCTCACGGAAGCAGGACTGAAGTGACTCAGGGCTCTCTGCAGTTCCAGGGACCAAATGATAGTCTGCCACCTCTCTGGAGTGTCACGCTGTCACAACTCCACTGCCCTCTTCCTTCTCTCCGCCTGCCTTCCTGGTTTCTGCTGTTGTGGCCAAATGCTTAACCAGAGACTAAACTGTCCTAGTCACTTGGGGCTAACAAGTGACATAGTGAGTGTGCATACATGTTACCAGCATTACCTCTGCTGGGTAAACTTTGCGCACAGCCTCTGTCACCTGGGGCCCAGGTGGGGGTCTGACGGGGGGCTGGCATCACGGAGCGTGACCTGTGCAGACACGCAGGGCTGTGCTCCGGGAGACTCCAGGATTGGCCTGATGTTCTGTGTCGGGCTAGTAACCTCCCAAAGGGCACGGGTTGGGCTGAGTTCTGTACTGGTGTCCTGGGGGTGGCGTAACAAACCTCCACAGGCTGGAGGGCTTAAAACAACAGAAAGTTGTGGTCTCACCGTCCTGGAGGCTTGGAAGTCAGGGTGTGGGTAGGGTTGGTTCCTTCTGGAAGCTCTGAGGACAATCTGTTCCATGCCACTCTCCTGGCTTCCGGTGGTTCCTGGCACCCTCGATGTTCCTTGGACATGAATCTGGGGGACACTCTTCAATGCAGTACAGTCGTCTGGAGTCCAAAGGCCTCCTCTTGATTCAGGAACCCCCAAAGGACCAGGCCTGGGGCAAACGCCCGAGTTGCTTTTCACAGAGACAGACCTACACAAAAGTACATTGGTTGACCTTCTCATGAGTATTTATGACGTCCAAGGTGTTAGGAGTTGCATTGTGTCCCTTGAGAATTCATATGTTGAAGTGCTAAGCCCCAGCGCCTTGAACTGTGACCTTATTTGGAGAGAAGGACTTTACAGAGGTCATCAGGTTGCGGTGAGTTCGTCAGGGTGGGCCACGGGCCCATAGGACAGGTGTCCTAATCAAAGGGGAAGTTTGGACACAGACACACAATCACGGGGAGAAGGCCTCCTGAGGATGGAGCCAGAGACGGAGGTGATGCTTCTATAATACAAGCCAAAGAATGGCGAAGGTTGCAGCACGCCCCCCGAGGCAGGGGAGAGGCCTGCAACAGCTTCCTGCTCTCAGCCTCAGAGGGAACCGACCGGCCGACACAACGGTTGGGTGGACAAAGTGCTATTTCTCCACTTTTTATGGGAGATGCGTTTTCCCGATGTCTGGATCTTCCTTTACTCCTGCCTGGCTGCCTCTGGACATGACCAAGAACATCCTGGCTGAGTGCCCCTTGCCTTGCCCGCTCGCTTGCCCTGGCTGAGAACGTGGGCACAGCAGCCTGTGGCCTCTGCCGTTGGTCACGCCACCCAAGGCTCCTCAGTAGTAGAATGTGACCCCTCCGTTGAGCCTCTGAGCTTGGGAGGGTCAGGGGTGGGTGGGTGCTGGAGAAGGTCTATTCCAGAGCCTCCTCCTCAGGGAGGTCAGCCAGGGAATCTCCGTGAAAGCTGAGGAACCACCGGAAAAGGAAAGGAAACCCAACAGCCTGGGGCTCAGACGACCCTTGGATATAAGGAGCTCACGTCTCAGACGCGTATCGGAATCGAGCTGAATTCCTGTCCCTCCTCCACCTTCCTACACTGTCAGCTTTGCGTTTTCCCAAGGCTGCCTTGTGTGCATAACAGCCGGCTGGGCAGGAGGGTGAGTAATTTTACCGTCAGCACGAAGCGTAGCTAAAATCAGCCGATGAACTGAAGAACTGAATCATTTCCTCAATTCTGCCCTCCGGGTCCTAGGCGCTTTCTGCGTGTGGGGAAGCAGCTGAGTCAAAGGCTGTATTATTGTCCAGCCCATCGGTACATATTCCCAGTCTACCCTCCAGAAAAACGTACCTTCTCAGTGGCGGTTTCTGGAAGTGTCTCGACCCTCCTTCAGTGAAGGAGTCTGTGTATGGAGCCAGTCCCCCAACTGATAAATAGGTGTTTAACCTACGTAAGTCCCAGCACCCCATGGCCCAATCACAGCTTGGTTTCCCCCTTAAACAAATACAATCCAACAACTAAAGGTAATTTAAAAAGTGATTCCAGGGGGAATTCCAGTTCTAGTAACTGTGCAGGAGCTTGTACTGGACTAATCTCCCCACAAAGAACAATGATAAACTCTGGATAAAATGTAAAACACTGTTTCAGGACACTGGAGAGTGATGTAAGAAGCAAAAGCTGGAGGGGATTGGACCCTTGAAAGAAGGGAAATGATCTGGATGAGATCCACGTGAATGGGATGTTCCTCAGAGGGGGAGGGCCCTTCCTGGTCTGCTCAGGGAGGGGCAGCTGGAACTTGCCGGTCTGCGAAGTCGGAGGATGGAGTGGCTGGAAAATGAGAGGTGAAATCTTGGTTTACTGAGAGCTTTTGTCATGAATGGGAGTTGGATTTTGTAAATGCTTTTTCTGCATCTACTGATATGATCATGTGATCTTTCTTTTTTAGTGTCTTGATGTGATGGATTGCATTAACTGATTCTTGAATGTTGAACCAGCCTTGCACACCTGGGATAAATCCCACTTGGTCGTGGTGTATAATTCTTTTTATCATTGTTGGATTTGATTTGAGAATATTTTGTTGAGGATTTTTGCATCTATGTTCAGAAGAGATATTGGTCTGTAGTTTTCTTGTAATAGCTTTGGTTTTGGTATTAGGATAATGCTGGCCTCATAGGATGAATTAGGAAGTACTTCCTCTGATTCTATCCTCTGAAAGAGATTGTAGAGAACTGGTATAATTTCTTCCTTAAATGCTTGGTAGAATTTACAAGTGAACGCGTCTGGGCCTGGAGCTTTCTGTTTTGCAAGATTATTAACTATTGATTCAACTTCTTTATGATAACTATAGGCCCATTTAGATTGTTTATTTCTTCTTGTGTGAGTTTTGGCACACTGGGTCTTTCAAGGAATTGGTCCATTTCATCTAGATTACCAAATTTGTGGGCATAGAGTTGTTCATAGCACTCTTTTATTATCGTTAAATATCCATGGGATCTGAGTGATGTCCCCTCTTTCATTTCCAATATTAGTGACTTATTTATTCTTTCCATTTTTCTCAGCCTGGCTAGAGGCTTTTGGTTTCTTTGACTTTTTTCTATTGATTTCTTATTTTCAATTTCATTGATTTCTGCTCTCATTCTTATTATTTCTTCTGCTAACTTTGTATTCAATTTGCTCTTCTTTTTCTAGTCTCTAAGGTGGAAACTTAGATTATCAATTTTTGATCTTCTTTTCTAATATATGCATTCAATGCTATAAATTTCCCTCTAAGCACTGCATTTGCTGCACCCCACAATTTTGATAAGCTGTGTTTTCATTTTCATCTTGTTAAATATCTTTTGAAATTTCTCTTGTGATTTCTTCTTTGACTCATGTGTTATTTAGCAGTGTGTTGTTTAATCTCTATGAATTTGGAGATTTTCCAGTTATTGATTTCTATTTTAATTCCACTGTGGTCTGAGAGCAGACATTGTATGAATTCTATTATTTTAAATTTGTTAAGGTATGTTTTATTTTTTTTATTTTTATTTTTTTTTTAAGGTATGTTTTATGACCCAGAATGTGGTCTACCTCAGTGAACGTTCCATGTGAGCTTGAGAAACATGTGTATTCTGCTGTTGTGGGATGCAGAGGTGAAATCTTAAAAAGAAGGGAGGTCCCAAATATTGCATATTAATGCTCCTCAAATCCTTAACTGACCCCTCAAGAGCTCATACACAGGTGAGGCTTCAAGAAACCCAGAGGAAAGCAATGCCTGTAAGGTTTAAAGAGCTGAGCAGAGGGGGCTTCCCTGGTGACACAGTGGTCGAGAGTCCGCCTGCTGATGCAGGGGACATGGGTTCGTGCCCCGGTCCGGGAGGATCCCACATGCTGCGGAGCGGCTAGGCCCGTGAGCCATGGCCGCTGAGCCTGCGCGTCCGGAGCCTGTGCTCCGTCCGCAGTGGGAGAGGCCACAACAGTGAGAGGCCCGCATACCGCAAAAAAAAAAAAAAAAAAAAAAGAGCTGAGCAGAGATTTCAGCTGCTGCCCCCTTGCTGCAGGGGAGAGTGAGTTTGGAGTTTAAGTTCTGCAGAGTAGAGGGGCCTGGTGGACCCCTCAGACTTTCCACCGAAACCCCAGAAGGGCCTCAGCTTAGGAACAAAGACTATGTGCCAGGAATAAGATTCACCCTGGGATTAAAGGCAAATCAAGCTCCCCAACAAGGTGTAAAGCAAAGTTTCCACAAGTTCAAGATGATCCACAGTAATTTAACTGGCTTCTAGAATCAGCTCAATACTTTTCAAAGGAAAAGAATCCAGAATCTCAGCAACACATCATTCACAATATCTGATACACTATAACAATTCCCAGACATATGGAGAATCAGGAAAATGTGACCCATGGTCAAGAAAAACACAAAACAACCCATCAGTAGGAAAAGATCCACAAACTAACCAGATGTTGGAATTAGTAGATAAGGAGTCTAAAATACTATGGTGAACACGGTAAAGAATCTGTAGGGAAGGAGGCATATAGCGAGCGAAGAAGGGGTGAATTTCAGGAGAGATTTAGAGATTCTAGAAAAGAACCAAATGGAAACCACAGAACTGAAAAATACAATCTGATGTACTTAAAAAACCAGTAAAGAAGATAGAATAGAATACTAAAAGTACTTGATTAAATCAAAAGGAGAAGAACAGAGGAAAAAGAACAGAGGGAACAAACAGAAAACAAACAGCAAGATGGCAGACTTAAGCAGAACCCTCTCAATAATTATATTAAAGGCAGACAGACCAGAAGCTAAATTGGAAGGCAGACAGGATCAAAAAGTTAATACTCAACACTGTATACTGTTTATAAGAGATGTACATTAAGCATGAAGACAGGCTGAAAATCAAAGTATGGAAAAGGTATATTGGCTCACTTTGCCCTGCGGCAGGGCGGGGGTGGTCCCTACCTCTTTCCTTCCTCGTGAGTCCCATGCCTCACTATCCACTTTCCCAAGTCAGCCCCATAAGGCCTGGAGTCAGGCTGGCCTGGAAATATGCTCCATGGAAGGCAGGGTGACGGGAGGAAGCAGAGAAGGCAAAGACAGAATTCCCTTTAAGGGAGGGGTCCCCAACCCCCGGGCTGCGGACCAGTACTGGTCCATGGCCTTGGGAACCAGGCCGCACAGCAGGAGGTGAGCGGCGGGTGAGCGAGCGAAGCTTCATCTGTATTTACAGCCGCTCCCCATTGCTCCCCACCTCTCCCCATGGCTCCGCATCACGCGCATTACTGCCTGAACCATCCCTCCCACACCCCCCCACCATCCATGGAAAAATTGTCTTCCGTGAAACCAGTCCCTGGTGCCAAAAAGTTTGGGGACCGCTGCTCTAAGGTATACGGTGGGAAAGATGGGATGGGAAATGTGTTCATACTAATAAATGTCCCCCCCATTGGCAGCTGCACTCAAAACATTTATTTACAAGCGGTGTACTTGGATGTTAAAACATAGTGTCCCCCTGAGACAAGAAATGAGGCCTAGGTCCTTAAGCCCCAGGCTATGATGTACAGGTAGATTGTTACATGTTTTATCAAGCATATTCAGGAAACGGTAACTCATTGAACTGAATGAGGTGGGGTTAGGGGCAGTGTCAGCTTCAGGACGTCAGTCTCTGATCTGGGAGCAGACTGAGGTCTTCAGGTATCAAGTCTTTCTGCATCTCCAAGCACTCTGCCCTCCGGCCACTGCCTCCTGGCCTGGGCGCACACGCCGGTGGCGTGGTTTGCTTTGGGGGGGGGGCAGACCCAGCCCCGAGACCTGCAGGGAAGTGGGCTTAGGTCTACTAGGGAATTCTGCCATCTCAGAATCTAGAAGTCAGGGGCACGGGTTTTAAGTAGTCATGTCCCTTGGTTCCATGGACTCCTCTCCCATGAGGAAGGCACGGCTGGAAGAAGGCCAGCAGAGGGCCCTCTGGGGAGTGGCCCACAGGCTGGGGTTGCTGTGAGGAGGAGGATGAAATCAGAGACTCCAAGTTAAGGACGTAGCACAGTGTTGGTGCATAGTCTGTGCTCAATCAAGAGTACCTACGTTGGTTGCTATGTTTCTAGTCTTTATGGAATCGGACAAGGCCTCTCCACCCTCACCCCGGCTACCCACCCCGGACTGCACTGGCTGGCGGTCTCCCCTAGCGCCCCCTAGTGCGCGGTTCCAGGGCTCGCGCTGTGCTCACACTACCTCTGGGGCTGGGAAAGGCCTTCCTTCTCTGGGCCAGTGCATAAGTTTCTCATCCGTCTGTCCATCGGTGTGTCAGTATTTCCCCCTGGAAATACCCATCTCTCTTCCCTCCGGCCAAGCGAGGTGTCTCCTCTGCCTGCGCCCTCCGCCCCTTTTGGACCGTGTCTGAACCAGGGCAGCCCCCTTGCTCGGAGTGGTCCTTGTCCCATCCCTACAGCCCTGGGCACCCCGGGGCAGGGCTTTGCTTCGTTTGCTTTCCTCCCCTCTCCTCTGCCCAGCCTGGCTGGCAGCCATGCACTGAACTGATTGTTGAGCTGAGGAATTTCACTTGGTGTTCAGAAACCCCTGCTGGAATTTTCCATTGAGATAAGCAAGGTTGAACGGTTTCGGTTTTTCGGGGCAAGGCTGGAGGTCATTCCTGCTTATCTCAAAGGCCTTAGGCGATAAGAACATTCTGGAAGATCTGCACCTCAGATATCTATCACACTATGAGACTGATCCTTAACTACAGCTCAGCAAGGAGGCCTCGGGGAGGAAGGGGAGGCTCCTCTTCCCCCCAGATCCCTAGAGTGGGCCGCTGGGCACATCTACTGGAAAGCTGTGTTGATCATCTGAGCCACGGGGGGTCCTTTTACAAGGAGGTCTGGGCGAGCAGTTGGCAGCGTTGGTTACAAGCCCTGATAACAGCTTCAAAAATCTCAGAAATGTTTATGCAGCAGTGGGTCGGGCGCTCACCAAGTGACCCCAGGAGGACAAACAGGTGGGAAGTTAAAAAAGGCTGATGTTTGAACCATCTCAGGATTTCAAATCCTAGAATCTAGACTCCACCGTGGATATTTGAGCAGGGACTGGGACCTGAGTCAGCAGGGCTGTTGCTGGGTTCTTCAGCCACTGGGCGCTCAGGCCAGATAGTTCCCAGAGGCCCCTTCAGCTCCCAAATTCTGTAATTTTGCATTTCTCTTGAAGGGGGAATATGCCCATGAGTGTATGTGTCTGAATCTGTGGCCTGATGAATGGGTGCGGTGGAAACTCTTCCTGTTAATGTCAATACGGGAGAGTTGACAAATGCCGAGAGAGAAAGTTAAAAGTTGGTACGGCCGTATAAAAATAATATTGATTATGGTCACGTAAGCAAATTGCTTATGTACTGTCTTTGATTAGTTTCCACCATAAGCAGTGATAATTCTGGGGTGCAGCTCTCAGTGGGGTTAGAAGGTCTGTGTTCTCAGTCTCCATCCTTCCCGCCAGGGACTTGATTTGTCCCCGAGCCTGACTCACACAGCCTCACGGGAAAGCCTCCTCTGATTTAAGCATGAGTGCCCGCGGCTTTGCTCTCTGTGCCGTGAGACCAAATCACAGAGGCCGGAGGTGAAGGGAACCCCCTCACCTTAGAGGTGAGGAAACAGGTGTCGAGGGGGGAGTGACTTGCCAAGGTCTCTGCAGGAGGAACCCACAGGTTTCAGGGAAAAGACCCACCCAAATGACAGCTATGCAGGGCGACCCTAAGAACACAGAAGCAATCAGCCCCCAGGCCCTCCTGAGTCCCGGCCTCTCATGGTGCCCCTGGGCCTTTCGAGGTGAGAAGAGGTCGGCTGTTTGGGCCCGGCCTGAGTCCAGGCCCTGGGGGTGCTTCTCACCACCTGCCAGTGGTGTGCTGTCCCTCTGCGTCACCTGGTGGCGGGGGGAGCGCCCTCCCTCTGTGTGCTCTGGCTCGGCTCCGAGGCAGACAGGGTTCTAGATGGCTCCCGAGATTCCCACCCCAGGTGTCCACACGCTGGATAATCCCCTCCTTTGAGGGTGCCCAGGGCCTGGATACCGTGATGGCACTCTGGAGATTAGGTCATAGTCCATGCCAAAGGGGAAGAGGTTTCTGCAGGTGTAACTAAGGTCCCTCATCAGCTGACTCTTGAGTTAGGGAAAGGGAGATTGTGCCCTGTGGGCCTGACCTAACCAGGTGAGGCCTGTGACAGTGGGTCTGGAAGTCAGAGGGAGATCCTGATGGCCTCGAGGAAGCAAGCTGCCGTGTGTGAGAGGGCCTGGGGGCTTGTCGCTTTTACGGGGGCCTCTAAGAGCTGAGAGTGCCCTCTGACCGGCAGCCAGTAGCAAAACGCGACTTCAGTCCTACAGCAGCAAAGGACTGGGTTCCACCAAGATTACACGAACTTGCAGTGGACCTTGGGCTCCAGAACGGATGCAGCCCGGCCGACACCTTGACCGCAGCCTGGGAGACCCTGAGCGCAGGACCCAGTAGGCTGTGCCCAGACTCCTGACCCACGGGAACGGTGAGATAATAAGCGTGTGTTGTAGGCGACCGTGTTGGCGGTTGCTTGTTCCAGGCTGACAGACAAGGGCACGGGCCCCGAGCCCCTACCACCCAGAGGTTGTCAGAGTGCTGTGCTGGCTCTGTTCCAGGCTGTGGTGGGAGCGTCATGAACTTGGGGCTCTTTCCTCTGCTCCCGGGAGTGACACGTCCTCCCCTGGGGCAGTCACTGAGGGTTCTGGGGCCACAGGTCACAGAATTCTTAATGCAGCTTTATTTCATAGCGATTAACCAGAACGTCTCTGCGAGGCCTCTTCCGCTGGAAAATTGAGGGAGGGCTTCTCAACTTGTGTCCAGTCCAGGGACCTCGGTCCCCCGCGGTCACAGAAAGGATTTGGGTGAAGCGCCCGCTCTCTCAGATGCCTTCTTTCTACTCCTGCCCCTCTCCGAGAGGGACGCTGGGGACCTCGGTGGGCAGGGTGACCGGACCCCTCACGGCAGCGTCGGGAGGGGGAGGGGACAGAGAAGACTGGCACGGGTGGCTCTTCTAGGGGTTTCCAGCTGCCCCCCTGGCGTATCTGGGCTCCCCAGACCTCTCCAGGATCTTTGCAAGCCCCTGCCCTCGAGGGTGGGCAGGAAAGGCGTGTGCGCAGCTGCGAGCAGGGGGCCTCTGCGTCCGCGTTCCTCCCCCATCCCCTCCTCTGCCCGCCAGTTGGGACCCTCCCTAACCTGATCCACGGCGGCTGGAGAGTCACAAGGGAGCTTTTTAAAGGACCCCCAAGTCTCTTCTTTGGACGGGGTCTGGCTTTCAAACCTACTGTCTGACTGCGGGCGCAAAACTCCCATTTGGGGTGTTAGACGCTGGTTATTAACTGTTTTGCCTCTTGCTTTCCTGCCACAAAGCTGATCTTTACAAGTCCCTCCCATTTTGTGCCCCTATCCACCTGCAGGAAGGTGGATGCTTCACGATAACTGGGGAGACGCCCATCCCCGTTAGAGAAAAGCACCTTCACCTGCATCGGAGCTGGACCCTCTGTCACACGGGTTCTCTGGGCAGAGCAGCGGGCCAGCACCCAGACCTTTGGTTCCCGGTCTGCGGGTCGGGGATGAGGACATCATTCAAAAGGGGAGAGAGGTTCTCAGTCTCCAGAGTGACAGGACGATTATGTGGTGGCACCCGGGCAGGTGGCTGCACCCCGGACGGAATGATCGTGCGGGGGAAGAACCCCTGTCCCCGGGGTGGTGTGGGTGCAGCCGAGAGAGGCTGGCCCTGGAGGGAGGGAGTCCCCTCCAACAGAAGACCCCAGGGCCCCGCAGGGCGCTGACAGAGCGTGTCTCACCGAAATTAAGGTGAGTTATGAGAACATAAAGAAAGCCAGCTTTCTGCGCGCTGTGTCTGCAGACAGATTCGTGGCGGCAAGTGTCTACCTTTCTCAGCATCCGGCTCCCCCTACCCCAGTGCTCGGAGACTCTGAAAATCTTACCTCAGAGAGGCCATTCCATCATTGCTGAGGCGGGAAATTCCGCAACTAGAGTCGTGTGAAGAATCTGGGCGGACCAGGAAAACGTCCCCTGCCCTCCGACTTGTGCCCAGACCCTCCCACCTCCGGGGAGATGCAGTCAGGTGGCCGGGAGAAGGCATCAGGGAAATACAGCCCGCCTCCCCGCCCCCCCCCCACCCCGCCCAGGCATCCAGGCAGGATGGGCTGGTCTGACCCCAGGACCAGCCCACCCTGCCTTGCCCCTGGTTCCAGGCTCAGGGCCCCCCCCAGCGCTGGCGCCCAGCTGTTTGTAGCAGGAATGAATTCATTTGACCCACATGCTTCCTTCTCTTCTGGGCTACTAGTTTCAAGCGCAACAAAGAGCCCCACAGCTCGAGGGACAAAGCAGAGGGAAATAAATCAGCACTGAGACGCGACTCGGAACAAAACTGAGAAACCCAGGCGGAGCTGGGTGAGCGGACGGGAGCGTGACTTCCGGCAGGTGCCCAGGTGCCCCCGCAGCGCGGCCCCAGGTGACCACCTGACCACGGCGGACCTTGCCCTGAGAGCCTCTCAGGAAGGGAGGAGGCCTGACCTTGGGGGAGGGGGCCGGCCATCGCCTTGGCCCCAGGCTGCTGCCTCTCTCACCTGCTTTCTGTGCGCCTCTGCGTGGCCCCGGGGCCACGGCCACGCCCCAGCCCGCCCGCTGAGGGAACAAAACATTCCCCCGGCCAGAAGCGGGGAGAAAGGGGCCACACCGCGCGGCCTTGTGGGACCCGGTGATGACAGGGTGTCAGGCTCACTGGAAGTGACCGGGCCTGGGGAACAGGTGAGTCATTGTTTAAACGTCCGCGTGCTTTGTCGAGTGTGTGTGTGTGCGTGTGTGCGAATATCGATGTGTGTCTGTCTGTGTGTCTGTGTGTGTGTCTGTGTGCATGTACGTGCGTGTGAGTGTATCCGTGGGTGTGTGTATCCGTGCGTGCCATGTGTGCCTGCACCTTTGTGTCTGACGCGTGTCTGTGCACGAGCCCCCCGTGCGCAGAATCAAAGGGCGAAGTGAAGAGCCAGGAGTGTGTTCTCCTGAGCGCCAGAGGTGTCCTTGCTCGTCCCCGATGGCTTGCTAGGCCAGGGTCCTGGAAGGAGCTTCCTATTCAAAGAGTGGCCTCTGGGAAAATCCAGTTAAAGGCTTGAACGTAACGAACAGGAGCCCTTTACAGGAATCCATTTCAAACGGATCACCATGCCCAAGCGCTACCGACTGACCTCCGAGTAAACAACTGCACAGTAATCCCTGCGTGTTCCTTACACGCCTGGGCGGGGAGAGCTGGAGCAGGACGTGCTCGCTGACGGCGGCCTCGGCAGATCAGACGCTTCCCTGGAGCGACCCTCCCCCGGGAAGACCGGTTTGGACTTGCAACCTCTCCTTTTTCCCTTGGTGCAAGGAGATGAGCTTGTCAGAAATGAAAAGCCCGAAACCGAAATGCTCCGGAGGGTGTCCCCGCTGGCCCCGATCACGAACGTGGCATTCCTGAGAACGTCTCTGCGTTTGGAGAGACTTCGGTAACCCCATCTTCATGAAATCCCAGGGCCCGAGTCAGGAGTCACATTTTTCTATCGGAGCCCTCCCTGAACAGAGGGCTTCACCCTCTACTCAACGTGTAATCACGTGAAAACTCATACATGAAAATGCTTACTGCAGTCTTATTTATTACAGAGAAAAAACAATGAAAGCCAAGTAAAAATCCAGTAACAGAGAAATAGCTCAGGAAATTGGAATCGTTGTAGGGGTATATTATGTGGTCATTAAACACACATAGGTCAAATGCATCTACAACACATGCAGTAATGTGGAAAACCTCCCTTGATATGTCTCACTTTTTTTTTTTATAACGTGGGATGCATAATTTTATGTTAAAATGATGGTTTGTTTGTTTTTAAGATTCTTATAAAAAAAAAACTAGAAGAAAGTAGGCAAAATACCATCCCTCATTGTATTAAGGGTGTGGGATTACGGGTAATTTCATTTTTTTCATATTGACAATTATGTGTTTATATTTATTGAAAAATAATGTTTTAGATCAAGAGATGTGTCACCTGTGTATATGGTATCAGAGAAATGGCATGTTTATTCATACTGCACCGATTCGGGTTCATTCAGACATGTTTGGGGCTAAAGATTTTCTCGACTTAAGGAGAGTTTTATTAATTAGTGTGCATAAATAGCAAGGAAAACTGGAAGGGGTATCTTTAAATACTTGAGAATTGCTGTAGGTGTGTTAGAACTTTCTCTTTATGTAAAATTACAGCACAAATCAGTGGAATATCTGCTTCTAAGCAGGTGCTTTGAGTACTTTAGCAAGAAACAAGGTATTAGCCTGGGGTGGCACAGAAACCCGGGGAATTCCATTCTTAAAAGCGTTCCTTTTTTCCAGCTTTACTGAGACAATTGACATATATATAACACTGGGTAAATTTAAGGTCTGTTACGTGTTGATTGGGTACATTTACATATTGCAGAAACACCTCCACCCCGTCACATACTTACCATTTCTTTTTGTGGTGAGAACACTTAAGATCTACTCTCTTAGCACTTTTCGAGTGTACAATACCGTATTAGCTCTAATCGTCATGCTGTACATGCGATCCCCAGAACTTGTGAATCTTACAACTGAAGTTTGCACCCTTTTACCAGTATCACCCCATTTCCCACACACGCCCCAGCCTCTGGTCACCACCACTCTACTCTCTGTTTCTCTACGTCAGGCCAAAAAAAAAAAAAAAAAAAGTGGTTTATAAGTGAGGGCTTGCTACTGAGCTGACCGTCTTTTGGGCAGTGAGGTCAGGCCGGCGGCTCCCTGGCAGGCTCATTGCACCAGCGGTTCTTGATGTGGATGGAGCGCAGGTCCTGCTGCCTCTGTAAGTGTCTGAAAGGACGCTCGTGCCTGGTGAATCCAGTGTGGACGCGAAGGCAGGCTGTTCTGGCTTAAAAAAAAAAATTTTTTTTTTAATTTGTTTTATTGAAGTATAGTTGATTTACAATGTTGTGTGAATTTCTGCTGTACAGCAAAGTGATTCAATTATACATATATATATACACTCCTTTTCATACTCTTTTCCGTTATGGTTTATCCCGGGATAGTGAATATAGTTCCCTGTGCTAAACAGTAGGACCTTGCTGTTTATCCATCCGATATATAACAGTTTGCATCTGCTGACCCCGAACTCCCAATCCATCTCTCCCCCGCCCCCCATCCTCCTCCTTGAGCCTGTTCTGGCTTGGACTCCTGCATCTTTCTCTTAGAAAAGCTGCTGGGCCTCTCTGTAAGGTGGGGTAACGCCAGGACCCCCGGAGGCTTCTCGCTCCGCTTCAGAAGAAGCCCGTGTGCAGCCGAGCCGTGCAGGGGCCCTGAGCACGGTCACCCTGCTTCTCAGTGGAGATGGCGGGTCCATTAGCCCTGGTCCCCTCCTCCCCCGCAGTGTTGTAGGGCAAAGGGCTCCCTGCCCAACAAGCATAGAAGCCAACACTATGGCACTGGCTTTTGAGAAAAGACAGAGCTTTAACTCGAGGTCGACCGGCAAGGCTCTCAAACGTGTCTCTGCAATCCACGTTTGGGGCAAAATTTAAGGGCTTCGGGGAATTTTAAACTTGGAAGCGGACTGGCTAGTCTTGAATCAGTCCCTATAAGCTACGCGCTCCTGGAAGCCAGATTCTGCTTATTAAAGGACCTGTCCTTCGTAAAGGGCTCTGGTGGCAATATTTCTATTCTTTGAGTTCCCTAGTCTGGAGCATCTTGGTTCGGGGGTCAACCTGGAGACGTGGGTTCCCGCCTTGCGCATGCGCAGTGCTGTCTCGGTACAGTAACTCCGGGTTGGATTAGTCAACCCGCCTCTTTAAGGAGGCAAAACCACGTTAAGTTGGTCCCGGTTTTACGTGCTGTTACAGCAGCCTCATCTGAATACGTTGTCTGAATCTGAATGCGGGGTTGCCTTTAAACCTGTAACTTTCTGCTTTTCTTGGTCGCTCGGGCTGAGCTGCCTGGAGAAAGCTGGTCCCAGCACCTGCTGGATGCCCCTCCTCTGGTCTCTCTTTCTGCAGAGATCCCAGCCCACTTTTTTTTTTTCTTTTTTTTTTTTTTGCGGTACGCGGGCCTCCCACCGCTGTGGCCTCTGCCGTCGCGGAGCACAGGCTCCGGACGCGCAGGCTCGGCGGCCACGGCTCACGGGCCCAGCCGCTCCGCGGCACGTGGGATCCTCCCGGACCGGGGCGCGAACCCACGTCCCCCGCATCGGCAGGCGGACTCCCAACCACTGCGCCACCAGGGAAGCCCCCCAGCCCACTTTTTGACAAGCTCCCTGGGGTTGGACTGGCCGTGCAAACTATGCGGTGGAAACAGCATGTCTGTCTAGTTGTGACTTGCGAAGCCGTCTCCACGGATATGCACGAGACGTTTATTGAGCAGCTACTGTAATCTCGGTGAATACTGTCTTTGCTTTCGTGAGCAGTTATAGCCCGGCCAGAGAGAGAACCAAGAAACAAATAATTCTACGAATTAAGGTAGAGTTGGAAACAGATCATTTCCATCAAGAAGAGGAACA
The DNA here is from genome assembly GCF_002837175.3 of Physeter macrocephalus. NCBI lineage: Eukaryota > Metazoa > Chordata > Mammalia > Artiodactyla > Physeteridae > Physeter > Physeter macrocephalus. Next base: position 135,653,492 of record NC_041215.1, on the reverse strand, counting down.
GGGAGCTGTAGGCCCCACGATGCAGAGACTTTTCTCTCTTTTATGAACTGCTATTTATGGGGACTGGACACACGATCGGGGACGAGGGGGTGGGGTAAGGGTGGCAGCCGTGAGACCAGACAGGAGGCTGTGGTAGGAGAGGGATCTGCATCAAGGTGAGCAGAGAGAAGAGAGCAGATGCAGCAGCTTCACCGTAAGGCAAATTCCCCAGATGATTAGGCAGTGGGGTTGCCAGATAAGCAGCTCTAGCACCCTCTGAACTTTGAGCCGACATCTTTTTGTTATCTTTCCTGGGGCTTCAATCCTCATTCTGGACTCTGATCTGCCCTTTGGCCTGTAGAGCTGAATCATAGCTGAATCATTTTATCCCTGGAGGGCCAGCCACTTTGGGGGGCACCCCCATTTGTTCCTGGTGTTTATTTTATTTTGCCTTCGAGTTGAATTTCTACCTGTGGATCAGAGATCTGTAGAAGGACTGCTTTGAATTCCTGCATGGGTGGTGGGTTCTGGAGAGAGGACTGGCCCCTGCAGAACTCCATTCCCCAACCCCCCGGGGCAGCTGTGGGTCTGCGGGATGCAGAGGAAGTTGCAGGGTGCCCTGGCGGGATGTCATCCGTGGACACAATTAAGCATCATCCCCGATGGTGAAACCTGAGAGCATCCCATTGAAGATGGGGTTCCAGACATTCTTTCCAATAACCGTTCAGCTCTGCTGTGTCCCTTTCCCCAGGGAGTGGATGGGCCTGTGAACCCTTCTCTGCCAGACCCTGTAACTCCAGTCGCTCACTTTCTGTTTAGAAAGGGCTTGTTGGTATTTAGGACTCAGTCCTGTTTTTTTTTCTTTTGCGGTACGCGGGCCTCTCACTGCTGCGGCCTCTCCCGTTGCGGAACGCAGGCTCCGGAGGCGCAGGCCCAGCGGCCATGGCTCACGGGCCCAGCCGCTCCGCGGCACGTGGGATCTTCCCGGACCGGGGCACGAACCCGTGTCCCCTGCATCGGCAGGCAGACTCTCAACCACTGCGCCACCAGGGAAGCCCGGACCTGTTTGTTTTGAAACTTTGATCCCAAACCCGATTCTTTTCCTTTTGTCAGGGCAGACCAGACCAGTCTGTGGCTGTGGCTGCTTGTTGGGGACAGCGAGGGGACAAGGTCTGCTTCCTGCTGCTCTGTCTTTCCTCCCTCCCTCTTCAAAATTCCTTCCCTTCCTCTATTCCCTCCCACTGCAAGGAGGTGGGAGAGGCTCTGTTCACTGGACGGGCTAGCTCTGAGGTGGGTTTGGGTATTTTTCAGGGGAAGCTTTTCTCTAGATGCAATCCAGATAATAGACGAAGACAAAATGATAACAGTAGAATGCCACCAGTTTGCAGCCCCCTAATGAGACAGTGGACAGAGGGACAGTTTTCAATGGCTGCTAACATCACAAAGAGACCACCGGACATTATTTGCCTCCTGAGGAAATGTACACCACACTCACGACAGTATTCCTGCCAAAAGATAGCCTATATCCAATCAGATTTCTGTTCTGAGCCACCGAGCTACAGAAAATCAGGGTTCAAGGGAACACTTTCAATGACAACATAGGGACGCAATCCGCAAAATCCAGACTGGAAACTACCGGGCAACCTCATGTCTTCAACAAATAAATTACAGAGGAAAAGAGGATGCATGTACATACACTGAGATTTGCAGGAGAATTAATAGGATGTCTAAGAATTCCCTCAAACTAATCTTTGGAGGAAGGGGGGTTTGGGGATGTGGGTGAAACAAGATTGGCTACAGCTGATTCTTGTGGAGGTGGATGATGGAGGCCTGAGGTCCACCAGAACCACCTCCATCCTCTCTGTTCTGGTACATGCCTGAAATTTTCTACAGTGAAAACATATGCAGGGTTTGCCCAAATTAATTTTGATCACAGAGCCGTTTTTCTCCAGGGCATTATCACTGTGGGTTCTGAGGCTTTCAATACAGTGGCAAGGACTGCAATGTTTTGAGATCCTTGAAACACCAAGCTTTTTTGTACATAGATTTTCTTGAAACACCAATTTTAATCCATGAGCCACAACTGAGAGGGTGCTGTACCTTTTAGGTATTTCAGAACCTTTTGGAATAAGTCATAGGTTTTTCAAAAGTGAGAGGCGATGGAAAGGGGACAATGAGGCAGTACGATGACTAGCACACAGTCACTGCTTTGCAGGGTACGAAGCCGTTCATATGCATTGGGCCCTGCCGGGCACCGTGGACATGCCTTCCGAGCGCCTCACGACACTTTCACCCTGCCTGGGGGTGAAGACCCCTGCTTCTAACACAGTAGAACACTTTCTACTAGATTATATAGCTATAATATACGCCTACACAGCAGGCATATATTATAGCTATATAATCTAGTAGAAAGTGTTCACCCCACTTTCCAGAAGGGGAGATGGGGTGCAGAGTGGCAAGCCAGGTGCCTCTGACTTGGAGCTCCATTCCGTTCAAGACTGTCTGTCTTCAGCCGGGGCAGCAGCGTCCCGGGGGTGCACTTGCCAAGATTATTTGGCATCAGACATTCAGCCTCCGTCCATCGTTGTGTCTCTGCAGGGCATGGCGCAGGTGGATGGGGCCCCCCGGCCCGGGGCTGCCCTGGGCCAGCCCTGCATCTTCAAGCTGGTTCTCCTGGGCAGTGGTTCTGTGGGCAAGTCCAGCTTGGCTCTCCAGTATGTGAAGAATGACTTCAAGAGCATCCTGCCGACCGTGGGATGTGAGTGACGGGACAGGGCACCCTTCCTTCGTCTCCTGGTGGGGAAGCCAGGGCTGCCGACACACATGGGTGGCACCTGGGGACGAGGCCGCCTGGGAATTTCCCGGGCTCTCCTGGAGCCTCGGGCAGTGCCTGGCACGTGCAGGGAGGGCATGAGGTCCACCCCAGGCAGGCGTGCGCACGGAATCCAGAACTCAGACAGCTTTCAGCTCAGCTGGAGTCTGCGGGGGCCGGGGACGGACCGGGTCGTGTATCAGGGACAGAGTTTCTGGCCCCAAAGGGTTGGGTGTGTGAGGGCTTCTGCTGGTGGAGGGGGGAGCCCAGAAGGAGAACCTGCCCCCAGGCTCTGCCACTCAGCCCCCTAGACAAGCTGGCCTCTCACCCTGGCTGGCTGCCCTCTGCTCCCTTTCCGCCTGGACTCAGCGTGCCCACCTGGCCTGGGCTGGCGGATAGGGTGGGAAGGGACGGCGGGGAGGGAGGGCCCTCTCACCGCACTGCTTAAAGAGGATAGCAAGTCATGGCTTTCAGAGGGGAGGGACTTTGGCGCATCTGTGGACAACTGGTCTCCTTCACATCCTGTCTGGGGGTGAAAAGCCCCACTTCCCACCTAAAATAGGGAGACCCAGTGTCTGCTTTTGTGCCAGTCCTCTCGGGAGGCAGCCGTCCTGGTGGAAGAGACACCTCACTGGGAACGAAAGCCTCTGTTTGAAATTTGGACTCCGCTATGGATAAGCCTTCCGTTTCTCTGTGTCCACTCATTCATTCATTCAGTCACTCATCCATTCACTCACTCACCCATCCATTCATTCGGTCACTCAGCAAGTATCTGTTGGGTGTGGCATCTGGCCCAGGCCCACATTAGGTGTGGAGGATTCTCTAAGATGCCAAGCAGAGGCACCAACATAGAAACAGCACAAAATTCAGCAAACGGTATGAACTCCTTGGGGGCCCTCAATCTTCTCAGGAGGGTGGTGCCTGAGTCCCTGAGGAACCTGGGGCCCGAAGGGATCTGCCAGGGCCAGGCCCCCAGAAATAGCGGTGAGAAGGGCAGAGCCGGGTGAAGGGCTGGCCCCAGGACGGGAACGCGGGCAGAGCTGGTAAAGACCGCGGATTCAGGCCGGCGGCGGGGAGGCACGCAGGGCCACCTCTTCTCCATCAGCAGGAAAGTTGACACCGCTCACCCGTGATATCAGACCGGGCTTTAAAAAAATACAACAAAGTGCCAAGTCTGGCTTCAAGGTGGGTTTCGTTGAGAGCAGAGACCACAGAAGGGGGCCAGGCCAAGCTGGGATATCGAGGGCTGTGTGCCTGGGTGTGAACCTGGATTCCAGTTCAGGGGAGGGAGACAGCAGGCACCAGACCGGGCGGCTTGTCGGCTTGGATCTCACTCTAAGACCGAGGTCTGAGGCCACAGCTCACGGGGCCCTGCTTGTTTTTGCAAATAAGGTTCTATGGGGACACAGCCCCGCTCATGCCCGTGCATCCTCCGTGGCTGCTTTCCCTCTGGAAGGGCGGCTTTGAGTCGATTTCTGGCAACCGTGACAGTACACCCCTCGGAGCCTAAAATGTTTACTACAGGGAACATCCCCCCAAAAGTTTAGGACCCCTGCTCGCGAGCCAGTATCCCGGGAGGCAGTGGGCAGCCGGGGGTGGGCTCCAGCGGGCACAGAGTGGCCCTGGGGCCTCACCATGAGCCGAGAACTTAGCTCACTGGGCCCAGGGAGGCCTGCAACTCGGACCTACCTTGTGGGGCAGAAGAGCCCCATAAACACAGAGCCAGGCGAGCCTGCGGGCGGTGCTGGCGTCTGTATTTCCGGGGAGGGAAAGGAGAGCGCAGACACGTTCGCTAACTCTCCCAAGCGAGAGACCCGCAGGTCCAGCGCCCTGCAGCTCGTGGACGGTGGCTGCGGTGCCCTGTCTCCCTGACCCCAGTCACCTCCACCGCTTCCTTTAGCTCCAGCAAGTCGGGGGCCAAGCTGTCACCCTCCCCAGGCTGGCCAAGTCACCCCGCTCTCTTCAGGGGTCCTACGAGGGTCAGGAGGGTGCACAGAGCCTGGGCTCGGGTCAGGGTGGGGGCCCTTTGCTTGGGTGGCAGGCCCGGGTGCGCCCTCTCCACTCCTGGTCCTCTGCCTGGCCCCGGCCGCCCTCCTCCAGCCCGTGCCCCTCCCCCAGGCCCGGGCTCATCTCCCCAGGACCCCGCCTCTGCCCTGGGGCTGGAGCCCTAGGCCTTGGCTTCCACTCTGGCTTCCTGGGCTGCCCTGGGAGGGTGTGGATCAGTGTTGTGGCCCGCAGCCCTCTAGGTGAGTCTAGCGGTCCTTTATTCAACCAGCCACCAGCCTATTTGTGGAGCACCTCCTAGGTGCCAGCCACCGAGCTGGGTGTAAGGGACGTAGAGATGAGTGCGCCCTCCTTTGCTCTGAGGAGCTAAATCCCCTGTGGGGATGCTGGTCTCCGCCACGTACATCTCTGGGCCTACTTCACATGCCTTTTACACCTTGTGACCTTTGCAGGGGATAGTATAAGGATTATTACAGTACTATAGAAATAAATAAATAATTATTTATCATAATATGATATTTAGTCACGTATTATATTCTATGTGATTTTATTAATTATTATGCTATGATAATTATTATATTATTATAAAAGCAGACATCCCCCCTTCTTTTGTTTTTTTTTTGTTTTGGTCACACCACGCAGCATGTGGGATGTTAGTTCCCTGACCAGGGATCGAACCTGCGCCCCCTGCTTTGGAAGTGCGGAGTCTTAACCACTGGACCGCCTGGGAAGTTCCCTGAATTTTCAGAGGAGGCAATGGACCACGAATATCCCTTTAATCTAAGGGAGACAGTCTGTGTTGTACAGAAACCCTTTGAAGGCAGACACGCCCATTGCTTTCTCACTACGGCTTGGCTTTATGGGGGATAAGAAGAGGTGCAGAGCCGTAGGGAGAGGATGAGGGCCCTCACCTCCTCCCGGGGGGCAGCTGGGGGAACCAGGTGGTGGTGCCTTGCCCAGGGCTTGGCCTGCAGGAAGCCCTTGGTAAATATGAGCTGAACTTACAAACGAGGGGACAGGGCTTAGGCTCTCAGCGCCATGCTTTCATCTCTAAAATGGGATGTACCGTCCTCGCTATGAGGGGGAGGGCTTCGTGAAAGGTCGATCACGGATGTCAAGTCACGGATCACCACGTTATGACTTAGGGTTCGGATGCTGAAAACTCGGCCTCTGTGCACCGGTGCTGAATTGTATCTCAGAGACAGAGTTTTGGGTGAAGTAGAAAAGAATAGCTTTATTGCTTTGCCAGGCAAAGGGGGAGACAGCAGGCTCCTGCCCTCGAAAACTGTGGGTCCCAACCCGGGAGGATTTAGTGAGGAGTTTTATAACAGTGGTTCAAGGCCAGGGCTGCTCCTAAAGGATCAGGGTGTGTGCAGGGCCTGCACTCCTTTAATGTGGCTTCAGGTAGTCTCTTGATGAGGTTATCAAACCGTGATCTTCTCTGGAATGAAGTACGCTGACATCTATTTGTTGGGGGTTTTAGTTCTGTAAGGAGCTCAAAGATATTGTTATATGTATCCCTTTATAAAAAAATAAATTTATTTATTTTATTTATTCTTGGCTGCATTGGGTCTTCGTTGCTGCACGCGGGCTTTCTCTAGTTGCGGCGAGCGGGGGCTGCTCTTCGTTGCGGTGCGCGGGCTTCTCACTGCGGTGGCTTCTCTTGCTGCGGAGCACGGGCTCTAGGCACGCGGGCTTCAGTGGTTGTGGCTCGCGGGCTCAGCAGTTGTGGCTCGCGGGCCCTAGAGCGCAGGCTCAGTAGTTGTGGTGCACGGGCTTAGTTGCTCCGCGGCATGTGGGATCCTCCCGGACCAGGGATCAAAACCGTGTCCCCTGCTTTGGCAGGTGGATTCTTAACCACTGTGCCACCAGGCAAGTCCCTACGTGTATCCCTTGAGGCGGAACCAGGACCCTGGCCCAAGGCTGCTCTATTGTTCCTTGGCTTCTCCTCCCTTGTCTCTGCATCCCTTCCCTTCCCTGATTAGCAACGGTTCGAATCTGCCCTCTGGAACTCAGGGAAAGTCATGGGGTCTGGAGTCTGTTCCCTACGAACAAAAGCGGGGGGCATGGAAAGGCATCTGTGCCCAGGAGCCCCACAGGGTCCTGCTCGGCTTCAGTTGTCACCCTTTCCTGCTGCCCCCTTTCCTCAGACGCCCCCACCCTCACACTCCCGGGGGCTGGGGTGGGGCCAGGGCCTGGCACGTCTTTGGTGGTGCTGCCCTCAGGGCAGGGCAGCTGCAAGGTACTCCAGCCCTGGGGAACAGCGGGGGCCCCTGGGCCCCTCCGGAGGGTCTGGATCTGTCGGTGAGTGTGCGGAGCGGCCCCGCAGTGGAGGGTTACACGAGCACTGGGCACAGCTCTGCAGAACAGCGCCTGGGCCAAGACAGGGTTCCAGCCGCCCTGCGGCAAGACCTGTCCTTCCAGAGCAAGCTGGAGCCGTAACTGTGACAGGCGGTGACAGACTCGTGTACCCAAAGCAGAGCCAGAGTAGAATTGAGCGCAGCCTCCGAGGGCGTGGCCTGCTGGGAGGAGACCAGAAGCCCCTGAACTCCTGGCTGCCCCAGCACCACAGAGCCCGCCGGGCCCACCTGAGAGAGGGGCTGGCAGGGGAGGTGGGCAGCTCCCCGAAGCGCTTATGGCGGCTGGGGGCTTGGAGCCCCAAGAGCTTGCGAAGATCCTCCTGAGCTCCCGCAGACCCCTCACCCTGCAATCCTGACGGGCAGCCACAGGGGAAACTCTGGCCCATTTCCTGGCCCTGCACGTTTTAGTGACATCTTTGGAGGGATGGTGACATCTAGTGGCTTGTGTCCGGATTTGCTGGCAGAAGCCAGTTTGGACCAGCTGGGCCTTGCCCGGGGCAGGGAAGGTGCAAAAGGTACTGGATTTCACCCCACCTCCCTTCCCTGCTGAATGAAACATTGCTGGAGCCCAGGTGACCCTGAGAAGTCACCCATGTCATGTTCCCTTCCACCAGGAAGCAGCTCGTGACTTTTACAGAGAAGAGAACGCTGCAGAGAGGGCTTCAGGGAGCAGGGTCGGCCGTTTATTTAAATTAAAAGGTCAAAAAGCAAAACCTTTCCTTGTGTTAACATTTCGTTGAGACACCTTTTAATTGGGGGCAACAAAATGCAAGCTGAAGAACAGCCCCCAGTGAATTCTCTCGTCCTTCGTTGCCCACCGGGGGTCCATGCAGCCCAGCAAGTGGAAGGCACGCCCGCTTCCAGAGGCTGGGGAGGGGGCCGGAAGCGTCCCCAAGCGTCCCCACCGCTGGGGCTCCTGTGTTGAGGTCTGTGCTGGGGCCAGAAGAGGCTGGAGCCCTGCTTTATGTCACCATATAAAGCAGTGCCAGGTGGCCCCGGTTCAGAGTATCGTCTGGTAAAAATGTGCCGGTGTGTCATCTCCACCAGCGTGTTCTAGAAACGTGAACGGTTCCGGGTTCTGGGCCCGGTCCTGCCCCCACACCCCAGCGTGTTGCCAACATCATTTCAGGAAGAATCTCCCAGTCTGTTTGAATATCTCGGAAGTTTATTTTTTAATCGCTTTTTGGCTTTAGCTGTGAACAGGTAGAAAATGTGGTCAGTGGGTTTCTGAACAAGGAAGGTAATACATGTGGGCTCTTTTGTGGGTTGGAGCCAGGAGTTCACGGGGCAGGGGCTGGAAGTTTGCTTCGGATTCCAGCCCAGGGGCCCACCTGGGGGGTCTGTGTCTCTCTCCAGGGGAGACGAGGTGCTGCAGTCTGTGACTATCCAACAGCCACCCATGCCACGTCATTGTTCGGTGTGAAAACCCTGCGCTCCTTGGAAATTGGTTGGGATTTGACATTGATTTAAACTCAACCACCCGCCATCGTTTTCAGAGTAGAAAAGGAAAATATCAGAAGCTAAGATTGTTAAGCAAAGGAGGCAACCCTGAATTTTATGCCCACCTGTAACCTGGCAGTGATGACTTATAGGATGGAACCAAAATCGCATGCAGAAGTGTGACTTGACCTGAGAGCAAACAGACAAAGGGTGTGGATAAAAGGCTGCTGTTCCCAGACAATGAGCCGGAGAGCGGAGAGGGAGGGGAGGAAGGGGCGTCAGGTGCCACACCCTGCACCTCTCTTTTCTCCTGGGTTTGACAGCCGCCCTGGGAAGAGGGTACTGTTGACTCTTGGCAAAGGAGGAAGCTGGGATCTCTAAGGTTGAAGCAAGTCGCCAGAGTTTGTTGCAGCTGATAGACTTCCCTCCAAGGCCCAGGCGTGGCCCTCACCCTCATGACCTCAACAGTCTTAATGGAGCTTCTGTCCTGCTCAGTCCTGACGGTAGCCCCGTATGAGCTGGGAGCTGTCAGTCCTACTGTTGAGCTGAAGACGGCAGCTTTGTTTGACCTGGTGTCGTGTTCTGCTGGGCTGTCATAACAAACACCACAGACTGGGTGCCTTAAATAACGGAGGTTTATTCTCATAGTTCTGGGGGCTGGAAGTCCAAAAGCGAGGTGTTGGCAAAGTAGGTTTCATCCTGAGCCCTCTTTTCTTGGCTTATGGGTAGCTGCCATCTAGGTAACTGGCTGTGTGCTTACATGGCCCCTTCTTTGTGTTTGCACGGAAGGGAGGGGAGAGAGAGAGCAGACAGACAGACAGAGACAGAGAGACAGAGAGAGGAGACAGAGGGAAGAAGACAGAGGGAGAGACAGTGAGAGAGAGGGAGTGCATTCTTACAGAGGCACTAATCCCATCCTGAGGGCCCCACCCTCACGACCTCACGTAACCCTAATCGCCTCCCAAAAGCTCCATCTCCAAATACTATCATGCTGAGGGTTAGGGCTTCTATATGTGAATTTTGGGAGGATGCAATCATTCAGTCCATAACACCTAGGAAGTGTATCTGACTTCAAGTTTGTGGACGAGCAGAAACATGCAGGATGTGCAGGCAGAGGGTGGACCAGCGGTTTCCATTTAGGAGTCACCGCAAACTGGATTCTCATGAGAGAGAATCATGATCTTACCCTTTCTATGCTAAAAATCTCAGCCCAGACTTGTGTCTTGTTCTCTGTGTGTAGCAGATCGAATTGTGTCCCCCAAAAGATTCATCCTCCTCCTAATCCCCAGTGCCTGTGAATGTGGCTTTATTTGGAAAAAGGGTGTTTGCAGATGTAACTAGTTAAGGATATTCCTGGATGTCGGGTGAGCCCTGAATCCCATGACCAGTGTCTCTGTAACAGGAGAACACAAAGATGCAGAGGGGGTGGCCATGTGAAGACAGAGGCAGAGACGGGAGAGATGCATCTACGAACCAGGGACCACCGACGGTTGCTGGTCCCCACCAGGAGCCGGGAGGGGGCGTGGAACAGATTCCCTCTCAGAACTTCTGGAAGGAACCAACACTGGAGACACCCTGATTTTGGACCTCTGGCCCCCAGAACTGAAAGAATAAATGTCTGCTGTTTTTAGCCACCCATTTGGTGGTTATTTGTTATGACAACCCCAGGACACTAACACACTGGCCTTGGAGTGAAAAATTTAACTTCAAGCATGTGGCTACATTTACCAGAATCTCCCAACAAGCTTCCGACCCAGCCCGGGTCTGGGCAGGGCAGAAGCTTTGCCTGGAGTCTCACCCCTGGCCCCTCCCAGTCCCTGGTCTAGTTCTGTATATGACATACCCCATACGCTATGGGGGCAGAACATCTTTTTTTTTTTTTTTTTTAATTTATTTTATTGAAGTATAGTTGATTTCTGCTGTACAGCAAATGACTCAGTTATACATATGTATATTCTTTTTCATTCTTTTCTATTATGGTTTATCACAGGATATTGAATATAGTTCCCTGTGCTCTACGGTAGGACCTTGTTGTTTATCCATCCTCTATATACTAGTTTGCATCCATCCCTCCCTCACCTCCTCTCCCCCTTGGCAACCACAAGTCTGTTGTCTATGTCTGTGAGTCTGTTTCTGTTTTGTAAATAGTTCATTTGTGTCATGTTTTAGATTCCACATATAAGTGATATCATATGGTATTTGTCTTTCTCTTTCTGACCTACTTCACTTAGTATGATCATCTGTAGGTCCATCCATGTTGCTGCAGATGACATTATTTCATTCTTTTTATGACTGAGTAACGTTCCATTGTATAGCTGTACCACATCTTCATCCATTCATCTGTCGATGGACATTAGGTTGTTTCCATGCCTTGGCTATTGTGAATAGTGCTGCTGTGAACATTGGGGTGCACGTATCTTTTTGAATTATAGCTTTGTTCGGATATATGCCTAGGAGTGGGATTGCTGGATCATATGGCAACTCTTATTGGTTCTTTGAGGAACCTTCATACTGTTTTCCATAGTGGCTGCACCAATTTACATTCTGGGGACAGAACATCCTGGTGTTAGTAAATAACTATCTTAAAGTCACAACACTTTGGAAAGCTATGCGAAGTGGAAAACAGTCTTCAGATGAAAGGTAGATTACCCAATACGTTGAAGGAATGGCTTGGGGATAGGTCCCTCGTTGTGTGCACTTATTAAGCAGGAATAAGAACGCATAAAAGTCCTTGCCCTCAGGTGCTCTCTGTCCCCAGGGGCGACAGGTGAGCGCGCAGAAGTCTACCTGTGCAGTGGCTGAGTGATGAGCACGGGGGCTTCTATAGACCACCCCCGGGGAAGGGGGCCCCAGCACCGCCCCAAGGGCTCACGCTCAAAGACCCGGTGGACACGTAGGGAGGTGGGGAAGAGGAAGAATTCCAAGCAGAGAGGTCGGTGGAGAAGGGAGGTCAGCAGGGGGAGGTGTGGGTCAGGCCGGGAGGTGAGCAGGAGGCCGGGAGGGAGGCGGGGGAGGAGCTGGTGTGACCGTCAGCGTATGCCAGCGACCTCGCTGGACACCCACGGGGCCATATCGGACCCTGGTTGTCAGAGACCCTTCCATATGCCACACACGGTCCAGAGGATTTGAATAGGGCCCTGAGAGTCTATCTCCCCACCCAAAGCCTCTGTGGAATCTGCAAAGGTCTGCAGCAAATTCCTTGCAACTCTTTGCTTTTTCTGGAAACTGCCACCTTCTGGAAGAGGTGTTTGCTGAGCCTCCCCCACTGAGGGTGACAGGAAGCACGGGGCTGGCGGTCTCTGGCTGGTTTGCTGAGCCCAGGGCTCACGCCGTCCAGGCTGAGCCGTGGATAAAGACCTCGTCCTCCACGTAAAGCTCCTGCTGGGCTTCTGTTTCAGGTGCGTTCTTCACAAAGGTGGTGGATTTGGGGGCTGCGTCTCTGAAGTTTGAGATCTGGGACACGGCTGGCCAGGAGAAGTACCACAGTGTCTGCCACCTCTACTTCAGGGGTGCCAATGCTGCGCTTTTGGTGTATGATGTCACCAGGAAGGTGAGGTTCACCTGGGGGTGTCCCCGCCCTCCCAGGCACATGGACGCAACCTTCTGGAGGCATTATGTGACTGACCTGTGCTGGTGCTTTATGTTAAAATCGTGAGCACCGGTGGAGAATCCTTCAGTGAAAGTCAGTCACCTCCTCCAGGAAGCCCTCCCTGACAACCCCTCTTCCTGCTGCACGGTTAGGTTTGCGCCCCTCCGTGGCCCTCTTGGAGTACCCAGAACAGTGCACCCCCATCCATCACTCACGATTCGTTGGGTGCCCACTGAGCTGGTGATGGGTGGTTATGAAAAGAGGATACAGCCCCTGGCTGCATATCCACTCCACAGAATATCATCGGGCCAGACAGAAGTGAGCAGATGCTCAGTGCGCCAGCAGGGAAGGGTGGGGTTCTATGGGAGTTGACAGGAGGGGCACCATACTTCCTGCAGGAAGGCTCTAGCTGAGACGTTGGGAGAAGCAGGATTAGCCCTGTTGGGCAGGGCCGGGCAGGGAGGTGGCGGTGGGCATGTGAGCGGTGGCGGGGGGCGGGGGGGGAGTTCTGGTCAGAGGGCAGCGCTGGTGGAATTAAGGAGGTCGAGTGCCGTGCATGGAGCCCCTGCAGTGCTGAGAGCGGGTCTACCGGGTCAGCATGGCTGCTGGGGAGAGGGGCTGCGTGGGACGCAGGGCAGAGGCCCCGTTCCCGGGTCTGTGGGGCGCTGCAGTTAGGATCAGGGTTTGGGGTGACAGCCACTTCCCCACAAAGTGGTCTTTGAGGGCATCCTGGAGCAGAGGCCTCTAGAGCTCCAGGTCTGACTCGGAACCTCCTGCAGCCCCCAGGCTCCTGCTGGCCGGGTGGGGACAGCGCTGCCTTCGGCCCAGACCACCCGAGGCCAGAGAAAGACCAGCCACCCCTGCTCGAGGGGCAGAGCAGCCCTTGGGGCCCGACATAAGGCCAGTTGGATCATGTGCCGTTTTATGTTAAAATCGTGACAACCAGTAGATTCCTTCAGTGAAAGTTGGTCACCTCCTCCAGGAAGCCCTCCCTGACAGCCCCTCTTCCTGCTGCACGGTTGGGTTTGTGCCCCTCCGTGGTCCTCCCGGAGTACCCAGAACAGAGCACCCCCATCCATCACTCACGATTCCTTAGGTGGGTCACTTGCATCCTGTGTTTTACGCAGGGAAGCCACCGACACTTGCCTTGTCTTTCCTGGGACGGCTGCGGAAGACCACCGGGTTTGCCTGACAGTCCTGTTTTCCTTTCTCAGGATTCCTTCTGCAAGGCGCAGCAGTGGCTGAAGGACCTGGAGGAGGAGTTCCACCCGGGAGAAGTCGTGGTGATGCTGGTCGGGAACAAGACGGACCTCAGCCAGGAGCGGGAGGTGACCCTTGAGGTGGGCCTGGAGACTGTCATTATGTCCCCGGGGTGGGGGGGGGGAGGGGCCCCAAACACACATGCCCACCTACCCACACACACACCTCCCCCACGCGCACACACACACGTACCACTTTAGTTTCCCTCCTGGGCGAAGGTTTCTGGTCTCTCCTGGGAAGGTCAGACCCAGAGATGGTCGCTCCTGGCTGCGGGGAGAGCTGTGAACATCACCGCAGCCTCCCGAGGGCTGGCGGGGCGGGCGCAGGGCAGGGCACGGCTTCCATGAGGAAACCACGACCCTTCCCACCTCTCTCCTTCTTTGAGTAATGCGGGTTTCAGACCTTTCTCTTTGTGTTCAATAAACTGGTCAAGAAGGGGCAAATCCAAAGTTTTTGCTAGGCAATGAGCAAGGGAGAAAGAACCCGAAAGCTGCGGTTCTTCTGTGAAATGACCGAACGCAGAGTAAATGCCCCAGGCAGATGCTTGTGTAGTGATGAGAGCCTGCAGCAGGGAGCAGGGGGTCCGTGTGTGTGTGTGTGTGTGTGTGTGTGTGTGTACAGGACGTGTGTGCACAGTGGTGTCTGTGTGTGTGTATGTGGGTGTGGGTTTTAGGAGAGGCTCTGGGAGGAGGGGCAGATGAGGGGAGAGCAGGAGGGGGAGGGAGCTGGGCTACAGCACGGGGGAGGAGGGGGAG
>NC_041215.1:135638076-135638718 GCF_002837175.3 Physeter macrocephalus | reverse complement strand
GGGGGTCTGGGGGCAGGGGGAGGATGAGGAGGACGGGGAGGGGGTCTGGGGGCAGGGGGCGGCCAGAGGAGGCTGTGCCCAGCAGGCACTGGGGCTCAGAGGCAGAGATCCCAGCGCTGGTGTTGGGACTGGGGGCTTTATTCCGGGGCAGCCTTGAGTCCCTGGGGTGGGGACCTGATGGGAGATTTAGGAAGAGCGTGTGGGGCCCAGGTCAGGCCGAGTTGGGAGACGGGGCCTGGGTGGGGAGACCCACTGGAGGCCGGGGGCCCGGCTCAGCGGCGGGAGGGGGACCCCGTGGCTTAGACTGCACAGAAGCGGCCACCCTACGGCCTGGGCTGTAGACCCTGGGTCCCCAGACCCCACCCGGGCTTCTTGCTCCCACTGAGCTGGGCCTTGGGGGCGGGGGCAGCGGGCAGACCCCGGAGCTGCAGGTGCCTCGGCTGGGGCAGGGGCCAAGCTGATCTGTGGCCAGTGCAGCTTTTACATTGATTTTGGGGCTTTTCATCTTAAATAATTTCCGAATTACAAAAATTGTTGCAAAAATAGTACAAAAAGTTCCTGTCTTGGGGCTTCCGTGGTGGCGCAGTGGTTGGGAGTCCGCCTGCCGATGCAGGGGACACGGGTTCGTGCCCCGGTCCGGGA
>NC_041215.1:135602233-135638037 GCF_002837175.3 Physeter macrocephalus | reverse complement strand
CGTCCGGAGCCTGTGCTCCGCAACGGGAGAGGCCACAACGGTGAGAGGCCCGCGTACCGAAAAAAAAAAAAAAAAAAAAGTCTGCCCAGAACAACAAGCAAAGCAGGACACGAACGTTCAAAGGACTTTACAGATCTTGTTCAGATTTTATCATTTTTCCCGCTAATGCCCTTCTCTTGGTTCGGGGAAATCTGCTCCTACATTTGGCCGTTGAGAGCTCTCCCCTCCGCTGGCCCTGTCACCCCGCCCTGTTATTCTTTGAGCTCTTCCTTCCTTTCTGGCTCACCAAGTTGTTCTAGGTTCATCTCGTCCTTTCTCGGCCCCAGCCCTGCAATCAATCATTCCCCCAAAGAGCCCTGGTTCCTAGTGTCAGGGAATGAATTTAGGAGTCAAGATCTGTGCACTGGATGTGCTCATCCCACGGGGGTGAGGTAACCGTGGCTCCCGTCCTGGGGAGCCTCCAGGACAAACTAGCAGACGGAGGGCTGGGGGTCTGCAATTTAGGGGCCAGCGGCTCACTGGACCCGAGGACAAACCCCTCAAATGACCCCATCTGGAACCCCCAAGCTAGGCGGGCAAAGGGGGATATTTTGAGTTTCATTCACGTGACCCAGATATGAGCTACTTGAAGTCACCGAGTCTTCAGCTGTACCAGGTCACCTTGTCCTTTAAAACACAAGTAATAATGTCCCCATCCCTCTGTGTCCGGGAAGGGGCTGAGAAGCTAGCTGGGGGGTGGTGAAGAGCAGAGCTCTGCGGGCCAGCTTGGGGGTGGGGGGGGGTAGACACCGCTGGGTGCCATGCTGTGGGCGCGGCCGGCCCAGCCCCCAGGGTCGGCTCAGCGTCAGGCACTGAGCACTGCGCCTCCTGGGAGGGTCCGGAAGCGAGGGGCCTGCACGGGGAGGCCCCCAGGTCCTCCTTCACCGCGGCCTTCCCACGAACGCTTCTCCGCTTCTCGGCCACACGAGCAGCCCTGGTGTTTCCCAGACGCCCTTGCTCCGTACACCGTTCACTCCACGTAGGCCGGACCCCTTGTGGGACGGTGGTGGGGGACCCAGAGAAGGGCCGGGCTGCCACCAGGCTGTCCCCACTCCCCTTCCACGTTTCCTCTGTCCTCACTTGGTTTCAGAGCCCACCGGTGCCAGAGAGCCGTGGTAGGGGCGGGAAGCTCGCCAAGGAAAGCATCCTTGGACCCCGCTGGGGGTGCCGGGCTCCCCTGCCGGCGAGCACCCTCCCTCCCTGCCTGCTCCCTGGTCTGGGCCCCCTTCTCTAGGAGCCCCAGAAACAGAACCTGAGGAATGACGTTCTCTGCTGGCGCAATTGTTTCTCGGTGTTTCTTGGGTCTTCCTGTTAGAAGGCGTCTAAGTGTTCTTGGGAAACTTCTCGTGATTAATGTGGGCTTTCCGTGGCCATTTCCGCCAGGAAGGGAGGGAGTTTGCAGAGAGCAAGGGGTTGCTGTTCATGGAAACCTCGGCCAAACTGAACCACCAGGTGACGGAAGTCTTCAGTGCTGTCGGTGAGTGACCAGCCTCGGACCCCAGAGCGGGGGGGGGCGGCGGGGACCATCACTGGGTCTCCAGCAGGTCTTCTTCTCCGGCATCCTGGGGCCCAGCAGAAGGTCCCCAGGGCCTGGAAAGTGGGCAGGAGTCAAGGGCCCGAGTTTCCTGCTTCCTGGAAAACGTCAGGGAGGGTGGGACCCTGGGGGGACGCCACGCGTGCAAGGCGAGTACTGGGCGGGGTTGGGGGATTTTTCCTTCCAACCAGGCCACGTCCTTCTCCTTCTGTCGTCCACAGCCCGAGAGCTTTTGCAGAGAGAAGAGAAGAAGGAGGGCCAGAGGCAGCAGGGAGATGCGCGGCTGGCTCTGAATGGGACGCCCCCGGGGCGGGGCAGATGCTGCGCGCGCTAGAAGGGGCCACTCCAGGAAAGGCCGTGGGAAGGATGCCCCCAGCCCCCAACCCCCTGGTCCTCGGCGTGAGCCACCGCCAGCTCCAGGTCGATCGTGGTACTTATCCTGGTTCACTGTCGACGCTGGCTTGCTCCTGAGTCCCAGAGGCTCTGGAAGAGGGCATCCCTTAGAATAACCACCTCCCAAGCTGGTGGGAATCATTCAGGAGAGGGTCCCGTGTCCAGGGCTCCCAGACACCAGATGCCGACTGAATCCCGGATGTCCTGGGGGTGGGCGCGCGTGACCCTGCCCTTAGCCGCCTGGCCACCAGACACTGGGGAATGAAATGGTCAGAGGGGAAATAAAGATCGGAAAATCACCCAGCACGCACTTGGTGTTGGGCAGGGGGCTGCCCGGGGGCTTGGGGCCCCCCTGCTCCTGGGAGGTGGGAGAGGAGACAGCAGGCCCAGCTGCAGGGGGCAGTGCCAGGGAGAGACGGCGTGACCATCAGGGGGCTGGGTCCATCGTCACTGGCTCTCTGTGAGGTTCCCCCGAAGGACGGTGCCTGACAGAGGGCAGCTGGGGATGGGGGTGGGGCAGTCAGGCCCCCCACCCTCTGCTCCTTGCTGTGAGTACGAAGTGGTGCTTGTGCAACGCGCGCGAGGACTCAGACTTCGAGCCGAGGTGCAACTTGTACCGCGTATGAGTTTTTCTCCGAAAAGTAAACCGATTTCTATCATGTGGTCTTTTTTATTTTTCCAGATGTTTTTTAATTGTGGTAAAAGCCACATAATATAAAACATACTATTTTAACCACATTCAACTGTACAGTTCGGTGGCACTAAGTGCGTTCACGTTGCTGTGCAGTTCTCACCATCATCCATCTCCTGAAGTTTTCACTTTCTTAAACGGAAACTCTGTCCCCGTTAAACCCTGACTCCCCATTGCCCCTCCCCCCCTCCCCCCCCGACCCTGGAATCTATCAATGTACCTTCTGACTCTATGAATTTGGCTATTCTACGTACCTCGTGTAAGTGGAATCAAACAGTGTTTGTCTGCACCTACTGCCTATTGCAATGCATTTTTAGGGTTAACTTTATATCACGTGGTCTTCGGTGAGTTTGTAAGCTGGGGGTCTGTTCCGCACATCCTCTAGGAGGGCTCCTGGTGAGTAACTACTGAGGGGCCCCAGGCGGCGGGCTGTGGCTGAGGTCGGCACAGGACATCTTTCTGGTGATGACACATCATGTGCTCACCTCGTTCCTGCCGAGGCCCGATGGCCCTTCTGTATGAAATTTTAAAGAAGACGACATTGTCATCCCCCTGAAAAAGGCGGCTTCACGATATCAACTGGAAGGATCAACAGAAAGACAAATGTAAAGCATCCTCCCCACTGACGCTGAGCTCCTGGACGTCCCAAAAGCACTCACGCGGTTTTTTTCCTAGACAATTTCCAGGTGAGACCTGACAACTTGGTGCTGTGTGCCCTGCAGTTTCTGACTGCAGTGAAGTTTTGCATGCGACTGTTCCCTCGTAGGTGAAGTACGTGAGGTGTGAGCCCCTCTGTGTAAGGCTGTGTCCTCATGCTGTCTGTTCCCCCACTCTGGGGTAGCGGGGCTGGGATCCCTTCTGCAAAGGGCGGGACCCACTTTGGAGGTGGCGGGGAGGCTGAGGCGGCCCCTGGCCACTAGATGGCGCGCCAGCATCGCTGAAGACAAACCCCACCGCCCCTGGTCTTTGCGTCCTGAGTGCTGCTTTGCTGACAGGAAGGCTTTCAGAGGAGTATATGACCCGTCCATGATGAACTAGGAAGTGGGGAAATAATGATATTTGTAGGATGCCCACATTTCTGATTGTTTTTCTCCCGTCTCGCCAGGCTAGTGACACTGTGCTAGAATTTGTTATTAAAACGTATTCTTTGACTCATTGCCCCCTGGCATCCTTTCACGCTTCCCTCCCTTCCCCCCAGATGGGATGGGGTGCGTTGTGATCCTGGAGCTGGGTTCCCCATCGCCGGATGTGACAGCCCCTTTTCCTCCCCTTCTCCCCCGCGAGGCAGGTGGGGCTCAGCCCTGCAGTGGAATCACCTGGGAGCCTTTGCAGGCAGCGCCCCTGTACCCACCAGAAGCTCTGGTTAAATCCGTCCGCAGTGCGGCTGGAGCCCTGGGAGTTCTGAGCCCTCCTGGTGACCTAGTATTCAGATAAGGGGGAGCTCTGCCATGAGGGCAGGGGTTCTGTCTGTCCTTCCTCTCGTGGGGCTCCCAGTGCCTGGCACGATGTCTGGGACATGCCAGGCACTCAACAGATATGCGTCCAAGAGAGGACAGGAGCCGATACTCCCGGTGATGTAAAGAAAAGGCAGGTTCTTCTACAAACAGCCTCCACCCCAGCCACCGCAGACGTTTATGGAAGCCTCTCTCTGTGTCGGTGCTTCTCCCACCTGATCTCAGCCCGTCCTGGACCGTGAGGTGGTGGTAGGGGGCGTGGGCGTAGAGCCTGGGGGGCGATGAGCCCGTGGGGTTGCAGGTGCTCAAAGGAGGCTGGTGGGTGAGCTCACCGTCCTGCCCGCATCCAGGGAAGCTGCTCCAGCCCTTCTCCTGAGCCGGGGTGTGTGCGCGCGCGCGTGCGTGCGTGCGCACGTGAGCGCGCGCGTGAGTGTGCGTGCTCGTGATGGAGGCGGGAAGCACAGAGAGGACGAGAAGCAGCATCTGGGCGCAACCCTGCTGTCCTGCCTGTAGCCGTGACCCTTCCCACCCCCCTCTGCTTCTAACGCCTCCTCCAACTTCCCCGGAAGAGCCCCCTGTGCCCAGAGGGCTGACTCAGGAATCCATTCTTTTTCGGTACCTTTTTAAAAAAATTAATTAATTATTTTTGTTTTAATTTTTGCCTGCGTTGGGTCTTCGTTGCTGCGCGCGGGCTCTCTCTAGTTGCGGCGAGCAGGGGCTACTCTTTGTTGCGGTGCGCGGGCTTCTCATTGCGGTGGCTTCTCTTGTTGCGGAGCACAGGTTCTAGGCGCGTGGGCTCAGTAGTGGTGGTGCGCGGGCTCAGTAGTTACGGCTCGCGGGCTCTAGAGCGCAGGCTCAGTAGTTGTGGCGCATGGGCTTAGTTGCTCCGTGGCATGTGGGATCTTCCCGGACCAGGGCTCGAACCCGTGTCCCCTGCATCGGCAGGCGGATTCTTAACCGCTGTGCCACCGGGGAAGCCCCATTCTTTTTCTTTTAAAAGGTATAACGTTTTCGAAGGTCTCACTGGCCAAACTTAGGACAATTTGAGCATCAAGAATGATTTGTAAGTTGCTGAACAAAAAAGAAAAAAAAAGGGAGGAAAGGAGAACAAAGGAGAAATATCTCCTTTAGAAGAATCCCGCTCACACATGTGGAAGAAATTAGAGAATCACCATTGTACAACCCACGATGTAACAGTTGATCCCAGCGAAGGTATTCCGTAAGGTGTACCTCACTGGCTGTGAGCTCTTTGGGAAACAGGCTAGTGCCGTGGGTCCCCAGGACCTCTGTGGATCGCATAGTGAGCAAGACGGGGAGCCCAGAGATTTTTACAGTTGAGAGATCCTCTCCGTAAAGGGCCAGACTTGGCACCGGTCAGAGCGGGGCCCAGAGCCCACCATCAGGTACGATGCCGTAGGACAGACACAGAGCGTTCATGCCCTCAGTGGTAACCGAGTCCAGTTCTACCCCTAGACCCGCTGCTCAGATGACAGGAAATACAGTGCGGGGGGGGGGCGGGGGGGCAAGAAGAACAGGGTAACAGCACTTGGGGGAGCAGTCGACAGGTCACACGTGTGGATCCGTTCTACAAGGTAACACATCCGGGCCTTTGTGAAAGTCAATGTCGTGACAAAATGAGATGATCTGGGAGTGACGAGAAATAACTAAGGGTGACTTTGAAATTAGATTGGAGCCTGGCTTCCAAAAAAAAAAAAAAGAAAAGACAACTAAGATTTTCTTGCCTTATTTGGGGATTTTTGAGAATGGACTAAAAACTCGATGACATTAGGGAATTATTATAAAATGTTTTAGGCATGGTGATAATTTTGTGGTTATGTAGGAGATTGTCCTTAGTTTGAGGAGAAAGATGCTGAGATTTCTAGGGAAAATATGATGTCTACAGCTTAACTTCCAAGCGGTAGAGAGAGAGAAGGGGAGGCGGCGGTGAGAGAAAGTAAATACAGTGATAATTGCAGAATTTAATGCAAAGTATTAGATGTCATCATAATATTTTTGTGATTTCTTGTAAGTTTGAAAACTTTCACGATCAGAATTTGTAGAAAACATAACATCTTCCACTCTCTACTTCTCTGGGCTCAGAAGATGTATTGGTTTCCTGGGGCTGCCCTGACGGGGTATCACCCGCTGGGTGGCTAGAGTCCGGAGCCCTTCATCACACTGATGTTTCCATGTCTGTGTCATGTGGGGCTGTGAACTCTTTTGTTTAAAGTGTACAATTGAGTGGCGTTTAGCACACTCACCGCCTCGGGCCAGTTCCTAGACACTTTCATCCCCACGAGGAAAGCCTGTGCCCGTGGAGCAGACCCCAGTGCCTGGCAACCACCAAGCTACTTCCGTCTCTATGGATTTGCCTCTTCTGGACCTTTCATATAAATGGAATCATCCACTGTGGGACCTTTTGTGTCTGGCTTCTTTCACTTTGCGTCATGCTTTCAAGGCTCATCCATGTGGTAGCATTTGAAAGAACTCCTTTTCATGGCCGAATAATAATCCATTGTGTGGACGGACCACGTTCTGTTATCCATTCGTCTATCGATGGGTATTGGGTTGTTTCTACCTTTTTGGCTTTTGTGAATTGTGCTGCTATGAACATTTCCGTACAAGTATTTATTTGAACACCGGTTCTCAGCTCTCTGGGGTATGTACCCACGAGTGGGAGGGGCCGTGTGCTAACTCCAGGTTGAACTTTTGAAGAACCGCCAAACTGCTGTCCTGGGCTCTCCACGCTGCCTGCCCTGGCCCAGCACCTGCCTGCCCTGGAAGCAGACCTGGCCGCTCTCCCGTTCCCCCGTGCGCATCCACCCTGGGGAGGTGCCGACGCTGCGGGAGCTCTCCCCTGGGAGGGGACTGGCCTCTGGCCTCCCTCTGGCCTCCCTGTGGCTGGGAAGGGGGGCAGCCCTGGTGCAGCTCCATTTGGGTGGTCGGGGCCAGTTCAGCCTCCTCCAGCTGGCCAGTGAGTGTGACCCGCCTTCCTTGCTTTGGAGCAGGGGTGGCTGGTGTCTGGGGTCCTGCGGGCTTGCTCTGCGTCCCGAACCCTCCTGAGTGTGGACGGACAGGAGGAGTCCCGCGGTCCAGGCAGGCTCCTGGGACCCTGTGGGCAGATGCCCGACGGGCCCTGAGCTCTGGGTTCAGAAGCAACTGGTTAAACCTGCCCTGCCCCCCACCCCAGCGCTGGACTAGGGGGTGCGCCTTGGAGAAGGGGGTTTACGCTCACAGAGCATCCACACTTGCTGGCTGCACCAACCCGAGCTCAGGAGTGAGGGGGGCGGGGTTACTAGCCCCAGGTTCAAGCGTGGGAACCGGGGCTCCAAGAAGTTAGCGGCTGGGCTCAGTCGCCCAGTTAGTGGCTGTGTGTTCCCTGATGCCAAAGCGAGCTCCCTCTGAGACAGGACACAGGGACGTCCCCGTGCGATTTGAAAGGGACGCAAGCTGAGGTTGAAATACTTGAACCTAAGAGTACTGGAAACAAGCCACCCGTGCTTCTTTTTCTCCCCCCGGGAGGCGAGAAGGCCTGGGGCAGAGAGAGGGCAGGGCAGGCCGGGGGGCGGGGGGCTGCCCTCCTCTGGGGCCTCCTGCGTGGCGGCCTCGTGCAGTGCACAGCCAGGGCGGCCTGGGGGAGGGCGGCAGGAGCTGCAGCGACCAAGGACATCCCAGCCCCCCTACTCCATGCCGCGCGCCCTTGGACAAGTCCTAGAGCCTCTGGGCTCTAAGGGTCCTCTAGGGAAAGCACCTCCCACTTTGTCCCCACACAGACACTTGTAAACAAGGCCAGCTGCTTTTATTGGGACTGAAGGGGACATAGCCTGTGGAGGAGGGGGCGGGGGGCTGGAGGCAGGCTCCTGGGGTTATTCCTGGAGGAGCTGAGCTGTCAGCCACCCTGGGAGGGCTCAGCGCCTCCTGCCAGGGGGAAGCAGGCGGGCGGGCGCTGGAGGCCAGGCTTTGGTCCATCCCCCAGGGCCGCTCTCCTCCGGCCAAAGCGGCCCACAGGCCGGATTCCACGGCCCGTGTACCAGGCAGGATTGATGTCGGGGGCTGGAAAGAGAGAGAACAGTGTGTGAATGCACGTGCCCTGGTGTGTGCAACCGCGGTGGCAGGGCCCAGTGCACGCGCTCAGCTCACTGCTGCCCAGTCGCCAGGCCGTGCTGGGACCCGCCCGCGCAGGAGGGGTGCCCAGAGGGCCCGGCCAGGCCGTTTCTGGGGGGTGCGATGGCTTCGGGAAATGGAATTCAAACTCACACCAGGACGAACTGCCCCTTCCCCTCCCGTCCCCACAAGCCCGTTCCCATGGGCAAAGTGGCCTCAGTCCCAGGCTGCCCTGGTGGCGAGGAGTGAACCCCTCCCCCGAACGTCGGGCAGGGGCCCTTGGGAGCAGGGGTCAGGGACCCTGTGGGGAGAGGTCTGGTGAGCAGGGGGCCGGGCCCCCAGCCCTGGGGCACTTAGCAAGGACGGTGCCCCAGCTCAGGAGGCGGCCAGGCCCCAACCGTGACCCCGGGGCGGAGGGCTGGGAGGGCAGGCCAGGGGTCCGGGCACTCACTGCGGAGCTCCATGGAGTGCGGGTGGGCCAGGCCCAGCAGCAGCAGGCACAGGAGCCAGGCCCCCGGTGCCTTCATCCCTCTGGCTCCTTGAGAGGCCCGCTCGAGCTGGGGTCCCACACGGGAGGGCGCGGCCTGGGGCGGGGGTAAAGGTGAGAGCGCGTGAGCGCGCGTGCGCACAAAGCTGGGACCCTCAGATACCGCGAGCGCTGTGCACGTCAGGGCGGACGTGCCCGTGTGCGTGAGCGTGTGTGTCTGCGAGTGCGCGCGTGCGCCTGTGTACGACAGGGTGTGCGTGTGTTTTCACGCCCCTGTGTACGTGAGGGGTGGGCGTGGGGTCACACGCGTGTGCAGGCAGCTGTGCTCTGCTGTGCGTTTCTCTGCTCTGCTGGGATGGCAGCGAGCATTGAGGTAGCAGGTAACCTGGCTCTCTGCACAGTCCCTTTGCTCCCCTGGGGACCCCACCCTCTCCTCCGTGCAGTGAGCACTAAATGAGGTGCCCACGTGTGTGGTGGCCTCTGCCGTGCTCAGTCATGTTTGCAAGGACCCTCTGTCATCAGAAGGAAGCCGGGAGGGACGTGAGCTGTGGATGTAGAGAGCGGGGCTCTCTTGGAACTGCCCCCTTCTGTCTGCCTGTCTGTGTCAGGGAACCAGGAGTGCGGGAGGGCTCCGCACCACGGTGGGTGTGCACACCAGGCCTCGGCAGGGAGGGCGGAGGTGAGCGGGTTGGTGGGGAGCTGCCCGGAGGAGCCAGGGTCGCTGCAGAGGCGGACGGGGTGCGGCCCAACCTCAGACCTGCCCAGGGAGGGGAGCCGGGGGGATGCTGAGCCTGGACCACGCTCAGGGCCCGGGACCCTGGTGCAGGGTTCTTTCCCTCCCTCCGCCCGGTTCCGTCCCGCCCCGTGCCGGCGGGAGGACGTCAGCCGCCAGCCGGGCGCTCTAGAAGTGTCATCATCTTCCATCCTTCCCAAGAGCTCTCACTTGCCCCACGACCCCAGATCCCAGCCGCTGAGTCTCCGAGATCAACCTGCAGCAGGTGGGACCTGTCCTCATGCGGCAGGACACCCCCAGTCCCGGTGTTGGGGGAGAGGGTGCTGTGGGCAACAGAGACACCCAGAAAACCCTCTTCTCTCCTTGCCGGGGCTGAGGCCCTGAACAGCGTCCATCCCGCAGACCTGGCAACTCCTTCCGCAGGTGCCCCCAGCTCATGGGGCTGGCTCCCCCCCGCCCACCCCCTTGGCACTTCAGGAACCCGCAGAAGACGCCAGAGAGGCTGCCTGTTTCAGGGAGGACCCCTCCGCCGACCTTGGCTTTCCAGCCCCCCGAAAGTGCTCTCCATCCAAGGGATTTAAGATGCCCACCCCTTTCCTTTCCAGGGACGTGTTGGGGTGTCTCACACTCAGTGGCAGGGGGACTCCACCGAGTGGAGGTGCCATCATCAAAGCAGCGTAATAAAGGGCCCTCCCTGGCGGTCCGATGCGTGGACTCGGCGCTCTCACTGCTGGCGCCCGGGTTCCATCCCGGGTCGGGGAACTAAGATCCCCGCAGCCAGAAAAAAAAAAAAAAAGAGTAATAAAGAGATGCAGCCAGAGACACTGGGGTGTTTGCTCCTCCCCCTGGGCTCCCCCCTCGCTGGATGAAGGGCGTCTTAGGAGAACCCCGACAGCACCTGATAGCAGGGGAAGGACCTGCCTCCTGAGAGGTGGAGCTTGGCTGTCGCCTGGCCGGCGGGATTTCCGGTCTGCGTTCCCAGCAGAGTTGCCTGGACGGCTTCACCTTTTGTCCCCACCACGGACGGCCTTGTGCACCGGGGCCCCGGCAGGCCGGCGTGGCCCTCAGATGCACAAGCCGTGCGGTGGCTGCCCCTTCTGTCCCCGCCAGTGCTGGTCCTGGCTGCCAGGACTGACCCCTGCCCGGATGCGGGGGGAAGGTTGACAGAGGAGGGTGGGGTGTCAGGGACCCCCACCCTCTCCAGCACCCTGGGAGCTACTCACCGAGGTTCCCACGAGGCTGGCAAGTGCTGTGACCAGGAGCAGTGACCCAGGTGGCAGCCAGCTCCCCCCTTTTATAGCCCCGGGAGGAAGCGGCCGACCTGACACCCACCCGTCCCTCCCCGCCCGCCTCCCTCACTGGGCGGCATCAGGAGAGAGTTGTTTTCTTTTCTTTCTTCTATTTTTTTTTTTTTTTTTAAATCTCATCAGCGATGTGATGTGTCCCTTCCTGGGTTATATAATTTCATTTGGGCTGAGTGGTTTTAAAACACATTAGCCTTCCTCCTTCAGGCTTCGGGCAGTTGCAGTCGGGGCCACCAGCCTGGGTGCTCGCGGCCGCGCGACGGCTGGCGCAGAGCGGACCCTGCGGCTGTCTCCCTCCTCCTTCAAGTCCCAGTTTCCAATGCAAAGGCGAAGGGACAAGTCACCCGAGGCCATCACAACCGAGCGACATAACCCTTCCCAGGCACCTACGTGGCTTTTCATAGCCCCATTCATTACATGCAGACCACTTTCGTCCTGTTCCGATCACCGAAAAATTATTTTTTCTAGGCTTTTCCAGAGTTGTCATAATCACTGTTTAAAATAAACACGTTTATTATTATTATAAAACAGATACATGTATTTCCATTGTAAAATAAATAATAAACAAGTTTATTTTTATTATAAAAGCTATTTATGTACATTTGGAAAGAATTTAGCACATACAGAAAGCTAGAAAAAAGCCCATCCATCATGTCAGGGAATCCAGCCATTTATCACATGCGATATATTTCCTTCTCGTGGGCTTTTCACATACTTTCTGGGTAGATTCATCGGACTCTTTTCATTTAACAACCATGTCCTCAAGTTGTTAAAAAAGCTGTATACTTATGCTATTTTAAATAACTGGACATTGTTCTCCATTTCGCTTGGCCCTCAGAACCGAACTCACTCGTGTACTGAATAATCATAGGTTACAGCAAAGGTCATTTAAGCGCCGTTGTGCATTGCCTCAAGGATCCTGTCCTGGGGGGGACACCTCCCGGGTTGCTCTCCCTGGACGTGCGCAGGGGCCACACGGCCCTTCCTGAGCCTCCGTCAGACTTCGAGGAAAGTTCCAGAGCAGTGCCTGGACCCCAGAGGCTCAGTCACGGCCGCTTCTCCTTCCTGCCACGGCTGCCCATTCCTGGTGATGGAGGTTACATGGGTGGTGGGTTCCCAGAAGTCTGGAGTCGGGGGCCGCTGGCGAGGGGGAGTGTATGAGGAGCGTGGCGGGTGGCTTCTACCCCGGGCTGCAGGCTGAGGCCACTGGGATGGATTCTGTCAGAATGCCCGGGGGAGCTCAGCGTCCGCGGCGGTCAGAGTGGCTCTCGTGAGGAGTGCTGATGGTGGAGAAGCACTGACGTGAGGTGTGGTCCCGTCTCGAGGGGGGTCCTCTCCCTGCAGATGTGTTCACAGCACCTGGGCCTCAGGGGCGGTGGACACTGTGAGACCACAGCAGCTGGAGGCAGCTTCCTGGGCACCGTCGTGGGAGCCTGCGTGAGTGTGTGTGCGCGCGTGTGTGTGTGCGTGTGTGTGTGAGTGCGCGCGTGTGCACGTGTGTGTGTGCGCGCGCGAGAGTGTGTGCATGTGTGAGTATGCGTGTGTGTGGTGTGTGTGTGCATGTGTGGTGTGTGCATGTGGTGTGTGTATGTGTGCATACGTGTGTGCGTGCGTGAGCATTTGTGTGCACGCGTGTGTGCACGTGTGAGTGCGTGCATGTGTGTGAGTGTGCACGTGTATGGTGTGTGTGCGTGTGTGTGAGTGCGCGTGCGTGCGTGTGTATGTGCGTGTGTGTCTGTGCGTGCGCGAGTGTGCACGTGTGCATACGTGTGCGCGCGAGTGTGTGCGTGCATGTGTGTGCGCGCGGGAGTGTGTGCATGTGTGTGAGTATGCGTGTGTGTGGTGTGTGTGCGCATGTGTGGTGTGTGCATGTGGTGTGTGTATGTGTGCATACGTGTGTGCGCGCGTAAGCATTTGTGTGCACGCGTGTGTGCACGTGTGAGTGCGTGCATGTGTGTGAGTGTGCACGTGTGTGGTGTGTGTGCGCGTGTGTGGTGTGTGTATGTGTGCGTGAGTGTGTGCGTGGGGTAGTGAATCCTTCTCTTTCAGCCAAGCAGCTTCGTCTCAGTGCGGGTTGGTGCTGATAAAAGAAATGGTCACATATTGAGGTCTGGGGGAGTCGTTCTGGCTTATACGTGTGTTAACTTGAATTGTACGTTAACTAGAACAGCCTGTTTGTGGCCCAGCAAACATACATTGTACGTCTGCTGTAATCATTAAAGAAAAGGGCGCGCTGACCGGGAGTAAAGAATGTCCACATTAAAAGTAAAGATGAAATGCCTCCCTTCCTGGGATGCCGGTGCGGGCCCTCCTTTGATGATAAGGCTCCCTTCCCAGGGCCAAGGCCGTGCTGGCTCGCTGTGTACCTGCTGGTCTGTTTTTTTTTTTTTTTAAACTTTGAAAGAATGTATCCCTGACTTGTTTAACGTTAATGTTTTTGGTTCTGACAAGATACACAGCTGTGGGGAGAACCACGCTCCCCCAGAGCAGTCCTCAGAGGTGTCTGGGAGGCTGGCTTCCGGGCTGTAGCCCTCAGCTTGGCTCAGATAGAGCTCTTTCCTATTCCCAGTACAGACTGTCGACTGATGACTTTGGTCGACAGTGCGGCGTTGCTCCAGCCCTGCGCCCACGGCTCTCGGCTCCGCGCTGCTGACAGAGGGGAATGATGTCCCCCGTGGTCTCTGGCGGCAGCCGTAAGAGGGCCCAGAATTGCCGAGGGGCCCTTTGAGAGCTGGAGGTGCTGGGACGGCAGCAGGCAGAGCCAATGCAAGTGAGATCCTCTACTGCTCGGCCAGGAGCCCCCGAGCCCCGGGGCGCTCCTGCAAGACGTTATTTACGAGAACCCCGGGAGCCACAGTCTGCTGCTCCCTGGTCTGCGTCTCTAGCTGGAAGTTATTTCTGACAGGTGTGGGTGAACAATGCTCTGCACACAGCGAGGCCTCAGATCTTTGGGGAGAGATGTCAGCCTGGCTCCTGGGACCCCACGTGGGGTGTCTGTGAGGCATACATGGATGGATCCAGTGGCCCGCTCCCCGCTGGTCCAGCGGAGGGCTTCTCAGCAGGCTCGGTCCATCCCTCACTGCCCGGCACCCGGGACACACATCACCCTGCTCGCTCTTGTGTCTCGAGCCATGAGCTGTGGCCGCTGCAGGGCTACAGTCAGAATCTGGGCCGGAGAGACAGGGGCGGGGGTGGAGACTCACCTCCTGAAATGCGCGATGAACGGCTCATGGTCAAGAGGGACGCTCTGAGAGGTCACAAGGGCATGGCTGACCCGAGCCGCCCTGGCCCCTGCCCTAACCTCCGTCCTGAGAGGAGGCTCCGGGTGCACCAGGCTGCTGTGAGCGGATGACGCTCCTGCACTGGAAGAGCCACGTGGAGGAGACCCCCGTGTCCTCAGCATAGTTAGGAGAACCCCAGTCTTTGGGGTGGAAGTCACAGTTTTGAGATCTTTGAGCTTACACACTCACTTGGTAGATTACCGGGTAATCTACCCGGTAATGGATGATGGTTGGTTTTTGTTTTGGCTTTTGGACCTAATGCTGCTCTGTAGGGGTTTGAATAGGGTCCTCCCAAATTCGTGTCCACCCGGAACCTCAGATGCGACATTATTTGGAAATAGGGTCCTTGCAGGTGTAAGTTGTTAAGACGAGATCATTCTGGTGTAAAGCGGGCCCTAAATCCAATCACTGGTGTCGTGATGAGAAGAGGACAGACAAGCAGAGACACACAAGGGAAGAGGCGATGTGGATTCTGAGGCAGAGATAGGAGGCATATGCAGCCACAAGACCAGGCACAACGTCAAGGGCTGCCAGAAGCACCTGAAGCTGGGGGAGAAGCACGGGGCCATCTCCCCTGGCAGCCTCCGGAAGGAACCAAGCCTGCCGATACCTTGAGTTTGGACTTGCTCTCTTGACCTGTGAGACAATGAATTTTTGTTGTTCTAAGCCACCTTGCTTGTCGTCCTTTGTTATGGCAGCCATGGGAAAATATGCAGTGCTCCATAAACGTGTCTGAGTGACTGATGACATGTTTCTTTCTGGCCCCTGTTCCTAGAAGAAACTAGAGTCTTTGTGGCTTTGGCCTGTGTGTTTCTTTTCTTTTTTTTTTTCCGGTACACGGGCTTCTCACTGCTGTGGCCTCTCCCGTTGTGGAGCACAGGCTCCGGACGCGCAGGCTCAGCGGCCACGGCCCACGGGCCCAGCCGCTCCGCGGCACGTGGGATCTTCCCGGACGGGGGCACAAACCCGCGTCCCCTGCATCGGCAGGCGGGCTCTCAACCACTGCACCACCAGGGAAGCCCTGGCCTGTGTGTTTCTTAAACACGGGATTCCTCTGGACCCCTGGAAAGACACTGTCCTATCTGAGGTCTAGCTGCAGAAGAGCCCTGGTGAGTGGAGTATTCAGTTGTTTCTGAGGTAGATGGCTTCTGAAAATCCAAATTCTTGAGAAAATGTTAAAGCACTCATCTGTAAATTTGAAAGCTGTTTTTGAAGTCTGAGTCATGCGGAAAGTGAGGTCCCGAGGCCTGAGTGAGATGAAGTTATATTGAGAGGTGGGTGGCCAGCAGTGGGGGTCCCTTCCTTCTCCAAGAGGCAGTGGCTCCGGGGACCTGACCCTGCGTTTGGGGTCTGCAGCAGCGCCTTGCTCATGGCTCCCAGTCAACTGGTTTCCAAGCTTCAGATGCAATGATGATGTGAGAAACGTTATGTATGTAAGAGCTGTGTATTAATCAGGGTTCTGCAGAGAAACAGAACCAATAAGGTGCGCGTGCGCGTGTGTGTGTGTGTGCGTGTGTGTGTGTGTGTGCGTGTGTGCGTTTTCAAGGAGAAAGAGAAAGGGAGAGAGAGGGATTTTATGGAATAGCCTCATGTGACTTTGGGCCTGGCAAGTCTGAAATCCTCAGGGCAGCCGGCAGCCTGGAGACGAGGGAAGAGTTGATTTTGCCACTCGAGTCCCAACGTACTCTGCAGAATTCCCTCTTCCTTGGGAACCTCCCTCTTTTTCCTCTTAAGGGCTTCAACTGATTAGACGAGGCCCACCCACATTATGGCGGGTCCTCTGTTAATCTCGCCTGAAAATCACCTTCACAGCAGCATCTAGGCTGGTGTCTGACTAAACATCTGGACTCCACAGCCAGGCCAAGATGACGCATAAAATTAACCATCACAGACTGCTGTGCTTGTGGTGATGTAGCAAAGTACTCCTTTCTCCAGTGTGACTATTTCCTTGGGATTCTGAGCCCAGGTGCCACTGAGCTGCACGTGTGGAGGGGCTTGTGGGGTTGGCTTGTTTATTTACCCAAAAGGCTGCCTCTGGGCAGACTTTGCTGTAGGTGTTTTCAGGGGAATCTGGCAGCATAAGATTCCTCAGGCTGGCCCTTTCCCGAGAAGCCATAGCTGTCAGGTAACTTCTGGAATGGACTTCGCCTACTGACCCTTAAATTAACCTGCAGGAGTCTTGGCTAAAAGTTAATATGTGAATGGATGTCCGGAGGAATGAACGAGGTTGCTGGTTGAGAGAGGATTCTGACTTTTTCTTTCCTTACCTTATTTTTTTAGCTTATCTACTTTTTCTGTTTTCTTCCCAGTAAAGCATAAAGACATCTCCTGGGTAATAAAAATCCTCCATAAAGATAACTTTGGAGATGCGGGCATTGTGAGTAGGCTGAAAGATTACCTGGCTCCAGCCAGCAAGCTGACACCGAATGCCTGGCTGGCAGAGGCCAAGCACGAAGATTCCTAGAGCCCCTTCACCGACGGGTTACTAGGCCCCCAGCCAAGCAGCTTCTTCCTCATACTGCTGCTGAGAAGTGAAAGTGCTTGGAACTTTCTGAGACGAAGGTTTGCTATAAAATTGTGGCACTGCAGCTCTTTAACTCCTGGTTGGCTTGAAGTTGATGACACCAGGGAGGTGACCTGTGAAGTCACTCTTCCCTAAGGACTTGCAGGAGACTGGGCGTCCTTTGGCGACCTGGGTGCTGGAGGCTAGGGTATCTGAGCAGAACAATTTGTGCTGCCTACTCACAGCCCGCCTTTAACTGTGAAAGGTCTTTGGTAGATTCCTGCATTCAACCCCTCCTAACGCTTTTTCTCTTTTCCACGTTAAGGACACTGCCAGAGAAAAAGACTCTGGAGAAGTATTTTAAATACTGTTTAAATAGTGTCTCTCATGTCCCCCCGCGGTCACAGTGAAGTCACTGGCTTCTCTCGCCCCCTGGTTGGAAGCAGGGGTACGGCTCTCTGTACACCAGGGCCACCGGTCCCTGACCTGTGTTCCGCTCCCAGGAGAGATGCCTCTGGAATGGCCATCCGGTAGAAAAAGGAACTCTGGAGAATTCTCTCAAGCAGTGGAATTTATAAAGACTATTGGGAATTAGATGAAAAATCCCCTCTTATTAGATGCCCTGGGAGCCAGAAACACAGCTGCCAGTGTGGCTTCTGTGTCTCCTGGAAATACAGGGGTGCCTGACACCCAGCAAAGCACTTTGGAGTTGAACCTTGTGGGTTTTTTTTTTAATTGCAGTATAATTGATTTACAATATTGTGTTAGTTTTAGGGGTACAGTAAAGTGATTCAGATATATATACACACACACACATATATATATATCTTTTCCGTTATAGGTTATTACAAAATATTGAATATAGTTCCCTGTGCTAGGCAGTAGGTCCTTGTTGTTTATCTGTTTTATATATAGTAGTGTATATCTGTTAATCACATACTCCTAATT
The DNA here is from genome assembly GCF_002837175.3 of Physeter macrocephalus. NCBI lineage: Eukaryota > Metazoa > Chordata > Mammalia > Artiodactyla > Physeteridae > Physeter > Physeter macrocephalus. The sequence goes on along the minus strand of NC_041215.1, from coordinate 135,620,566 downwards.
TATCCCTTGCCCCCTTGGTAACCAGAACTTTGATTTCTATGTCTCTGAGTCTCTTTCTGTTTTGTAAGTAAGTTCATTTGTATCATTTTTTCTAGATTCCACATGGCATTTGTCTTTCTCTGTCTGGCTTACTTCACTTAGTATGATAATCTCTAGGTCCACCCATGTTGCTGAGAATGACATTATTTCATCCTTTTTATGACTAATATTTCACTGTACGTATGTATATATATATATACCACATCTTCTTTATCTATTCCTCTGTCAATGGACATCTAGGCTGATTCCATGTCTTGGCTATTGTAACTAGTGCTGCTGTGAACATAGGGGTGCATGTATCTTTTCGAATTAGAGTTTTCATCTTGTCTGGATGTATGCCCAGGAGTGGGATTGCGGGGTCATATGGTAGTTCTATTTTTAGTTTTTTAAGAAACCTCCTGACTGTTCCCCATAGTGGCTGCACCAGTTTACATTCCCACCAACGGTGCAAGAGGGTTCCCTTTTCTCCACACCCTCTCTAGCGTTTATTGATGGTAGGTTTTTTGATGATGGCCATTCTGACTGGTGTGAGGTGATACCTCACTGTAGTTTTGATTTGCATTTCTCTAATGATTAGCGATGTTGAGCATCTTTTCCTGTGCCTGTTGGCCACCTGTATGTCTTCTTTGGAGAAATGTCTATTTAAGTCTTCTGCAGATTTTTGGATTGGGCTGTGAGCCTTGGCTTTGAGTGAGAGATTGGATAGCAAGTCAGGAAGTGTCCTACTCAGAGGGGGCAGGAGACTCTTCGCCATGTCAGCTCTTGGGGACACGGGCTTGGCTCTGTTCCTGTGCCTGTTTGACTCCAAAGGAAGCCCCCTCCCTCATCTCGGGGATGACCCTCGGGGCTCTGTCTGGACTAAGCCAACAGCGTCACCCACGGCAAAGCCAGCAGAAAGTGGGCAGTTTGGGAGCCCTTTGAAATTACAGCCTCCCTCGCTCTGCCTGGTGAACTCCGGTCCTGCTCTGCCTTAGACTGTCCATGTGCCATCACTGTGTCACTGTCCTTGTCCTCACATCTGTCACCTCTTGGAAGGACGGGGGTGGAGCCAGGCCCACCACCTATCCTCAGGTCCGCATCCATCTGTGCTGCACAGCAGGAGCCCTAGGGACCCCCATCCACTTGGGCCCTGGCCAGAGGCCCCTCGGTCCCCAGAGAAGCTGGCACCAGCAGGGGTCCAAGGTGCGCCCAGAACCTTCCACCTGACCTTTCCCCTGCACCTTTCAATCCTTGGTCCTTTGCATATGAATGTTTACATACGTTACATGTCATTTAAATTCTACTTTTTATATTATCTCAGTTTTTCATTTATTTTTTCAATAGCATCCATGAACAAACACCACCGCTGGTCTGCTCTCACCCCAAACCCTGTAGCTTTTACACAGGGTCCAAAAAGACACAACCACCAGCCCCGCGAGAGCCTGGATTAGGGACGAAGAGCCAGGGTGGTGAGTAAGTGTCCTCTCAAGAGTCTGCCGGGGCTGGGGGCGGTGAGGCTGCTGTGAGGAGGGGCCCCGAGGACTGAGGGAGAGCACGCCAGTCACGTGACGATGTCCTGGGGAAGGCACGGGGGGTGGGGGGAAATCTGCAATTTATTGGACACCGTCACACGGCAGAAAAGGCATCCCCTCTGGTGTTCCTGTACTCCTGAGTCTGGATCTGCCTTCGCGCCACTAGCTTGGGCAAGTCTTACGACCTTTGTGGAATTTCTGTTTTTTCATTCAGAAGGCAAGCTGATGGCACCCACCTTGCAGGGCCGTTGTGCGGATTAGAGCTCGTGACCCCTTTAGTGGCTTGGGCTCTGAATAGGTCACGTCTCTAGTTTTTCTGATTACTTTTTTATGTGCTCAGCAGTCCTTGTCATCAGGATGCCTCCCACATCCCAGAAAAAAACAAGAGCTCTGGGGCTCCCTCAGCCTCCACAGGTCAGCCCTGCTTCCGAAGGCCAGATGGGAGGGGTGCACGGCTGTGGCTGCTGCCACCAGCGTCCCCGCTGGGAACCTGCAGTCTGGTGGCGGTGTGTCCCTTGCCGGGGTGGTGCCCGGGCCGCTGCGGATGCCACAGGTGCGGGACTGCCTTGACCTTGGGCTCGCATGACTGCTCAGTGAGGTCACGGGCCTGGCTCTTCATCCTGAAGCATTTCCACTGCGTCCGGGCGCTGGGCCCCGGGTGTCCGGTCACGGCCACTCGCCGCCCGGGCACAGACCTCCTTCCCTAAACTGGCACCACTCCTGCTACTGGGGGAGGGAAGGAAAGAACTCGAGGGAGATTTCCACGAGGGCTGGGGGACAAGGCGAGGCAGGCAATGCCACCGGGGCGGAACGGCGGAGGGCGGGTGTCCGGGCCCCCCAGCTCTCAGGGGTGAGGTGTGAGCGTGGCCAGGCTGCGGGCGGAGTCCCACGGTCTCTGTGGAGGCTGAGCCCCGACGGGCAGGGCGCCCATCCTGTTTGCCCCATACTCTCTTTCTGGGGGTCTGGAAGGGGGTTCCACTGGCTGGTTTCTGTAAACAAAAGATTTCCTAATGTGACACCAGTGGGTTGAAAGGTGGCTCCTGAAACTTACGTCGCCACCCCAACTCCCGGAACCTGAGAACGTGACCTCATGTGGAACAGGGGCTTTGCTCGGGTAACTGGGGTAAAGATCTCGAGAGGAGGGGATTGTCCTGGAGAATCCAGCTGGGCCCTAAATCCAACGACAAGTGTCCTTGTGAGAGAAAGGCAGAGGAAGGAGACGACACAGAGAAGACAGAAGAACGTGTGGAGGTGGAGGTGGAGATTGGAGGGATGTGGCCACAAGCCTCAGACCACTGGAGCCCCGAGAACCTGGAAGAGGCAAAGGACAGTTTCTCCTAGAGCTTCTGGAAGGAGTGCGGCCCTGCACACACCTTGATTTTGGACTTCTGGCCTCTGTGAGAGAGCACATTTCTGCTGTTTTAAGCAGCCCAGGCTGTAGTAATCTGTTCAAGCAGCCGCAGGGCCCGAGGTCAGGCTGTGGGCGGTGCCCGATTCCGAGACACAGCGTCCTCGGTTTTTGCCAAGATGGTGAGTTAATGTGAGGTGCTGGCTCCTTCCACCAAACAAAATCTGCAGAAACTATTGAGTAAGAGAGCACACAATCCTAGGCTTTGAGAAGGGCCCTCAGGGAGGCCGAGAGCCGCTTGGGATGGAAGGTTTGGGGCAGTGGTGGCAGCGGCCGGGGTGGAGGGAGATTGGGGTGAAGGTAAAGGAGACAAACATCGTCTGGTCCTTCCACGCTGCTCGGCACTGCCTGGGGACGATCCTTGCCAACGCTTGCGAGCCCAAGGTCAAGGCATTCCCGCATCTGTGGGGTCCGCAGCCGGGACCGGGGGTCGGCACAGACTTTCCATAAAGAACCAGACAGGAAATATTCGGGTCTGTAGCGCAAACGCAACCACAGACACAAGGAAACATATGGGCCTGGCCAGACTCGCTGACCTGGCCTGGACCGCTGGAGTGGGCGGCCTCGGGAGGCAGCGAGGGCAGAGGAGCTTTGGAGAAAAGAGAAGGGCTGCCCTGCCTGGACATCGTTGCTCCAAACCCACGGGCCTGTGGACCCCAGGCTGGGGAGCTGTCTCCTCTCAAGGCTCCCAGGGGCTCAAAGGAGAAGGCAAAGGGGGCCGGCAGCGGGGTTCACGGTGACCATCCTGATGCCCTGGGCTGTTGAGGCATGGCTGACAGGGCAGCCAGGACTCCCAGGGGACACGAGTCCTCAAGTCACAACGACCGTCTCAAGAGAGCAATAACACGCTGCACCACTCGTAACGCTGGAAATAAAAGCACAGCATCCACGCAACACCACAGGGTTGTAAGATAAGCACGACGAGGGTACTGAGGTGACAGGGGGTGTGAGGCATGTGGAGCCAGACCTGACATCCTGGAAATAACCGAGTGGACATCTTTGGCATAAAAATATACCCCAAATAAGGGACACAGCCGCCGATGGAACGCAAGGGTTGGGGCATGCGCAGAAGTCAGAGCGGCCAGCTTTTCCCGACAGAATGTGAGGTTAAAGAGAGGGTAAAGCCTTGGCCGGGGCCCCTGGGAGGACGGAGTTGACCTGGGTGGATGCAGCAGGGTTTGGGGGTAAGATCGGGGTTCAGGAGGATGGGTGGGCTTTGAGATGCCAGAGGAAGAGGCAGCTGGTCTGTGGTGGGGACCTCGGGGCGTCTGGGCTGCAATCCGGCCACAGGTGCCTAAAGCCGTGGGACCTGATGGGGACGGAGAGGAGATCGACGTCAAGGGGCCGAGAGGGGCTGGGGAACCAGCGCAGGAGCTGGGAGAATTCACATCCCCGGCACCCCGGCCGCTGCCCACAAGATGAGTGCGGGTCCCTGGGCCAAGCACACCGTCCGGGGCCTCTGCAGTGCTGCCCAGAGAACGAAAGAGTGAGTGTAGCCCTGACCCTAATCGGAGACCCCAGCGAGAGGCCTTCTGAAAGAGGGACCAGTGGGTTTCCAGGTTGGACGCTCTCTGAACTCAAGTTATAGCAACGGAGCTAAGTGGCCACTAAGGTTCCGGGGCACAGGGCCTCACATGCCTGTTACATCACACCCAGGGCAGCGCTGCAGGCCAGCCAGGACTGCTTCTTCCCTGACGCTAGGCCCTCACGCTGACTTTAGTTTACGCTGTGAATAAGGAGGGGTGTACGGAAACAAGGATTGATGCTCTTTTGCTTACTGGAATCTTTTAATCATTTTCAGCTTTGAATTAGGAGCTATTTCAAGCCGCTTTCATTACGAGAAGGAGTTTCAGAGCCATCTTTTCTGCAAATCCCAGCACAACCTGAAGCCTGGTCATTCAGATCAACTCAGATGCTGATTCTGAAAAGCGCGCTGGAGCTGCCACGGGCCAGCCCGTCGATGACATGGTCTCTGCGGTGACTGTGGTGCTACAGGCTCAGTGGAAACGCGAATGGAGCTCGTGATGCAGAATCTGTAAACCATGGGTGGGGCTGTGTCCACAGTCTCTTCGTATCAAAGGCGCTTGGGCATCATTGGTTCACCTCTTTCAGTTACCACTGAACACAAACACCCAGCCGCTCGAGAGAGCAAAGTTAAAGCTGACCCAGAGTCACTTTGGCGAGTATCAGAGGATCACAAGGGAGGCTGCCTCGCGCTCGGGGCCCTGTTCCCTCCTCTGCAAAAGGCGCTGTTCTGAGGATCCGATACACCGGTCCCTCTGAAGCACAAAGCCGTGCTAAGGGAGGGGAGACCCGATTACTGCGCTCAAGGCAGCTGTGGAGGGGCTCCCAGGGGGCTCCCCTTCAAGCTGGATGAGCCACACAGACACCCAGACGTGTCCCTGACTGCCAGACTGTCCGAGCTGGGGCAGGACTTGGACCTCCTCTGCGGACCGATGGCAAGCGGCCTCCTGGACCCCAGCGCGGTGAGTGGCAGCGCCAGCTGGGCCCCGCCCGTCCAGCAGGCGGTCTGCGCCTGCACCCGGGCTTTGAGCAAACGCTCACTTGCTCCCGCTTGCAGGTTCTGGCCTCGACCACGGTGTCCTTTCTCCCAGCCTGGGAAGCACAGGCTGGGAACCTGCAGACTAGGTGTGTTTGTGTGAGGAGACGCGGGGGTCTATCCCTCCCTCTTATTCAGATGGCCGTGAGCTCCGCGACTTGTCCTGACGTCCAGTAGCACCCACACGCCCGCCCTGGCTCCGACAGACACAGTCAGGAGTCTACAGATGGCTGGTCCTCTCACTGAGGCACCCCTTTTCCATTCTGGTCGTGAAAGCAGCGTAAGAAAGCCAGCAGTGAAGGGGGTAAAAGATCACTGCACAAGAGCTTCTTCGCGTCCTTCAAAAAGCTGAAGCCACATTGCCCTAAAGGAAAGACCTATCAGCTTAGATGTTTCTCACGGATCAGAGCAGGTGGGCAGGGGCGGCCTTGGAGGTCATCGAGGAACGTGGGTGAAGAGCTGACGGTCTGAGAACCGCCGCCAGCTCACGGATGGGGTTCCTTCTCGTTCCTCCACTGGACTGCGGGCACTGGGAAACGCGGGGCAGGTGCAGGGACGCGAGGGCCGAGGTGGAGGGAAAGAAGGACCGGCCCCACTCCGTGGCTCTGTCCTGTTCAGACGAACCTCTCCCTTAAGGGCTGGTGGGTCATCACGGGCTTCTGTGAACACACATGGACACGTCAGCGTGCACAGGTGGGTACGCACACGGATACACGGGCGAGAGCACAGGCACGCTCCTGCAGGCACGGGCACAGAAATCCCCGGGCGAGCGCAGAGGGACACAGAAACACGCAGGTGTGCACACAGGTAGACACGCACTGAGTTATAGGACTGTGTGTACATAAAAGCACACGCGGTCACGCACGCAGACACACACTCACGGGAGAGCACGCAGCTGCACACATGGGCTTGCTGGTCAGAAGGCATCAGTCAACCCCCTGCCGGGTTGTTTTTACTCAATCTCTCTCTGCCTGTTTCCCCAGCTATGGGTCAATGACACCGGCCCTCATCAAACGGGCTGTAAAGACGGAAAGCACGTGACAGTCTAAAGCTCTGAAACACGGAAGGTGCGTTCTAATTTGAAAGCATGTCGACTTTCAAGCCCCCGCTGGCCATTTCTTATCGCCGCCATCAGCCCCTGGGGATGGCCACACTCTGGCCACGGTCCAGGCGGCCTCTTCCGGGCTCAGGTGGGGCCTGGCAGGGAGCCTCTGCCGTCCGTCCTTCCCTGTCGTCTGGGGCGGCCTGACGCTGGCTGTATCGGACACGTGTGCCCCACCTCCCCGTCTGCCGACACGAGGCTCACATGCGATCATCAGCAATGAGTACTGTGAGATACTTTGAAATCCCGTTTAAAACTGGAGTTTGCGGAAAGAAAAGAGCGGTCGCTCCGTCTTCCTGGACAGCGAAGCCGTCGGCTCAGGCTCGCAACCGGTATGAAGTCGGAATGACTGCCGGGTGGTCGCAGCCAGCGGGTGACACGTGAGTGTGGACAGCTGTGGGGTTGGGGGTGTTTGGACCCTGATGTTGGCACTGAGACCTCAGGCCCACCCCTGGGGCGTGGGCGTTGACTCGGGGGTCCCTAGAGGTCAGCTGTCTCTCGCCGTTGCAGCACCGTGTCTGTGAAGTGCCGTGGGCGCTCCAGGCAGCTGACACGCCCGTCGGAGAAGCTGGTGCTTTCACCAGGCTCTCGTGCGGCTGGAAACGCCAAGGACCGTGGTGCCAGAGAAGGGTCTGCAAGGTGCACTTCTGTAGGCATCGAGGCCGTGACCCAGCTTGAGGTTCCTCCCAAAGCCCGGGGAACATCAGCTCTTTCTGCAGAGAGCCCTCTCGCACGGAAGTCGGGGGACAGCCTTGACCCCGGCACCTGCACAGGTGGTTCAGCTGAATGACCTTTACAGCGCTGGGTGGGCAGGTGGGGCCGTGCGGGGAGTCCTCACTGCCTCATGCGCTGTCCCCGTCCCCAAGCCCAGAGCCCCCCAGGGCCAGGCGACCCCATCTCTGGTACACTGTGTACCTTTAAGAAATGTTTTCGATTTTCCTTTAGATCCTTCGCTGATTTTCCTGTTCCTGTTAGTGTACCCCAATTCTTTGCTTTGAAAGCTTAATGTCAACATGTCAATCTGACAGAATTTTAAAGCCGCCTCAGTGAAAAGAGAAAACTTACCGCAAAGCTGTGGTTGGCGGTTCCCTTCCTGCCATTGGGGTTTCTCTGTGTCAGGGATCCACGGGACACGGATTTCCGATCGAAGGAGTCATCATCTTTGTCTTGGAGGAAAACAGGAGGGGGGTTGCTTATTAATCACAAACTTACCCCAAACAAGTGTCTTTGCTTCCTAAGAAATTTTAAAAGGAGCATAAAAACAAATGCGCCGTCCAGGACGAAGCTCATGTCCTCGTCACCACCAAGACATCAAGGCCGGCTAGTTACGTCCTGTGCTCTAGAAGGTGGGGAGCTGTGCACCATTATTAGGACGATTTACATCGCAGGACAAGGAAACCACCGCTGCCACCACCATCAACACCCTTCTGTGCTTCAGGCAGCAAATTCCAGGTATCCAGACACCACGTCACTGCCACGGTCCCCGAGGGTGACCAGAGGGCACTGGAGTGTCCTTCGGGCATCAGTGGCATGACACGCCGGGTCCCTCGGGTTACGTAGAAATACGGGGCCCGGACTGGCCATTTTCACGCCCCTGAGCTCACCTCCCAGGCCTGGGGGACGAGGGAAGCAGGTGACTCTTACCTTGACTTCTGGGGTAATTCCTGAGCTTTCTCCTCACAAGATAGGGTGCAGCCTCCACCTGGAAGAAAGAAGCCGTCTCTGGGCGTCAGCACCTTGTTGTAATTGTTAGGGACACCGGGAGCTAGGTTTGGATTTCTCATCATTCCCGCAGATTCGGATTAATCGGGGCAACTCTCTTCTGTCCCTGGGCAATATGTGAACTTTTAACCATAGTAAAAGGCACGCTGTCAATAAATTAAGCAACAAATGCTGGAATATAAAAGAGCCGCTTAGCTTTCGGAGAACTGCAGCTTTGGGTGGGTACGGTGAAAAAAGCCCACATTTCAGCCCCCCAGACAGGTTCAAATCCTATCGCTACCCCTTACCACGTGACAAGGCCGATTTACATATTGTCTCTGAACTGTCTCCTCATCTGGAAAACGGGCCAGCAGCCCCCTTACAGGATATTGGAGGATTAACTGTACCTAACGCATTCTCGGCGCCCCATGGCGGCCGGGCGCCCCCCCCCCTTTCCTGCCGCTCCCCTCTCTGCTCTGGGCTAATTCATTCGCTGTTTTGCCTCCCCGGGGGGGAAGCGGGAGCAGAACGGCCGGACTCCCCGGAAGTCCTGCTAATGCCTGGCCCCCCGGGATTCAGCCTGGCTGGCTTTGCGGGCTGTACCGGGAGGCTGGCTGCAGACGCCTTCAGGCTGGGCTTCCCGGGACAGGTCAGGGAAGACCACGGCCCCGAGAAGAGGGTCGGGGTGGGGCCGGGAGGCCTGCCTGAGACCGCCTGTCGCCGGTCTGTGCGGTCTCAGTCCAGTAGGTCTACCTCCCCGACCCTCAGGCTCCTCTTCGGGGCAACAGGGGCCATATCCACACCTGCTCGCCAGGGTTTTTGAACATCCAATGGAAGGACGGGAAAAAAATACCGTTTTTAACCATGAAGAGCTACCCACTGCTGTTGCCACGAGAAGCGCAAAAGACCAGATGCTCGTTATAGCTCACGAGGGGGCGTATCAGGCAGCAGGCAGGACCTGGAGCAGACGCCCCGCTCTGTGGGGCCCTGGGACTGGCACCGCCACCTGCAGCCCGGTCACAGCCCCGAAACCCGGGCCGCCCCTCCCCCGGGCCCCGCAGCCCTTAACGGTGTCACCGTCTTCCCGATCGGCAGGCTGTGGCGTGTGCTACCCACACCCCACATCCATCCTTGCGCCGCTGCGTGCACACCGGCTCCCGTGCTCCGCTCCCACGGCCAGGGCCCGCGGCTCCCGGGGGAGGCCCGTCCGCAGGCCCTGGAGCCTCTGCTGTGCCTGTGAATGTTTGTCACCCAGCACAGGGGGGCGTGGGGGGCAGTACACGCCCAGCACCTGGCCCCTGGGATGTGCCCTGTCTCCAGCGCCCTGTGTTCCTCTCAGCCGCTACCCTGCCTGGCGTCGGCCCGCCCCCTTCCCCTCCGTGCCACCCTCCCACTCCCCTGCTGGGCCTTCCTGGATTTTCCCCCGACAAACACCCTGTGGGGAGACCAGCCCGTGAGACTTGCCAGGTTCTTAAAGTCCCCGTGTTTCAGCTCCACCACCCCCGGACTTGTCACGCTTCTGGAAAAGTCGGGCCGTATACCCGCTTCCAGCCTCTGGAGCTTGGATGGAGTACCACATACCCTGACCTCATCCGAAGGGTCTGCATTCGGATCCTCAGGACTCTGGCCAAACTTCCCAACACGCTGGGGAAGAAATATCTGGAGAACAAGGAAGGAGCCTGCGCTTATGACTGCTCGTCTGACCTCCTGCCACAGGGCGGGCGAGCAGGACACAGGGGTGGGGTTCTCTTTAGTACCCGGTCTGGAAGGCCGGGACGGCACATCAACACCCGCAGAGCACACACCGCTCCAGGGCTCTGCGCCCAGGGCCGCTGGGTTTAGCAAATTAAAGTACAGAACGCCCAGCTGGCTTGGAACTTCAGATGAACGATGATTAAATGTTTTTAGTATAAGTCTGTCCCAGATATTGCACGGGGTACACTAATACTAGAAGATGACTTGCTGTGAATCTGAAATTCAGATGTGATCGGACATCCCGGCAGCCGCACCCGGGACTCCTCCGAGAGCATTTATCACCCGTCTGCCAGATTTCCTCACACTGATTTGTCTGGAGATTCCCGACTTGAATCGGGGAGAAGGATGTTGGTCTCAGGTCTCTGTCGTGGGCAGGGCCCCATCCTGCTACTCTGTCACACCCACCTTGAAACGGCGCTTTTATTAAGCCCGCCAACACGAGGTGTTGTTTAGCTTGCTTCCTTTGGACTTTAAAGTGTGTGTGTGTGTGTGTATGTGTGTGTGTGTGTGTGTGTGTGTGTGTGGACCACGTGGCTGTGTTTCCAGTTCCCATGCAGGAACTGAGGGTCCCCCCACATAGCACTCTTTTCCGTTAGAAACGACACTAGCAAACGAAAAGGAATCCCAGCACAGCCCAGGTCACCGATATCAGGAAGGCGAGGCTGGCAGATTAAGGAGGAGGGAGGCCGCTGCCCCGGGGGCCCTCGCTGCCAGGCCCCGGGCTGCCCTGTGCTCCTGGCCAGGGCTCCGGGCACGACCCCCGGGGCCCTGCGGCCCCTCCACTCACCGGGAGGTTGGATTTCCTCCGGGGCTTTGCCGAGGTCCTCACAGTGAGCCCTGCAGCCTGCAAGGCTGCAATCCTGGACTCGATATCTGAAACCTGGGGGAATCACAGACAGACAGACAGACAGATGTCACTTGGATGTCCTTTCTCAACATCACAGGACAGGAGGAGCTGCCGCCTGCGATTCACCGATTTCATCGTGCTTTTCCCCGAAGACGGGTGACCCGCCCAGGGCCACTTCCTGGGCGCCCCATTCTCATCCGTCTTCCACGGCTGTCGGGAGGGTCACCCCCAGGCGGGGGAGGGGCTCCACACATTTTCTGGGGGCTCATCCATGAGGGTTGGAGGGAGGGGTAGTGACCGGGGGAGAGCTGAAGGCAGAAGCTTCTGGGAACAGGAACCGGGCCCCTCCAGGTCCGTCCAGATCCCTCCCACGGCCCCAAACCCTTCTCATGGTCCTCGGGGCTCTCTGGAATCTGCCCTCCTCTCAGGCGCTCCCTTCTCACTCCCTGGGCTCCAGCGCAGGGCTCCACTGGTGATCCCTGAACACGCCAAGTTCGACACCGCCTCGGGGCCTTCGCCCGGGTTGCCTTCTTGTACTCTCGCTTCCTGACCACCCTTCGAGGCAGCCCCATCCGAGGGCTCCCCGGGGCCACCCTCTCTCCTCAGTCTCCTCGACTCGTTCGCTGTCTCCTCCCACTAAAAACATAAGCTCCACTCCTCAGTCTTCTCGACTCGTTCGCTGTCTCCTCCCACTAAAAACATAAGCTCCACGAACGCAGGGGCTTGGTCTGAGGCGCGCACAGCTGCATCTTTTCTGTCTACACAATGCCTGCCCTACTTGGGATCCCGACTGAGAACTGTTTGCTCCACAAGAAGGAATAAACGAACGCAAAGTTCGGGCCCCCCTAAGGTGCTCGGCCTGCGGACGCGCCCCTTCTTCCTCGGGGACGGAAGGGCACTTGCTGAAGGAACAGAAGCTGGAATGAATGGACAGCGGGTGCTGGGTCCCCCGCACTCGGACGGGCAGGCCTCCTCTCCTCTGGGCTCACCAGGGGGAGGGCAGGGCGGAGCCCAATCACCTTGACTGTCTCTGGGAGACCCTGGCCCTGTGCTTTGACCTTTGCACACCACTAGCACACCTCCTACCCTGCCTCAAGCCCGGGACCCAGGTTTACAGAGTCTGGTCCTGAGCCCCGGGGCGGTCTTAAAATCTAAGCCTGCTTCCGGAGAAGCCCTCCTCATGGGGCAGGGAGGGGTAGGTGTCAGCATCTTCCTTCCGTGGCTGAAAACGCCGCCTGTCTCTTGCCAACCTGAAAGGGAAAAGGGCAGGGGTGGGGCGCAGGGGGTGGCGTGGAGGGTCGTTCCCACGGAAAGCCCCAAGAGCCTGGCCTGGAGCCGACAACGTGGGCTCCTGTGCGTGAGCCCTTCGGGGGGCTGGACCACCCCTGCCAGGCCTCCAGGGCCCCCACTATCTAACTGGGGGAGCCACCTGCTCCCGGGGCCGCCGGGCCTACCTCGCTCTCTGTCCGCTGCACCTCAGAGGCCGTGGCGGCCACTCTGTCCTCCAGCTGCGACAGCTCCTCGTCTGCGGTCCTGCTGGGCTGCAGGGGGCCCTGGGCGCCCCGGGGCCCCTTCTCCCGGCTGGGCGTTGGGCCTGCAGCCGTGCACACCTAGGAGAGGGAGGCGCCGCGCTTGAGCGCCAGCAGGGGAGACCGCAGGGCTCTCCCCAACACACGTCCCGTCCCCGAGGCGCTCCATTCGCTGCGCCAGGAGCTGCCCGGCCAGCCGGGCGGCCCGCGGCGGGCCGCCGTGTGCAGCTGGGGCCGGCCGGCTGCCTTAGGCACAGACCGTTGATCCGCGGCCCCGCCTCCGAGCGCGCTCTGCCGGGGTGGCTCCGGCAGCCTCACCTCCCGGGCGGCCCCGGGGCGGTCCTCGGTGGGGGTGCCCCTGTCCTGCTCCGCCCCTCCGTCTCTGCCCTCCTCCTCGGATGAGGCCCGCTGGTCGCCGGCGCGGCCGATCAAGTCCTCCAGTCTTCTCCTTAGGGCCGCCTCTTCCATGTCGGCGCCTGCGGGCCTCCTGCCGACCGGACGCTGAAACGGACGAGTGGCTGATCTCACCGGACGGTCACCCGGAAGCACTGAGCACAGGAGCAGGGCTCCAGAAAGCACCCTGGCCCCAGCACCCCCGGGGCCTGGCTGGAGCTGCGGTCCCACGTACTCCCCGCACGAGCTGGGCCCAGGGGCCCGTGCTGCCTGTCCTCCAGAACCAGGCTCTGAAGGGTGGGGCGTCCCTGGAGATCCTAACAGCACCCAGGCCATCTGAGACGCACCAGGTCTGAACTCCTCTGTGTTCCCAAACTGGGTCCCCAGGCCATCTCCTAGGGCTCACGTGTCCTTATGGCGCCAAACCAAGACCTCAACCCGGACCCTCTGCATCTGCCAGTTGAGGCTACGGGGTGCGGACAAGTCTGTCCTCTGGGGTTTTTCTCGGTCCCCCCGTGATAAGACTGAAGTACACGACGGCCGTGTGGCCTCAGCATCACCCGGGGGCTCGGGGGTGGGTCCTGAACTCGCATAAACGCAGCGGCATTCATGCCCACCGTCCATGGTATGTCTCCGTGTAGCAGGCTCTGCGTCCACGGTCTCTCCCACGAGCCTCCTGTCGGCTTTGCAAAGGAATCATACTCCTAGACACTGGTCCGGAGCCGACTGAGGAGTGTCTACAGTGTATTTGTGACTCTTGGAAAACTGCAAAGTTGTGTGAACCTCACAGTGATGTTTTCTACGACACAGCAGCACCCCTTTTACCACTCACCCCTTCTTGAATCTAGAACCAGGGAAGTTTGTCACCCAGGGTGAACTTGGATGAGATTCATACAACCCAGAATAGCTATTTACCTGCCTCGGCTGGTGAGAAACTCAGAGCTAAACAGTGCTCATTTCTGGAAATCTCTTCTCCAGAGTTTAGCTAGGCCTCTCTTTCTTGAAACTATTTTTTCAGGGTTGTATTTTTTGGTCATAATTTTCTAAGTCTCTACAAGGGGGTGGGAGTCCCTCACTGATTTCAGCTCTTACCCTAATTCTACAGGTGGGGAAAGGATGCTCAGAGCCCCTCCTTTGACCGGCCTCACTCGGTAAGCATCAGACCAGGGCCTGGACTGCAGTAAGCTCCGGCTGCTATACCCGTTCCTGCACTCTGGCCAGCGGTTCACTGAGCAGCTATTTGTTTCGTCTGCCTGTGGACACGAGCTTTATGTGAAGGGATTTAGTGTGTCGGTTTTAAGAAGTGACCAGAGTCATGTGAAAAAACCAGAAAAATGGCCAAATTATCCCAACTGCCCTTTACGGCCAAAATAACTTGAGAGTGGGTAATGAGATTTAAAAGTTAAGGGCAGGGACTTCCCTGGTAGCAAGGTGGTTAAGAATCCACCTGCCAATGCAGGGGACACGGGTTTGATCCCTGGTCCGGGAAGATCCCACGTGCCGCGGAGCAACTAAGCCCGTGCGCCACAACTACTGAGCCTGCGCTCTAGAGCCCGCGAGCCACAACTACTGCCGCGGAGCAACTAAGCCCGTGCACCACAACTACTGAGCCTGCGCTCTAGAGCCCGCGAGCCACAACTACTGAGCCTGTGCGCCACAGCTTCTGAAGCCCGTGCGCCTAGAGTCCGTGCTCCACAACGAGAGAGGCCACCGCGACGAGAAGCCCTCGCACTGCAACGAAGAGGAGCCCCCGCTCGCCGCAACTAGAGAAAGCCCGTGCCCAGCAACGAAGATCCAACGCACACCCCCCCCCAAAAAAAAAGTTCAGGGCAGGTCCATCCTGTAGAGCTTGCTCAGGCCCCAAACCCTGGTGTCATCTGACCCCCGTCTTTCCCTCGTCCTGAATCCATCCCCGCTGGCTCTGCCTTCCACAGGTACCCAGGGTGCACCCCCATCACCTCTGCTGCCCTGCCCGGTTCACCCGCCACCTTGTCCTGCCTGGACAATCCACCAGCCTCTTAACTGGCCTCCCGTTTCCCCAGCCTGTTCTCAGTTTGCCAGGCAGAGGGCTCCCTGGGGATCGGGGCGGTGTGGACGTGAGCAGGGAGGTCGGTCGCTCATTCACTCACTGGCTGCCTCTCCTTCGGCCCACAAAGCAGACGTCAGAGTGTGAGGTGCGGGCCCCCCCAGCACCGCCTTCCCGGACTCCGAGATCCCCCTCCCCGTCCCTTCCTTTGGGGAGCGAGTCACCCGCTGACGCTGCTGATGGGAGGGGGGCGTCGCGCCACGACGTTACTCCCCCCACAGAGCCCGTCGGGCCGCCTTCCGGCCCCCTCGGCCCGGGTGCTCCTGGCAAGCAGAGGGCAGCGCGGGCCATCGCTTGATTTTCTCTGTGAATGGAACCGAGCAGCCTCGCAGAGTGCCGAGGGCTGGGGTGAGCCGACGGGCGAGCGGCGCGTTTCCTGGGGTGCTTCTCTCCAGGCTCCCAGTTTCCTGTGGACGCTCAAAAATCAGATCTCCTCAGAGGCCACAGCGGCGAAGAGAACCCCCGTGATGCTCGGAGGGTAGATTCTATTGGGTCCGATGGGAATAAATCTTTCTCTCAGAGTAAATGAGGCTGAGAAACTTCAGAATCCCCTTGAGAAATGGGGACCTGGCGCCACGCCAGGCAGGAACTGATGAGGGTGTGGGGTGGAGATTTACAAACTGCTGTCAGAAGGGGGGGTTGTTTCTACGTGGTAAATAAAAAACCCACACATACAGACACACGCACACACGCATGCATGTCCAACACACAGGCATGCATACAAACACATATACACGTGAGGCAGCTGGCCAGCACGACAGGATACAGCTGGGGTGACCAAGGCATCTAAGTTCGAATCCGAAAGCCCTATGTCCTGGGAACCCTTCGGTCCCTGGCAAAGAGGGGCACGGGTCGCCCTGGCGATGCCGGTGGGGGAGAGGGAGGCCCAGAGGGGGATCTGGGTCAGCCTCCAGGACGGGGTGGAGGCAGCCCGGGGGCTGGGTGGCGGGGGTGAGCCCTGGGGTCCTGCGGGCCACCGGGCCTGCCACAGACTCAGGTGAGAGGGCCTGTCCTGAAAGCATCCTGGGGCAGAGGGCCTCTCCCAGACCTGCGCGGGGGCGCTGCTTCGGAGTGTGCTCCCTGCCGGCCCGCAGAGGGTGTCAGAGGAGGGCACCTCCGTGGGTGAAGGCGGCTGTGGCCCTGGGGGTGCGTGGCTCCCGGGGTCCAGCCCGGCTGCCGCCGGAGCTGATCTCCAGAGCCCGCGGGCGCTGCAGGGAGGGGGCCGGGGGCCGGACCGGGGCCGTGGCTCAGGCAGACTCGGGGCAGGGCCTGGGCCTGAGCGCCGCCGCCCCTACGCCCACAGCTACCCGCTGTCTGTCTGTCTCTCAGACGCACGTGTGCACACGCACTCACAGTAGACCAAGGGTTCCGCTCCAGCCCCTCCCCAGAAGGTGGCCCCAGTGCGCTGGGTACACCCTCACACACAGGGTGGGCGACGGCCTGGACCCCCGGATACTGCAGGACCAAGCGAGGTCCCGGGTCTTCGCTGCTCTGACTTCCCGGCCCCTCTCTCGTTACGTCCGCACCAAAGGCTGCACACCTGTGCCCCTCTGAGTTCTCCTGCACCTTTGGCTGGGCCCACAGATGCCCAGGCTCCGGGCAGGAGAGCCCTGCCCGCTCCGACGGCCTGGACCCCCGGATACTGCAGGACCAAGCGAGGTCCCGGGTCTTCGCTGCTCTGACTTCCCGGCCCCTCTCTCGTTACGTCCGCACCAAAGGCTGCACACCTGTGCCCCTCTGAGTTCTCCTGCACCTTTGGCTGGGCCCACAGATGCCCAGGCTCCAAGCACGGCGGACGGCAGGGGCCTGGACGGGGCAGACGCCCGCGCCCCTCCAGCTGTGCGGTGGAAACCTGCCCAGCTCTCTGAGCCCCACACATGGGCTCCCAGTTGGCAGTCTTCCTTGCAAAGCCCGTGCTGATGCCTCAACCTCCCTTAACAAAGGGGCTCCAGCGGCTCAGCAGGCGGTCCCCGGCTGACATGTACCTGTTCCGCTCAGAGGTCTGTAGCAGAGGGAGGGATTCCGTGGCTGGAGGACAGAGCCACTCCGGCCCGCAGGACGCTGGCACCTACCACCTCGGGAGCACCAAAGGCCCAAGTAGTGGAAGGAGAGGTCAGGCCCCCATTCGTCACGTGCCCTGGGAAGGTAACTGTGAGGCCCATTTTCTGACAACCAGGCTCCTGGAAGGCCAGGCAAAAGCTGGGAGCGGTACCAGAAGCGGGGGCGGGGGGCGTCGGGGGGACGAATACAGCAGGACAGGTGACATGTTCAGCGTCGTTGCCGGGGCGCAGCCACTGTCACTGCTGAGCCTGAGCCGCACAGGAAGGTGTGAGCTGATTACGCCAGGCTGCTCAAACTCAAAGTCAAGAGCCCCGGGTCGCTGTGGGCCAGGAGGCCTGCCAGGTAATGACCTAAAAGTACGACTGGCTCGTCCCTTGAGACACCAGCTCTTGAGTCACCGGAGTCTATTAACTCTCAGGCCGGGAAATGAGAAAATCAATTCTACTGTTTTCTTCCAAGCCCAGCAGATGCATCTCGCCTGCCATTATCTCATCTGTGGTCCACCTTGTTTTAAAAGAGGGAGAAGGCTCCAGCAGGCACTGGTAAGATGCTTTTGCATTGTTCCGCAGGTAATTAGTTTGATCTTCACAGCACCGAGGGCTTTGAGTGGGCAAATCTGCCCAGAGAAGAACACAAGCTGAGAAACTTCAACACGAGGGTTTCGGCGGGAGTGGCCCCAGCCCTCGCCTCCAGTGGCTGCTGGTAACTGAGACCAGCTGTGGACACACCCATGGCATCTGAGAGGCAGCGATCAATACCTGGGGGGCGGGGGTGCTCAGCAGATAGTCGTGTGTCCCCGGGGAGCGTGAACCCGTGGCAGGAGAATAAGAGCCGACCCAACCAGGGTCCGGCACCAGCAAAGTGAAATATGACCTCCAGAGCGAAAGAGAAAGAAAAGCATCCCATGATGAGAACTCAGAAAGTTCTCGTCCTGACGGAGGAGGGGCAGAAGCTGGGGGCAGCACAGAGCCATGGAGAGACCACAGCCCCCGGGACGGGAGGTGAGCTGCAGGCTGGTGGCTTTCTCTGCGCAAGATCCTGTCCGCATGCCGCCAGGACAGCCTGGACACATCCTGGTTTTCCACCTGGGATCAAGAGCCGTTGGCCCCCTGCACACACCCCCGCCCCCCCCCCCCCCCCCCCCCCCCCCCTCTCAGCTGCTCAGGAGCCCAAAGCTGCCCGTGCCCCACCCTTCGGCCAAAAGCAGGAGCCGCTCTGTCCCGTGAGCTCCGTCCAGGTAAATTACATGCTATCTGGACACACGGACGGCAACTTGGAATGAACTTCTGGTGTTTTCAACTCGTCTGCAGCAAAACACAGATTTACAATTTAAGAATGCAG
>NC_041215.1:135600993-135602213 GCF_002837175.3 Physeter macrocephalus | reverse complement strand
CCCCTGCACACACCCCCGCCCCCCCCCCCCCGGGAACACCTGTCTCTCAGCTGCTCAGGAGCCCAAAGCTGCCCGTGCCCCACCCTTCGGCCAAAAGCAGGAGCCGCTCTGTCCCGTGAGCTCCGTCCAGGTAAATTACATGCTATCTGGACACACGGACGGCAACTTGGAATGAACTTCTGGTGTTTTCAACTCGTCTGCAGCAAAACACAGATTTACAATTTAAGAATGCAGTACAGACAGAGGAGGAAAATGAGCTACTGTAATCTGGCACTGGTGAGGCTTTTGTGGGGAAACCGAGTCAGTGTCTTTAGCCTGAGCTCTTGGGGCACCAGGGGCTCACTACCCACACTTGGGGCAGGGTGCGTGCCAGGGCTCTGTTTCCTGCATCTCCTTGATCTCAGCCCCTTGGAAGCATCCGTCCTTGATACCACATGCTGTGCTATCTTTGGCCTCTCTCAGCATGAGTGATTATTTACAGAAAGTCTTTGCTGAATATCCCTCACCCTGAAAGTCCTGACCACGAGTACAGATGCGAAGACAGGCAACAGGTCAGGGGAGGACCATTCAGACTGACCCCAATAGAAGATCATTCCCGAGAACGCTCGAATCCCCACGGCATGTCTGTGAGTCCTGGAAGAGTCTGCCCTGGGTCTTCCCCGATGCACAGGGACGCTACTGCCCTCTGGAGGCCGCTCTTTACACTGCCTGATTCCCTTGTCATAAAGACGCAGGTGAAGTCCGTCGAAGTAAATAAAGTCAAGAGAAAGAAATGAAGTAGAAGAATTCCAGAGACAAGATAGAAGCATGAAACAGAGAATAGTTTTCAAGGAGGCATAGAGCATGACCATTGTCAGTAGGACTAAATACCGGGATATGTGTTTTACTGAACGTCACTAAAGCTGCTAAATTAAAACCTTGCTGAAAATAGACAATTTAATTCTAGTCTTTATCCCGTTGTCTTCTGGCCGGGACACTGGGAACTTCTCTGCTGGCTGTGGTTCTGCCACCCAGGGAGGCCTCTGCCCTGGGGAGGTCTCTGCCCTGGGGAGGCCACTGCCCTGGGGAGGGCCTCTGCGCTGGGGAGGCCTCTGCCCTGGGGAGGTCTCTGCCCTGGGGATTTCTCTGCCCTGGGGAGGTCTCTGCGCTGGGGAGGTCTCTGCCCTGGGGAGGTCTCTGCCCTGGGGAGGTCTCTGCGCTGGGGAGGTCTCTGCCCTGGG
>NC_041215.1:135591072-135595556 GCF_002837175.3 Physeter macrocephalus | reverse complement strand
GCGCGTCCGGAGCCTGTGCTCCGCGACGGGAGAGGCCACAACGGTGAGAGGCCCGCGTACCGCAAAAAAACCAAAAAAACAAAAAACCAAGGCTCATGGCTGGCTATAAACAAAAGCAAGGAAGTTCACAGAGGAAAGCCGGAGGGGGTTTGCTTCCCTGAAAGGTGCGAAGGCTGTTTCCGGGGGACACCAGTGCCCTCACGACCACGTGCCCTGAGGACGCTGGCCGGACGTCCAGGCAGGCTTCTCTGCAGGCCCCGCTCCCCTGCAGCTTGCTCCGGGGTCTCCTATGGTGAGACCTGCGCCGAGAGCACGCTGCCGCTCGCTGCTCAGTGGTCTCAGGGGCTGCGGGGCCTGGTGAAGGCAGGCGGGGGGCCTGGTGAAGGCAGGCGGGGGGCCTGGTGAAGGCAGGCGGCGGGCCTGGTGAAGGCAGGCGGGGGGCCTGGTGAAGGCAGGCGGGGGGCCTGGTGAAGGCAGGCGGGGGGCCTGGTGAAGGCAGGCGGGGGGCCTGGTGAAGGCAGGCGGGGGGCCTGGTGAAGGCAGGCGGGGGGCCTGGTGAAGGCAGGCGGGGGGCCTGGTGAAGGCAGGCGGGGGGCCTGGTGAAGGCAGGCGGGGGGCCTGGTGAAGGCAGGCGGGGGGCCTGGTGAAGGCAGGCGGGGGGCCTGGTGAAGGCAGGCGGGGGGCCTGGTGAAGGCAGGCGGGGGGCCTGGTGAAGGCAGGCGGCGGCGCCTGGTGCTCCTGTCCCGCGGAGTGATGGGGAGCCTGAGATTTTCAGGAAATCAGAACCCGAGCCTCCAGCATCAGGGAGGGCAGGGCTGGGGGAAGACTTACTTTGCTTCCAACGGGCTGGGCCTGGGCCACTGCGTCCTGTTCTCTGTCCTCATCGGTGTGCTCGCTGGCTCCACTTCTCCCTCCGGGGCCTGGCTCAGGCCCACCTGTAACGGACGCCCGCATGACTCCACCAGGAGAAGACCATCCGTCCATCCATCCACCCACCCCTCCATCTGCTGTGAAGCAACCAGGCGAGGCCCTCTACTGGCCTCCCAAAGACCTATCTGAGCATCAGTTAGAGCTGGTCTGAATCCCAGCAGAAAACGAATACTCTGCATCAGTTTCACCAAGGGTCACCTTCACTGACCGCTTCCTAAGCAGCCTGAAGACGCCGCAGCGTGTGGGTGAAGCAGGCCTGGAGCTAAGTCACCTTTTCCCAAACTAACCTCTTCACTTTCAGTCTCATTTCACTTGCTTCTCAGCCGCGGGCCTCCCTCCCCTCTCTCTCTGCCCCCCAGGACGCCTTCTTCACCTGAGCGCCCGGGCCTGTCCCCCGACCCCCAGCACAGCCTTACTCTGCCCTCTTTTCCCCCAGTCACGCTGGCCTGGCCGGTGTTCTCTTCCCTCAGGTCACTACAAGAGTGACAAAGTGAATTCTGGGGTTTTAGTCTGGAAGCCCCAGGATCATCCACCTTCCTCAGGGGCCAGGGGCACCCCGGCATCCTTGTGAGCACAAAGGACTTACTGTTGATGGCAGGTGAGCTCTGCACTCGGTCAGGTAAACCTATAACCGAACAAAAGCTCTCAGCAAAGACCCTGGTGGCCCGCACCAGCTACACCCCTGCGTTAGGCCCTGCCTGGACCAGCTTTCGAAACATTAACTTGAATCACTTCTTCTTCTTTTTTACGTTTGACTACTTCTTTTTAAAGGTACAACTTTCCCGATTTTGTGCTCTTTCCGTGTGCCCTTTCTTGGCGTGCTGCATTCACAGGTGCCAGCAGGGAGAATGCAGCCCCTGGGCCATCACCCCACCCGAGACCCGCCTCACTGGGTCCGGAGCAGCGGCTGGAATCCGATTTTTTGTTGCCCCCCAGTGCCACCTCCTGGTCCTCGGTGGTGACAGTTCTGAAACTGGCCGCTTCTGGGTGGCACTGGCTCCCAGCTCTGGACCCCGGCTGGGCGCCAGAAGCCCCGTGACCTTTTACCTAACGCAGATTCCTGAGCCCACCCCAGTCCCTAGAGATCAGAGCCTCCCGGGGCCAGGACCAGGTCCTCAGGGTTGTGACGTGGCCTGTGGTGGCAGGCGGGGGGCCTGGTGAAGGCAGGCGGCGGGGCCTGGTGAAGGCAGGCGGCGGCGCCTGGTGCTCCTGTCCCGCGGAGTGATGGGGAGCCTGAGATTTTCAGGAAATCAGAACCCGAGCCTCCAGCATCAGGGAGGGCAGGGCTGGGGGAAGACTTACTTTGCTTCCAACGGGCTGGGCCTGGGCCACTGCGTCCTGTTCTCTGTCCTCATCGGTGTGCTCGCTGGCTCCACTTCTCCCTCCGGGGCCTGGCTCAGGCCCACCTGTAACGGACGCCCGCATGACTCCACCAGGAGAAGACCATCCGTCCATCCATCCACCCACCCCTCCATCTGCTGTGAAGCAACCAGGCGAGGCCCTCTACTGGCCTCCCAAAGACCTATCTGAGCATCAGTTAGAGCTGGTCTGAATCCCAGCAGAAAACGAATACTCTGCATCAGTTTCACCAAGGGTCACCTTCACTGACCGCTTCCTAAGCAGCCTGAAGACGCCGCAGCGTGTGGGTGAAGCAGGCCTGGAGCTAAGTCACCTTTTCCCAAACTAACCTCTTCACTTTCAGTCTCATTTCACTTGCTTCTCAGCCGCGGGCCTCCCTCCCCTCTCTCTCTGCCCCCCAGGACGCCTTCTTCACCTGAGCGCCCGGGCCTGTCCCCCGACCCCCAGCACAGCCTTACTCTGCCCTCTTTTCCCCCAGTCACGCTGGCCTGGCCGGTGTTCTCTTCCCTCAGGTCACTACAAGAGTGACAAAGTGAATTCTGGGGTTTTAGTCTGGAAGCCCCAGGATCATCCACCTTCCTCAGGGGCCAGGGGCACCCCGGCATCCTTGTGAGCACAAAGGACTTACTGTTGATGGCAGGTGAGCTCTGCACTCGGTCAGGTAAACCTATAACCGAACAAAAGCTCTCAGCAAAGACCCTGGTGGCCCGCACCAGCTACACCCCTGCGTTAGGCCCTGCCTGGACCAGCTTTCGAAACATTAACTTGAATCACTTCTTCTTCTTTTTTACGTTTGACTACTTCTTTTTAAAGGTACAACTTTCCCGATTTTGTGCTCTTTCCGTGTGCCCTTTCTTGGCGTGCTGCATTCACAGGTGCCAGCAGGGAGAATGCAGCCCCTGGGCCATCACCCCACCCGAGACCCGCCTCACTGGGTCCGGAGCAGCGGCTGGAATCCGATTTTTTGTTGCCCCCCAGTGCCACCTCCTGGTCCTCGGTGGTGACAGTTCTGAAACTGGCCGCTTCTGGGTGGCACTGGCTCCCAGCTCTGGACCCCGGCTGGGCGCCAGAAGCCCCGTGACCTTTTACCTAACGCAGATTCCTGAGCCCACCCCAGTCCCTAGAGATCAGAGCCTCCCGGGGCCAGGACCAGGTCCTCAGGGTTGTGACGTGGCCTGTGGTTTCCCACCGTGAACGGGGCCTTCGGCGTTGAGATTCTCAGACGCTTCGCGGTGTGGCTTTTCCCGTGCTACCTGTGGTTCCCACACCTGAGCCCTGCGGCGACGGTGAAACCACACTCCTGCTGCAGGAAGATCCCGCAGCTGGCTCCCGGCCGGCCGGGCGGGCATGGGGCCGTGGCTGCACGCGGCTGCGGGATTTACTGATAGGCCCCAACCGAGACGGAAACATCGGCCAGGAAGCAGCTGGCGAGGAGGTGGGGAAAACTCCCGAAGAATAGGGTGACGGCGCCCCCCGCCCCACCGTGTCACCAGGACACTCCTAGTGACGCCAGTGGTCTCAGCAGGGTTTCAGGAGAGCCACTTTTACTCTTAAAAATGTCCTGGTCCCCATGATTTATCATATGCCCCCTGCGCCCCCGGCCCAAGGAAGCCCCCCCTACCCCCGTGGTCTGCCGCTCCAGGTGCCAAAAGCCGTCACAGGTGAGGATGCCTCTCGGTGGTCTGTCCTCAATTCAACAGTGTGCTAGGATCGCTCAGAAACACCTGTGCCAGGCCCAGTGAGTGTGCAGATGCCCTGAGGGTGGCTATGCCTACCTCCGGCATCTGCCTATCAACGTGGGGCTTTAAGGGGCACAAGACACAAGTAAGGCGCCTCTCCAGAAGGCCTGGGGGAGACGCCCAGGCTGGGGCACGGTGCGGACACCCCCAATCCCAGAAGCACCGCCTCTGCTCGGGACGTGCAGGAGCTGCAGACCCCAGGGCATCCTCCTCGGTGCCCCACATGGAGACGGTCAAGACACCGAGCCCCCAGATACCGGCCTGACAGGCCGTCACAGCCCGAAGGCCCGGCCAGGTGTTGGCAGAGTCTGGGACTCAGGTGACAGGGACAAGGCAAGAGCTTCCCGAAAACACCGCTCACTTCTCTCCATTCAAGTTCAGGAGGCACTTCTTTTTTTTTTTTTTTTTTTTTTTTTTTTTGCGGTACGCGGGTCTCTCACTGTCGCGGCCTCTCCC
>NC_041215.1:135575470-135590965 GCF_002837175.3 Physeter macrocephalus | reverse complement strand
GGCGGCATGTGGGATCTTCCCGGACCGGGGCACGAACCCGCGTCCCCTGCATCGGCAGGCGGACTCTCAACCACCGCGCCACCAGGGAAGCCCCAGGAGGCACTTCTAAGCTCAGGCAACCTCACATCCGTCCCCTGATATCTCCCTCTACCCAAACGGCTTCAAGGTGGACAACACAGGTGAGCACACGTTTAGTGCAAGAACACCGTCTGGACCTCAAGTTCTTCATGGAATAAATACTTGGATTCAAAATATTAAAACAAACGATTGAGCTACAACCCATCTCTTTAAGTCTTGATGATCATCAGACTCACAGGGAATGTTTTCTGAAAAGACAGAGTCTAGGCCCCGTACTGGATGCCCAGGGAGGAGGCTCACTCCTTACCTGCTCCCTGCAGCCGCCCGCAGAGGGACTGCGCTACCTGGGCACCCCCGGAGCGCTTGAAGCGGGCTCTCACATGCCCGTAGTACCACTCCAGGGAGCCCCTCTTCACCAGCCTGCAGAGACACAGAGCTCAGGCCCGGGCGGCACACACCCCCGTGCCCGCCGCCAGCAGGGCCACTTGATCTCCAGGTCTCGGCTCACCTGGCCAGGTGGCAGGGGCCGCAGAGCCAGTCCTGCTCCTCCGGGGTGTGGCCGCAGCCTTTGCAGGTGAAGAGGCCGCAGTCCAGGCATTGCCTCTTGGGGGTCTGGAGGAGCCGGAAGGGCTGCAGGCAGCAGGCGCAGTGGGTGTTGCTCAGGTGCGCTGTGTCCGAAAGCAGCTCTCTCTTGGAGGTTTCCTTCTTAATCTTGCCTTTCAAACCCCTTAATCGGAAACAAGAAAATATCGGATGCCTTGTTTTTGCAACAGGCTTTAAATTCAAGGGCACGCCACGCGCGCGCGCACACACACACACGCACGGGCTGCGAACCATACAGGTTCAGACTCACAGGAGGGAGCGGGCCCACAACTGCCCGCACCACCTCACGTAACTCAGTGTAGTGGGAAGAGGGTGCACAGAGGTCCTGGGCCCCAGGTTGGTTCCCCAGCTCTGACCCCGAACCCGGAGCTTTTCCGATGCAGAGCCCAGAGCCTGGAGGCTGTATAGCTGGATGAGTGTGGACCCGTGGCCACTAGCACCCAGTGTCCAAGCTCCGTCGGACCAGACGAGGTTGGCGGCTCTAGGAAACCAGCAGGGATGGGGCCCGGCGAGGTCCTGGGGGTGCAGCTTGGTTGGGCCACACAGTTATCTACAGCCATTCTGTGGCCCAGTTTAATTGTTTAGCAGGAGGTTAGAGAAGAGAGAAAAATCCAAGAGGTTCCTGGGCCGGTCAGAGCAGCGGCAGGAAGAGCCACAGAGGATGGAGGAGGACGCCTCATTCAGACGGCGGGCCAGGCCGACGCTCTCCTCTGTGAGGCCCAGGTCAGCCACGCCTGCTCTGCCACCCTGGCCTGAGTTAATGGTCCTGAGCTGGGGACGACACCAGGTAAGTGGAGGTCAGGTCGGCACCCTACAGTAAGAGTTGAGAAGCTGAATCCACACGGCCAAGAAAAAAAGCCCAGTGGTGGCAGGAAACTAGGGAGAATACTGTCATCCACTGACTACAGGCTAGGTAAAGCTGCATTGACAAGGTAGAGAAAGTGTCTTCCTTAAACAGCAGAGCACCTGGGGCCAGGTGGAAAGGGCCTAGTGTCCTCCACGTCTACTCTTGATGTATCTGCTTCAGTCAGAAAACCTAAAGGCCACCCCTTGGCTGGGCAGGGCCTTGTCCAGCTTCTCTCCCAGCATGGGTCCCCCATTCTCCATCCAGGTAGAGTCGGACCCCCGGGAAGAAAGATGAGGACGTGTAGAGGTACACTGCATCCCAGGATGTGAAGTCCTCTTAAATAAGAGCCCGCGAGAGTCCTGGGGTGGTGGCTGGATACTTTCAGATGCTGAATTTGGGGGAACAGATAATGATACTCTGCTTCAGATTCCTTTTTTGTGAATATGTTTATTTGTAATATATATTATTTTAAAAAAATTTTACTTTTTAATTTAAATTTTTAAAAATTAAAAAAATTTTATTGGAGTATTATTGATAAACAATATTGTGCTAGTTTCTGCTGTACAACACAGTGAATCTGTTATGCATATATCCACTCTTTCTTAGATTCTTTTACCATATAGGTCATTATAGAGTACTGAGTAGAGTTCCCTGTGCTATACAGTAGGTCCTTATTAGTTATCTGTTTTATATGTAGTAGTGTGTATATGTCAATCACAATCCTCCAAGTTATCCCCCCTACCTCCCCCCAGTAACCATAAGTTTGTTTTCTACATCTGTGACTCTGCTTCAGATTCTTTAAAACATAAATTCTCTTCTTCACAGCTGGAAAACAGGAGGGAGGGAAGAGGGGACCCCGTATTGGTCCAGCAGAGTAACACCAGATGCCTGCCAACCAGAGGGCACATCAACGGACCTGGAGGATCGTGAGGGGCCAAAGCCATCCATATACCCTGCTTATCGCAATCACAGGGTCGACCAGATGTCCCTGCACGACAGGCAGGGACAAGTTAAGGTCACCTTCAGGAATAAAAGATGCCCTGAATGTGATTTACTACACAGTAGTAGTAAACAGAGGAAGACTTGAAACTAGTCTGCTTGGTGTGCTGAGTGGGCATTAAGAGGGAGGGGCAGGAGGTAAGAAGAAGCCAGGCTGAGCTGGAAAGACCACAGGCTATGCTCACTGAGGTGAAGACTGGGCTAAAGTGAATGTGGAAAGGGGCTGAGGTTGGCAATGGGGAGGGAAACAGGCAGAACATCAAGTCCAGGGATTCAGAACAGCAGTTCTCAAGGTGTGCTCCAGGGACCTGCAGGGGTACCTGAGACCCTCTGACAGGGTCCACAAGGTCAAGACTCTTTTCATAATAACATTAAGGTAATATTTGTCTTTTTTGCTCTTTGACCCCCGCACCGGTGGTGCAAAAGCTATGGTGGGTGAAAGTTCTGGGGCCTCAGCACAGATCAAGCCAGAGGTACAGAGTGTACCAGCAGTCAATCTGCCAGAAAAGAAAAGAAAGGAAAGCGTGTCTTGATGAAGTGCGTCTTTGATTAAAAGTGTGTCAAGGGACAGTATTTGTTGCCACTGACAGAACTCAAGCTTTCAAGCTCAAAGGCTTTTGGAAAACTTTTATGTCTCTGCTGACTTGAGCCTGACAGTTTTCATCACTGAGAGGCTTCTGATAAGATCAGCAGTGATGTGATTTTTTGGGTTCTGTATAATGAAACGTGTCGACGTTTGGAAAGTCTGCATAGGTGTCACAAAATCACGCGTGGATAGAAGACTGACATCAAGTGCAAGATGGACCAATGGATTTTAATGTAACAGGAAAGGTAAAGTTCATTGACATGGTTTCAGATTCCACATTGTAACTTCCTTTAAGAAACTACCAGTCATAGGGTTTTCATGTATTATCAAAACAATGTCCATAATTATGTGAAAAAGCTACTAAAACACTCCTGCTTTTTCCTACTACATATCTGGGTGAGGCTAGATTTTCTTCCAACACCTCAGACAAAACAACATATTACAACACATTGAACGCGGAATAAATATCAGAATTCAGCTATCTCCGATTATGCCAGACATTAAAGGGATTTTCAAAAAATACAGAACAATGCCATTTTCCTCACTCATATTTTTATTTTGGAAAAAAACTTATTTTTCATAAAAATTTTATTATGTTGTAAGGGGTTTATTGTTGTTTTAAATAAATGAATGACTATTTTTAAAACGCCCAGTTTTAATTTTTGATGGGATAAATATTGACATCTACAACCCAGCTAGACAAAAGCTCCTTGGGGTTCTCAGTAATTTAAGACTATAAAGGGTCCCTCAGACCAAAATGTTTGAGAACTGCTGATTTGGAAGCCACACATTTACTCTCCTAGAATGCAAAGAAAAGGGCTGAGGAGACAGAAGTGCGGAGAGAAGATGATGGCCAAGGCAGAGAAGGGCAAACACCTGACGGGTAATAAAGCACACTTTGGAGATATTGTGGGTTCAGTTCCAGACCACCGCAACAAAATGAATATTGCAATAAAGGGAGTCGCAGGAATTTCTTGGTTCCTCGGGGCAAATGAAAGTTATGTTTACACTATACTGAAGTCTATTAGGTGTGCAATAGCATTATGTTTGAAAAAATAATGCACATACCTTAATTAAAATATTTTCTTGTTAAAAATTGCTAACCTTCTTCTGAGTCATATTCTTTTTGCGGGTGGAGGGTCCTGCCTGTGTCAGTGGCTGCTGACTGATCAGGGTGGTGGGTGTTGAAGGCTAGGGAGGCTGCGGTGATTCCCTAAAATAAGACAACAGTGAAGTTCGCTGCATGGACTCTTCGTTTCATGAACAATTTCTCTGTAGCACGCAATGCTGTTTGATAGCAATTTACCCATAGTAGAACTTTTCAAAATTGGAGTCAATTCTCTCAAATCCTGTTGCTGCGTTATCAACTCAGTTTATGGAATATTCTAAATCCTTTGTTATCATTTCAACAATCTTCACACCATCTTCACCAGGAGTAGATCCATCTCAAGAAGCCACTTTCTTTGCTCATCCATGAGAAGCAGCTCCTCATCTGTTCAAGTTGTATCATGAGATTGCAGCAATTCGGTCACATCTGGAGCCCCACTTCTAATTCTAGTTTTCTCACTGTGTCCACCACATCTGCAGTTACTTCTTCCACTGGAGTCTTGAACCCCTCAAAGTCATCCATGAGAGTTGGAATCAACTTTTAAAAACTCCTCTGAATGTTGATACTTGGACCTCTTCCCATGAATCATGGATGTTCTTCATGGCATCTAGAATGACAAATCCTTTCCAAGATGTTTTCAATTTACTTTTCCCAGATTCATCAGAGGAATCACTGTCTCCGGCAGCTATGGCCTCATGAAAGGCATTTCTTAAAGAATAAGACTTAGGGGCTTCTCTGGTGGCGCAGTGGTTGAGGGTCCGCCTGCCGATGCAGGGGACACGGGTTCATGCCCTGGTCCAGGAGGATCCCACATGCCGCCGGGCGGCTGGGCCCGTGAGCCATGGCCGCTGAGCCTGCGCGTCCGGAGCCTGTGCTCCGCAACGGGAGAGGCCGCAGCAGTGAGAGGCCCGTGTACCGCAAAAAAAAAAAAAAAAAAAAAAAAAAAGAATAAGACTTAGAAGCCAAAATTACTCCTCAGTCCATGGGCTGCAGAATGGATGTGTCTTAGCAGCATGAAAACAATATTAATCTCATGGTCCACCTCCATCAGAGCTCTTGGGTGACCAGGTACATTGTCGATGAGCAGTATTCTTTTGAAAGGAAACTTTTTCTGAGCAGTAGGTCTCATCAGTGAGCTTAAAATATTCAGTAGACTGTACTGTAAACAGATGTGCTGTCATCCAGGCTTTGTTGTTCCATTTATAGAGCACAGGAAGAGTAGATTTAGCATAGTTCTTCAGGGCCCTGGGGTTTTCAAAATGGTCAATGAGCCCTGGCTTCAACTTAAAGTCACCAGCTGCATTAGCACCTAACAAGAGAGTCAGCCTGACTTCTGAAGCTTTGAAGCCAGGTATTGACTTCTCCTCTCAAGCTATGGTAGTTCTACATGGCACCCAAAATCAAGGTGTTGGTGGGACTGGGATTCTTCCTGGAGGCTCAGGGGGAAGTCTGTGCCCTTGCTTTCCCAGCTTCTAGAGGGCAACTGTATTCACTGGCTCACAGCCCCTTCCTCCATCTCAGAGCCAGCAATGGCGGGTGGAGTCCTTCTCACCATGAATCACTCTTACGTTGACCTGTGTGCCCCCCTCCTTCCATCTGTCAGGCCCCTTGTGGCCCACCCGGATAACCCAGGACTGTCTCCCTGTGTCCAGGCCCTGATTGGCACCCTTGATTGCATCTGCAATCTTAATTCCCCTTTGCCAGGCAGCCCAGTATACTCACAGATTCGGGGGATTAGGACATGGGCATCTTTGGGGGCTCATTATTCCGCCATGGTTCTGAGGGGAAAATGTGTGAGCAGAGATCTCACTCCCAGCTGAGAGATTCCCAAATATAAAATCCCCCCCCCCGCCATGCCATTCCTGAGAGAACAACATGAAGATGTGCTCCAGAGGACTGAAAATCGAATCTCAAGTATGACCCTTAAGAATGAGGGTGAAAGGACCAATGAGTCATAGAATTGAGACAAAAGTATTAAAACTACATCAACCAAACTAAAGTGTCAGAGAGAATTGCTGAAAGAGGACAAACATAATGTAATCAGAACTGAAGAGCAATTACATGATCTAAGGTCCTGATTATATGAGTTAAGTATCAGGACTTATGATGAGGGAAATAGACACTTGCTAAAGTTCTTTGAGGTCTTCTGAAGAGAATGAGCAAATGATGATAAAAGGGATAAAGAGGAAATACATGGTGATGTGTGAACGACAGCCCGCTGAGAGGGAGGCTCCCAGGAATCTCGTAAGTGATCTCAGACGAAAATTAATCTCTAGGTTGTGCTGGCAGCTGACTTCCTGTTTCAGCCCCTGTGTTTTCAACCCTGGAGTTGCCTGTCTGTGGTGCCAGGTGGCCCAGCAAAGGGTGACCTCAAATTCCTTATTATTATTTATTTTTAAAGCAAGTCATGGTTTGCAAGCCACGTGTCACACCAGGAGCTCTTTCGTGGGTAATCTCAGGCATTCAGGTCTGTTTGCAAAGATTGCAAATCCACATCACCACCTGTTTGCCTTTCTGGGGAAGGTCCACAGCCCTAATATTTGACTTGTGGGCTGTGCCCTTGAAAACAGGCTGTTCTATTTAGGTAAACTTGGGTCCTCACCCAGCGACATGAGTCACCCATGCATTCTCATTTATCCCTTTCCTATGTAAACTTTGGGATTTTTGTGTTTTTCTAATTTGGAAAACTTCTTTCTCTTTCTGATTTTAAGACACTCTTTAGAGAACAGAGATATGAATCACTGCGATTTCTGTTAAAACCGTTTCTTCTAATTTTTAAAAAATTAAACATTTTCCTTTTAAATTCAGATGTACATACTTAGTCCATACTTATCAGTATTTTGTGCTGTCTACCTGTGTTGTCTTATGTAGGCTTTTCCGCTCCAAGATTATGTACATATTTGCTTATATTTTCTTCCAGTAATTTTCAGTTTCATATTCTACATTTTTAATGTATCAGTTATAAATCTAACTGAGGTCAAACTCCCTCCCCCAGCCCTGCACTCGTGGTCAACTATTCCAACACTTACAGCTTTAACTAATTCTTCCCTTTCTTACTGATATGAAATGTTACCGTTGTACTAGATATTGTTATACATACTTGGTTGCATTTTAGGACTTTCATGCTGTTTCACTGATTATCTATATCTGTGAAAGGGGTAGCTGCTACAACAGACCAGTGGAACATGAGGCAGATGTAAAGGATGTGCAGCCCTTGAGTGTGGACTGTCTTTTCAAATAAAGGGAGCAAGATGTGCCAGAGTTTAGCAGGGTGTCAGCGACAAAGGAAAGGCTTTCTGTGTTTGTTTGTTTGTTCTTGCTTTTGTTTTTTTTGTTCCAATATGGCGATTGATCCTACTGACATTCCAAGTAGGAGCTAGAGGGCAGAGAGGGAGTAACTGAGGCAGCTCCATGCTCCAGGAGCTGGGAGCAGACAGGAAAGGGCCAGAGCACAAGTAAGGGCCAGGAGAGGGAACACAGGGTGGGCATGAACACAGGTAAGGATGGGGGCAGGATGGGGGGAGGTTACACCTAGTGGCCTTGAGCTTTCTGTGAGGAACTGGGTGAGCTCACTGCGACGGTGACCAGGGTCTGGAGGAGAGTGAAGCCTTGAGGAATTGCCTAAGAATTTTTGTGCATCTTTGGGTGTTGGATTCTCCAGAGTGTAGCACTGTGTTGATGGGAAGCCAGGAATAACATCACACCATGTACAGTAAACACCCCACTCCCGAGTCCCTGGTCACACATGCTGACTTCAGGGACAGACTTATATCTGCCTGGGGCTAAAGGCCAGATGGCCTCCCCCTTCCTTCTCCTCGAATTCCCGAAATAGCCTGTGAGAAAAGCCGTTTGGAAGCTCCACAAGGCACCTGCCACTCAGCAGCTAGACCCCCAGGGACGTCCTCCCGGTCAGTTCAGAGGGTAGCTATCCACACGGTCTGCCCACAGCCCCAGTCCCTGGAACAAGCGTGTTCTGTTTGAAATGTCCCGTTAGGAGGCTCATGGGGAAGATGGCACCAAGATGCTCCAGCCTTTGCCCTTCACCACCGGATGGCCTCCATCTGCCCCACGGGGCTGTGAGAAGTCCTCTGCACAGGGCAGGAGGTCAGGCCTGGCCGCGGGGTCAGAGGCTTTCGTGTCATGGAGATGGTCTACTGGGCATGCGGGCATTGGTGCTGGGGACCTGGGCCAGCTCACTGGTCACACACTGACAGCAGAAGCCAAAGAGATGCTGGTCCTACCCCACAGGAGAAGGTGCCGGAGCCCTCACCCAGGCCCCATCCCAGCATCCTTTACAGGGTGATGCTCCCACATGGGGAGAAAAACTGAGCAGCAATCCATCAAACAAACATTTCTGTTAACTTTGTAAACACTAAAGGAAACGTATTCCTTTTTTTGTTTGATTGTTTCCTAACTGGTATATTTGGTGAATTGGCTGTTTTAGCAAATCGCCCCTCCAGTAAATGTGCTGCTGGTGAACTGACCTTGAGCCCACACACTATGTCCACTTGGAGTGTATTCAGGACAGGAAAGTTCTTTCCAAGTAATGCATGTGTTTGTTTCTTGGTTCCACGGTTCCCCTCCTATTACCTTTGTTCTGTCAACGACCTCGGTAGGTGTTTTGAGCTGGGCCATCCATTTGGCATCTTTCAGAGTGTGTCAAAGACATCAAAAACTCATCTGATTGCTATACATCTGAAACTAACACAACCTTGTAAAACACAGACCTACTAGAGCATGGACTTGAGGATATGGGGAGGGGGAAGGGTAAGCTGGGACCAAGTGAGAGAGTGGCATGGACATATATATACACTACCAAATGTAAATTAGATAGCTAGTGGGAAGCAGCCACATAGCACAGGGAGATCAGCTCTGTGCTTTGTGACCACCTAGAGGGGTGGGACAGAGAGGGGTGGGATAGGGAGGGTGGGAGGGAGGGAGACGCAAGAGGGAGGAGATATGGGAACAGATGTATATGTATAACTGATTCACTTTGTTGTAAAGCAGAAACTAACACACCATTGCAAAACAGTTATACGCCAATAAACATGTTAAAAAAAGATGGAGGTCGGCTGCAAAAATAGGGATGTAGAACTGCATCTTGGGGCAGACCAGCAAACGACAGGCATTTAACTGGGGGAGGGGAAAGGTAGGTGTGAGCGGCAGAATATCAAGAAGGGGGTTGAGGAGTGAGGAGTATCAGTGTGGAAGGGGATTTGGGAGGAGGGAGACTTCCAAGGAGGATGAGGCAGAGTAGGCAGGGAGACCAACTCTCACGCGGGGGTGGGTAACACCAAAAACTCATCTGAATAACCCCTGAGCAGCTCAGTTTGTTAAGGTCACCCACTTAGTGGTCACCTGAGGGCCAGTTTCTCCATTCAGCCCATTGTTGATCCATAGATTAAAGAATCAGGAACTGGGAGAAAATATGAGGACTCCAAGGAATCGTGGAGAAACCCAGACGTGTGACAGAGAATGGGATATTGTGGTTGCAGGAAATGGACGATTAATGTTGAAACTGGTGAAATGCACAGATTAACACTGAGAGGAGATTGGGAAGAAGGAGGTTTATTCTTTTTAAACTGTCTTCAGTTTCACTGTAGACTGCTGGCATTTTAGCCAACTTGCTCTGCAGAACCAATCTCAGTGTCCAGAACCCAAATGTCTTTATTCGCGGCTTGTTTCCGCCACGCCCTTCCTAAGTCTCAGCACCCACCCGAGCAGAACTTGAACCCACACCCCGCGTGTCCTGGCCTCAGAACCACACGCCTGGGCCCTGCTCCCAGGGGTCACGGGGACCCTGGGGATAAGGCTTGTCACAGGCAGAGGCGGCTTCCCCTCTTGTTGCACAGTTAACCAACACCACAGTGAGCAAGAGACAAAAACATCAAAAAATAAAACCCACAGAAGACCCTGCACTAAGCCGCCGCTGTTCACACGACTCTTCCCAAGTGTGTCACCGGGGGCCTATGTCTGCACAGGAAGCACCAATCCCGGGAAGGCTACCGGGGCTCCAGCATCCTTGCCTTGACTCTGACGTGGATTCTCTGAACCACCACCTCACCGTACTAGAGCACTTCCAGGGACCATGCCCTGCGCTATTGTATTTAATAAGCTCACCATCTAATCGCACACGGAAGGCCAAGAAGACGCAGCAGAGAGGCCCATCTGAAGGCCGCTGGAGCAGAAGACCTCAGGCACTTCCGAACAAGGACATCACCCTGACCGTGACCGACTGGCCGGGGACCTGACCTGCCCCGTAGGCCCCCCAGAAGTGGAGGCAACACAGCCCGGATCCTTACGAGACTTCCTTTCCCAGCAGCAACTGCGGGTTACCTGGGCGTGTCTCCCTTTTATAGTGTGAAATGACTAGAGGAACATGGAAAATAAAGAGGAAGGGTGTCAGGAGGGCATCCCCCGTAGACAAGAAAGACAGGAATTCCCGCAAAACCACCTGGCCTCTGCCTGGACGGAGGGAGGGGCTGACCCACTCAAGGGTCTCCCTGGAGGGCTGGGTTCCCCTCCCCTCTGATTGATCTGCGATTCTATATACGTATCGAACGGGAGGGTCTAAGCTGTCACTGAAAATAAAAGTACATCAACTACACTTCCATTGAAAAGATAAATAAAATAAAATAAAAAAATAAAAGTGACAACAGCTGGGCCGCCTGGAGAGGCTGTGACCCCCAGAGCACAGGCCAGGTGGGCTCTGCCGCTGAGAGCGCGCGGCCCTGGGCCCCGGGTGCAGCCTCCAGGCCACGGCTGAAGCAGAGGGAGGGGACGAGGGGCAGCGCGGGCCCAATCAGCACGTGGACGCTGGCCAAGGTCCGCTCTGGGCCCCCGTCCGGGGGTCGCCGGGGGCTGAGTCAGGGCCCTAGACACCAGTGGGGAGAAAGCGCCTTCGTAATGACAACCCGGGGCAGAGCGGAGGGCGGCGGGCTCCACAGAGAGGCGGCAGGAAGCCTCGCGGCGCCGCCCTAGACGCCTCCCCGCCATCCAGAGAGGCGCTGCGCTCCGCTGAACTTGTTTCACTTAGCAGTTTGCCGGTGTGTGTGGACCCCGCTCTGTGTCGGGACCCAGAGGCTCCACCGCTGCTCCTCCAAGGTGGTCTCCTCCAGGCCCACGGCTTTAAATACTGGGGCAGCTACGTAATGATCCCTCTATACCCCAAAAACGTTATACGTCCTGGTTCTCAGAACCTGAGACTGTGTCACCTTACAGGGCCAGAGGCACTCTGCAGGTGCGATTAAGTTAAGGGCTGTGAGATGGTGATGGGATTAGCTGGCTGGGCTCAGCACGATCATGAGATCCTTCTAAGCAAAACAGGAGGGCAGGAGGGTCAGAGAGATGCGAGGACGGGAGCAGAGGTCAGAAAGACAGAGACTGGAAGACGTCAGGCTGCCGGCCTCGAAGAGGCAGGAGGGGCGGGAGGCCAAGGAGCGTGGGTGCCTCGAGACGCTGGAAGAGGCAAGGGAACCTCCAGAAGGCAGGCAGTCCCGCCCACACCTCGACTCGTGGACTCCAGAGTCGCGAGGGATTTGTGTGCTTTAAGCCACTACGTCTGGAGTGACCGTAGCAGCGCAGCATCTGTAGGTGGATGCGCCCGCAGTCCTGTCTCTGCTGGGTTCCAGCCCCGTGTGTGTGTGGGGGGGCTTCCCTGTCCACTTCGTGTCGAACAGGCGACCCAGTGTCAACAGGTCTGCCCCGTGTCCTGGTTCCCTCCACACCTGCTCCACCCTCCCCTTCCCCAGGTGAGGTGACGACCCCTCCACGCCCCGGTTACTCAGGCCATGGCTCTGCAGTGACCCTGACCTTGACGCCTCCTCTGCTCCACACCCCACATCCACCCCGTGGCAAACTTGCAGGTGCCCCGCTCAAAGCTCATCTGACCACCTCTCCGTAGCCCACCGCCTGCAGAGCAGAAGCCGGTCTTGTTACTCCCCTGCCCGAAGGCCTGCAGCCACGCGGGGAAGGCCCAAGTCCTGCCCGGGTCCTCGGCCCCCCGACGGCCTGCTCCCCTTCACGGCTCTGACCTCCTCTCAGTGCTCCGCCGCCAGGAGCCTTTCGGGCATTTCCCTGGCTATCTCCCCGCCTTGAGTCTTCACTCAATGTCTCCTTCGCAGTAGGCCCACCAACCCTCAAAAGTCACCAGGACGACAGGGAGCCCAGGGGACACCTAAGCCTTGGAGGTCTGGTGGAGGAATATGCAAGGGCAGAGGGGGGAGTGAGTAACGCCGGGTGGGTTTTAGCTCAGCCCACGGGGAGAGATGCAAAATGGCACTGGGGCCTCCATGCTGAGGATGAGGTGCCCCCAACACTGCTGGAAAGAGGCAGAAGTCAGCCTTTGTCTTAAATGCCCTTGCTCCCAGCTTCTGGGTGTTTCAGGCCAGCATCAAGACTTTCCCTATTCATCACCTTTAGCTCTTTTATTCGTGCAATGCCGTGCCCTAAGCATCACCCCACTTAGGAGAGAATGTCACCCTGGGGTTGGAGCAGGTGGAACTAAAACTATTCAGGGAATATCTGGCTCTCAGGAGGAAAGTCAGATCTCCCTGTTTTAATTAGGAAGAAACTTAATTACAGTTTCTTAAGGCCAGAAAGCAGAATGTTTCCCAGCGCCGGCTTCCGGCCAGTGTCCTGTACCCGAGCTCCTGCCGTCTGTCCACTAGAGGGCCGCGAGGTGGCGGCCCATCCGGAGGCCGCCAGGGCTGCACTGCAGGGGCCCAGCCACACACACTCACTCTAGTCTCTCCTCTTCTTTCCTGCGAAGGTCCAAGTCCCGTTGAACCACTTCCCAGACGTGCCTGGCCTCTTCATCCGTGAGCGTGGAAAGATCCAGCTTTTTCCCCATCTCTGCTTCTCCTCAGGGTCACACCTGGAATAACACAGGACCACAGTGTTCAGCCCAGGAAGCCCGCGTGCAGATGCCAGACGATTCACAAAGAAGAGGCAACACAGAGAGTGCTGATTTCCCAGCGGTTGGAACCTGGGTCAAATGGTTTTAGAAAACAGGCAGATGGGTGTCTGGAAATGCGTGCAGCCGAAATAAATGGACCCATGTGTACAATCCCCATACCCCAGGAGTCAGACTTCAGATGACGTTATGCCCCTTTTGAGGACACCGAAGACCCCAATCAATGCCAAGAGGACAAAGGAAGGAAAATCCAAATGTCAAAAACCGAGAGGAGAGCTTTACCACCTTGCTCGCTACGCAGAGTGTGCTCTGCGGACCGGCAGCATCTCCCAGAGCCTGTGAGACATGCAGACTCCCAGGCCCTGCCCCAGCCCCCCTGACTCAGAATCTGCATCCTAACAAGATCTTCTGATGACACCTCCACCTGTGTCTCCCTCCCCCATCACGCCTGTCCCTTGAGTATTTCTTCACACCTCCTAACAGCTGGTGACATCACGTATCGCGATGACGGCGACTTCTCTCTGGCACTTGGGGGTGCTTTTCTGTGCCCCCACCTCTCTGGTCTTTGTCAGGCCATACAGGGGCCCCTTGGCCAGAGACTGCGGCCACTACACCCAGTCCAGCTCTGCCCTGGGGGAAGATCCTGTTTGGGTGACAGGTTCCCTGTGGGTAACCAAGAGTTCAAGAACCTGTGTGTGGCTTCAGCGAGTCTTCACTGAAGACCGAAATCTGCTTTTTAGGAACATCAGAGAAGGGATCCAAT
The DNA here is from genome assembly GCF_002837175.3 of Physeter macrocephalus. Classification (NCBI taxonomy): domain Eukaryota; kingdom Metazoa; phylum Chordata; class Mammalia; order Artiodactyla; family Physeteridae; genus Physeter; species Physeter macrocephalus. The sequence continues at coordinate 135,577,067 of NC_041215.1, read as the reverse complement.
CTGTCTGCTCTCCCTGGGAAACCCTAACACCACTCGAAAGACCCAATTTTGCTTCTGAATTCTGGGGAACATCTCCCTTTCACCAGGGCTGACCAGCCGAAAGGACTCTCTGCAGAAATGTGAACACAACTTGCTCTGTGTTAGAAAACTGCTTTGCTGTACAAGAGGTTAATTATGAAAAGTGACGTTTTTCTGAGCAACACTCGATACCAGCTAAAATGGAAATGTCCACAGAGATCCCACGGCTGTCAACTAAACTGTCTCCTGGCTTGTGCCTTAAAATCGGTGAAAAATACTTTAATTATTTTGCACCGACCCCTCAGTATTTCCATCCTCAAGCACCGTGCTGTGAACGATGCATTAAGAGGATGCCCCGATGTGCCAGAATCATTCCAACTCTTTTCGTTACAGTTGACTTCAGATTTTGGACGTGAAAACATTAAACCAAGACTGACTCCTGATGCTCCTCTAGAGCACAGAGTTTCTGATTTTAAAAGAACTGGAACAAAAAGTCATTTGATGGATGACTGGGGTTTACTCATTTTTGCTTTTCACCATTGTTGAAGAAAATTCTTTCATAAGAAGCCCATTCATTGAAATTCTCTTTCCAGAGCAGATGAACGCCGTGACCATCAGCTGAGTAGTTAGCACTCTCTCTCCTCTCCCAAAGGAAAAGTCACAATTCCAGGCCTTATTTCAAGAGACTAAGATTGTGAGGTGTGAGGGAGAAAGGCAAAACAAAAGGAAACGAGAACATCTTTCTTGTCACGCAAGCTTAACCGTCTTAGAGCGCGTCAGTGACCCGACAAGGGCCGGATGGAAAGGTCACTAGGAGTCAGAACTGCCACCCGGAGGCGTCACACCCACAGGATCCCCCCACCCCAGCCCCCTCTCAAGTCTGTTTCTTTTGTTTGATGTGTCTTTCTAATAAGGATGGTACTCGGTTTCCCAGCTCAGAGAGCAAAGGCCACTGAGGCCCGGGAACGGGCGCGCACTGGACCAGGGAGGGTCCGGGCACCTCTGGCGAGGCGGGTGCCTGCCAGGTTCGGGTGGGGAAGAGGCCCAGCCTGGCTGCCTGCTGCCTGGAGTGATGCCGGGCAGCTACCTCCTGAGACGTGAACAGGGGAGACCTGCACGCGGAGGGAAGCAGACAGCCTCCCACGCTTCAAGGGGACCTTGGCACCATGGCTTAGCGCCATTTCGGAGGTTCCAGGGATGACCTTCAATTGTTGAGGAAAGTGATATGTGTTCAGAATGCCCTGTTTAATGAAGCCAGGAATGATGCAACACAGACTCTGAAAAACAAGCATCCCACATAGCTGAACCAAGAGCAGACTGTTGGTACTTCACGGATTAGACATTATCTGAAAAATTTTACTCTGGTGCCTTTTTTTTTTTTTTTTGCGGTACGCGGGCCTCTCACTGTCGCGGCCTCTCCCGTCGCGGAGCACAGGCTCCGGACGCGCAGGCTCAGCGGCCGTGGCTCACGGGCCCAGCCGCTCCGCGGCACGTGGGATCTTCCCGGACCGGGGCACGAACCCGTGTCCCCTGCATCGGCAGGCGGACTCTCAACCACTGCGCCGCCAGGGAAGCCCTA
>NC_041215.1:135560820-135575351 GCF_002837175.3 Physeter macrocephalus | reverse complement strand
CTAGCTATCTATTTTACATTTGGTAGTGTATATATGTCCATGCCACTCTCTCACTTAGTCCCAGCTTTCCCTTCCCCCTCCCCGTGTCCTCAAGTCAATTCTCTACATCTGCCTCTTTATTCCTGTCCTGCCCCTAGATTCTTCAGAACCTTTTTTTTTTCTTAGATTCCATATATATGTGTTAGCATACGGTATTTGTTTTTCTTTTTCTGACTTACTTCACTCTGTATGACAGACTCTAGGTCCATCCACCTCCCTACAGATAACTCAATTTCGTTTCTTTTTATGGCTGAGTAATATTCCACTGTATATATGTACCACGCCTTCTTTATCCATTCATCTGTCGATGGACACTTAGGTTGCTTCCATGTCCTGGCTATCGTAAATAGAGTTGCAATGAACACTGGGGTACATGACTCTTTTTGAATTATGGTTTTCTCAGGGTATATGTGGTGCCTATTTTTAGCTCCGGCCCGACTTCTGGGTGAGCAGGAGGTGCAGGGAGAGGAGGGGAGGGAGAGTGATTCCAAACTTCAGCCACATCCCATACGTAGGATGCTGTGCCACGCGGTAGGGACGCGATGCTTCCGAGGGAAGAATGTTCTCAGGACAGCCCTGGGTCAGGAGCCTGGCTCCCGACATGGGTCCATGATACGGGTGGTCCACGACATGGGTCTTTATCTACTGTGACCAAATCTTCCCATGTAGTGAATTAACGATGTGCAGAAGCTTAAAGCTATTTAGTTATTTAAAGATTTTTTGATGTGGACCATTTTTAAAGTCTTCATTGAATTTGTTTCAACATTGCTTCTGTTTTATGTTCTGTTTTTTTGGCCCCGAGGCATGTGGGATCTCAGTTCCCCAATCAGGGGTCGAACCCGCACCCCTCGCATTGGAAGGTGAAGTCTTAACCACTGGACTGCCAGGGAAGTCCCAGCTTTTTATTATTTTTATTAACTTATGTTTTTCGTTGTTTTTGTTGGTGGTGGTGGTGACGGGTGGTGGGGTGATGGTTTAAAGCTTTAAAAAAACTATCTTTAGAAAATAGTCTGAAGTCAAATGGAAAATATGTTTGATTTCAGTATTCAAAATGCATAAACCAAAAGTCACTGGCAATCGAGGAGTGTGTTGCTAGCACCCCTTCTGGCTTGCGTCAGGCTGATGGGGGAACTTGGGGTATGGTGGAAGGGCGGCGCCTCTGCCAGGTACGGCCACGCTGAGGGAGCCACGTGGATTCATGGAGGGGACAGCCTTTCAGCCACAATTATCTCTCTCCTCACTCCCCACTCTGCTTGCTCACCAAGACCCTGATCTCCACCCGGTATCCCTCCAACCATAACAGCCAAGGGAGAACATGGCAGCAGAGGACATGCTGGACCCACGGAGGGGCCCGGGCTCTGCCCTGCCCTAGCCTGGGGGAACCTCCCAGGGCTTCCGAGCTGGGGAGGGCAGAGTCCGCCAGGCTCCACCCGCTCCTGGCTCCACTTCGGTGGAGATAACGCCTAGTCCTGAGCTTCCTGAACAAAACACTTTCCATCTGCGCCTGCTCCACAGCTCACATTGAACCACATTTTTAATCTTTGAGACTGTTAGCCCTCCCCCATCGCTTAAAAGCTATAAGGGCGAAAAGAGAGCGTGACACCAAGGTTAATGAGCTGGAAAGAGACAGAACAGGTTTTACCAAGTGGATATCCTGAACCCAGTCCACCGCATTTCAATGGTGGGTCACCTTTATCTGTTAAAGATTTGAGTTCATATTTTGGCCACATTAAAGGGAGATCTGGGCGGGGATCCCTCCTACACAAAACTTGGGCTGGTGCCCCCCTGAGCCTGGGAGCGATGGCAATTCTGAGTAGTCACCACCGCCTGAGCAGATAAACTTTGCAGCAAGTCCAAGTTCCTCTTCAATGCCCAACAAACAATGGCAGATGTGCTCTGTGACTCAGAATCAGGTGGGCAACTCTCGCGGATAAAGATGCAGGCACATTCCTGAGGGAAGGCCCAGGTGCCAGCTGTGGGGCTTCTGGGTTAACTCTTTGCGGCTGCTTCCCAAAGCTGGCCTGTGTGGTCACTTCTGCAGGCAGGGCCTGCTGCCCGCTGGCAGCAACCAAACCCCCAAACCTCATCAGCTGCAAAATGAGCACCTTCCCCCCACCCCCTGCAGGTGCCCTGAAATCACTCCAGCAGCAACGGCCCTGCAGCTTGCCTCCCGCCTGCCCGTTCTCTCCGTTCTCCCAGCTCCCTGGGAAGCTGCTGGAAACCTTGTTTACGCACGGACATAGTCCTGCACTTGCAGCTAAAGCCTCAGCTCTAGTCTCCACGGCAAGGACGGGTCCCGAGGTGACGCTGAGGGACGAGGATGCGGCTGAGCTTCAGGAGTTGGGTTCCTATCCCGGTTCAGGTACCAACTAGCCCTGCGACTTGGGACAAGTCCCCTTCCTCTCTGGGTCTCAGTTTTTCCATCTGTACCATGACCTCTATGTCTCTCTCCAGCCCTGGGTGATGCCAGGATGTCAGGATTAAAGGGAGAGGTTACAAGGTGGGTAGAGGGGAGCGGGCTCTTCCTCCAGAGATTGCTTCTGAAAAGAACGAGACAGCCCTAGAAGGCTGACCCAATGGCATGTACTAGGGGCAGCCATGAGAAATCACCACACTGTCATCCGAGGGCACCAAAGTCTCCCTTCTGTGTAGCCTACAGGGCTCTGGATCCTCTTCACCACCCCCAAGCCTTCCACTCAGCTGGCTTTAATTTTTCAGTCACTAAAGCCTTCATCAATGAGACCCACTGACTGCTAGTCTATGTGCCTGGAACTGCCTTCAGTGAATGCTGCGGGGCGCCTACCACTGCACCCAGATTTTGGATGTGGTGGAGCACAGGGACGTATGATTGGTGCTTGGACCTAAGGCGTGAGGCCCTGGAGACTCAGGCACGGGGCTCTTGCCCAAGAGAGCTGTGTCTTACTGGGGTCAGCGGAGTGGCTGACAATCCAGCAGAGGGCTGGATGTCGGAGGACAGAGGTGAGCGGGCTGAACCCAGGTGCCAATGTCACTGCTCCGCTGCCATGGTCTGCAAGCCCTGGCCTTCTCCTTGGGGCTTCGTGGCCAAGTGCAGTGCCACCTTTGCACCTGGTGGGCTAGTGGGGGCCTCTCCTCCCCCCTTTATCATTCTAACCTCTCAGAAAGAAATGCGTAACTAAAATTTTAAAAAACAAACATAAAAACGCAAAGACCCCAACCCAACTGAAAATGAAATGGGGTTTTCAACATTTGGTTAAGGTGAGTAGGACACAGCCTGGGAAACTGCAGGGGATTTGTAAAGAGGTCTGGCTCAGGCAGGGACCTGGGGCCAGGGCCCACTGTGTGGCTCTCTTCGTCTACAGACCCTTCCCCCATCCCCATAACAAGGTGATGGGCCGTCGAGGGGCATGTCGGCAAACAAAACATAATTCCAATAAAACTGGGGCTTTCAGAGGCCCCAAAGTCCAGGACTCCTCCTCCCATGCCACGACACCACCCGGGCTCTCTCTCTCCGGGCAGGAGGGGTCTCTCCCCAAGCAGCCTCAGGCCCCTGGGCGACCAGCCGGAGCGAGTCTCCTCCGAGGCCGGCAGCCTCAGCCCCGTCTGCATGTAGATCCGCAACAGGGCTTTTGATTAAAATCACTGTTTTGCTCCCTGAGGATCCCCACCAGTCTGATCAAGCTATCTGGGTGAAGCCTGGATGTGGGGTTCGGTGGGTTGGACGCGTCCTCCTCATCAGCCGGGACCGAGGCCTGGGGGCCGCTGGGGGTGTTTTCACACCGGCGGGGCTGCACCCAGCACCGCGGACCCGCCCTGAACCTGGGGCCTCCATCCCGGGCGCCACCGGACCCCGCCGTTCCCCCTTCTCCCCGAACTCACCGACTCCTTTTCGGGGACGTGTCGGCCCTGGCCCGGACCCCGGGGTTGCTCTCTCTGCGGTCCTGCTATAGGGAGAGCAAGGCGACGGGACGGGCGTCGGGTGTGTTGAGGCCAGGAGTGCAGATGCGGGCCAGGCAGGGCGCAGGGCGCACGGCGGAGGGAGGGGCGAGGTCCCGGAGGCGCCCGCCGGGTCACGAGGACCGCGCCCCGCCCCGCCCAGCTCCGGGAGCACGGGGCGGACACCCGGGGCGCGCCAGGGCCGGGCAGCCCATCGCTCCTCGCCCCCGGCCTACTTCGGGGAGGAAGGCGGGGAGGGGAGGGCTGAGCCCACACCTGGCGAGTCGGGAGACTGCCCGGTGACGCGGCCGCCGCCGTCCTGCCCTCGGCGCGAAGGGAGCCGCTGGGCTCTCTCGCCCTCGGAGCGCGCGGTACCTCGTTTAATTCCCATCCCAACTCTGCGCGATTTACTCCGGTTTTACAGATGGGGAAACTGAGGCCCAGGAAAGAGCCTTCCCCAAAGCCACAGACTAACTCGTGGGAACGCCTTACTGGTAAGTGGGACTCTGGACCCCGTGTTTCCTGCGGCAGACGCGCGCCCCTCCACGTCTTCCCTCCCGCCCGGACGCGGCTGGAGCCGGAAGCTCAAACGCCAGGAGCCCCGCCACGGGGAGGGCCCCGAGACCTTGCGCGCCAAAAAAAGTCCCGCAAGTCACAGCCGCGGCTCGCGGAGGGGTCAGCAGCCGCGCACAGACGGGGCGCGTGCGGCTGCGAGGATGCCCCGCGTGACGCCCTCCGAGCTCCCGCGCCGCCGTCTCACTTTCCGCGCCGGGACTCGCGCTCAGGGGCGCCTCAAACCCGGAGCGGGCGAAGCACCGCCACCAGCTGCCGCCAGCTCCAGCCACCGTGCCGTGCCTGCTTGTCCTTCCCAAATCCCCTGCACATTAAAGGGCGTCACCATCTTCCCTTTCCCTTCCGGAGTTGGGCGCATCAAAGCACTCCCCCCTCCTCCCTCTCACTTACTGTTGATAAAAAAGATCAAACAAAACTACAGTCTTTCCCCCACGAACTACTTTCGAAACTTTCCTTATCTGCGAAATGTGGATAGGAATATGAATGAATACGTAAATGACCAGTGCTGTTAGGTGAACAAATACTGATATCTCCGTTTTACAGAGGAGGAAACTAAACCTTATAGGATCATTGTGATGTCACACTGGATAATTTATAAGGCACTTTCAAAAGCCACACAATTCTGCTTGGGTTAGAGCTCTGGTTGTCTGCTGTGCCCGCGAAAGCACTGTTAAGTGCATGTGGGTATTTCTGTCCTCTGGGCTACATAGGCGCTCTGGCCAAGCACCATCAACTGTGTGTGCGAACCCGGGAAGTAAGGTGACACTTAGACTTAACCCAGAGTTTCCAGAAACCCTGTGAGCCGGTTCTTATGTTTTTCATTTCCTCACCATATACTTTACTGTTGCCTATAAAATTAACAGATCCCTTAAAAGTCGGTATCAGGACCATTTAAAAAAAAATAAATATATTTATTTATTTTTTGCTGCATTGTTTCTTCGTTGCTGCATGCGGGCTTTCTCTAGTTGCAGAGAGTGGGGGCCACTCTGTTGCGGTGCACGGTCTTCCCGTTGCAGTGGCTTCTCTTGTTATGGAGCACGGGCTCTAGGTGCGTGGGCTTCAGTAGTTGTGGCACATGGGCTTAGTAGTTATGGCTTGCAGGCTCTAGAGCACAGGCCCAGTGGTTGTAGCGCGCAGGCTTAGCTGCTCCGTGGCATGTGGGATCTTCCCGGACCAGGGCTTGAACCCGTGTCGCCTACATTGGCAGGCGGATTCTTAACCACTGCGCCACCAGGGAAGTCCCCGTCTTTTTTTTTTAATATGTATTTTATATTTCATTTTTTAAAAAAATTGAAATATAGTTGATTTACGATGTTGTGTTACTTTAGGTGTACAGCAAAGTGATTCAGGTATGCATATACAAATATCTAGTCTTTTTCAGATTCTTTTCCATTATGGATTATTACAAGATATTGAATATAGTTCCCTGTGCTGTATAGTAAGTCCTTGTTGTTTATCTATTTTATATATCGTAGTGTGTATCTGTTAATCCCAAAGTCCTAGCTTATCCTCCACTCCTTTCCCCTTTGGTAACCATAGTTTGTTTTCTAAGTCTGTGAGTCTATTTTTGTTTTGTAAATAAGTTCATTGTTTTTTTTTTAATATGTATTTTATATTTCATTTAAAAAAAAAATTGAAATATAGTTGATTTACAATGTTGTGTTACTTTAGGTGTACAGCAAAGTGATTCAGGTATGCATATACAAATATCTAGTCTTTTTCAGATTCTTTTCCATTATGGATTATTACAAGATATTGAATATAGTTCCCTGTGCTGTATAGTAAGTCCTTGTTGTTTATCTATTTTATATATCGTAGTGTGTATCCTAGCTTATCCTCCACTCCTTTCCCCTTTGGTAACCATAGTAACCATAGTTTGTTTTCTAAGTCTGTGAGTCTATTTTTGTTTTGTAAATAAGTTCATTTGTACTACTTTTTAGATCCCACATATAAGTGATATCATGTGATATTTGTCTTTCTCTCACTGACTTCGCTTAGTATGATAATTTCTAGGTCCATCTATGTTGCTGCAAGTGGCACTATTTCATTCTTTTTTATGGCTGAGAAGTATTCCATTGTATATATGTACCACATCTTCTGTCAGTGGACATTTAGGTTGCTTCCATGCCTTCTTGGCTATTGTAAATAGTGCTGCCATGAATATCAGGGTGCATGTATCTTTTCAAACGAGAGTTTTCATCTTTTTTGGATATATGCCCAGGAGTGGGATTGCTGGATCATCTGGTAACTCTATTTTTACTTCTTAGAGTAACTTCCATACTCTTGTCCATAGTTTTTAAATGTTTTTTATACTTCCATGCTTATTTATTTAAATTAGTGGGTTTTAAGTAATGTGTAAAACTGATACATGGTGATATGTGATAAAGATATATGGTAAAGAATATGAACAGGGTGAAATGAAAAGTCAAACTTAATCTTACTCCTTCACCCAAGCCCACTTCCCAAAAGCCATCATTAGCAGTGGTGCCTTGTGTATTCGGCCCAAATTATTGTGTGTGGTTAAGCATGTGGACTCTGGAACCAGCTGCGGGAGTTGGACCCCAGCTGAGCGCATCCTCAGTGGGCTGGTACTTAACCTCCCCCAGGCTCAATTCTCTCTTCGACACGGTGGGGATAGCAACAGGATCTACGCAGTGGGGTCGTTCTGAATCAGTACACACAGAGCGCTCGGATGGGACCTGCCATGAGGTGAGTGCTAGGTAGATATTAAACCCTGTTAGTATAGACCTGGTTCATTCTTTCTAATGGCTGCAGAGTAGCCACTGCATGAGTTTACCAACCTTATTTGACTGCTCTCCTTCTGATGGACAGTTAACTTTGGATTTTTTGCTATTTAAAAATATTTCTGCCGTAAACGTCTTGCGTATAATGTGTAATATCACTGGCATATACATATTTATCATGGTACGTAAATGTAATTGTACCTACATACGTATCATTGTACATACATGCGAATACAAATATATCTATCCAATAAAATCCTAACATTGAATTGCCGAGTCAAAGGATGTATGCAATTTTTAAGAGAAAATTCTAGAACTGCAAAAGTTTAAATTATTGAAACAATCTCAAAAATGACATAAATTTGGAAGTATGATACAAAGAAGCCCTCCTTCCAATTTGTAAGTTGCTGACGTGATGTTTTAGTATGTATTTTACAAACAAGGACAAACTTCTAGAAAACTTCGATCCAGCCATCAAAATTGGTAAATGATATGCTGTTATGTATAATCATGAGAACCCTTTCCAATTTTGCCAGTTGTCTCAATAATTATTCTTTATTGTGAAGGATCCAGTTCAGAATATCTTGATTTCTGAATTTAGCTATTTACGGGGAGAAGGGAGGGGACAGAGCACAGAGGAGGGGAAAGGTAAGCAGTGGGGCTTGGTGGCTGCTGGCCAGGATCTTGGGCTCGGTTGTTTCTCCTTCTCCTGGTATTCTTGGCTTGCCTGGGCCTTACCTTTGGAGCCCTGGCCCCTTCCTAGCTCCTCAGGGCTCCCGGTGTGCCCCTTGGTGCTACCCTCTGGCTCCCTTTTTGCCCCTGCCCCTGTATCTGTCCTTCCTCGTTCACTTGCTTTGGGCTGGCTTTCTTTTTTAAGGCTATGTGGTCCAATCCTGTCTCTTACAGATGAGAAAACTGATGCTGAGAGAGGGGTTGGCATACACCCAAGGTCACACAGTGAGTTAGAGATGGCTCAGCTCTCCAGCAGCAAGCCTCTCAATAAGCCATCACGGACCCTCAAGAAGTTGGCTTGGTGGGTGGACACCAGAGGGCAGTAGAGGGCTCCTCCCCACTTCCTTGTCTTAAAGTGGCTGTCAGAAGACCCTGCCTTCTCTGAGATTTAGGGGTGGACTCAGCAAGGAAGGCAGGATGGCTGTCTCGGCCATGCCATCAGGAAGCTCACCACGGAAGATGGGCCTCAGGGGAGCGCCCTTTAATTTCACTGTTTGGAAGTCCCCCATCTTCAGGGATAGCTGGACAGGCAAGTCGTGTTGAGGGCTGGGCTGGGACTTCCCTCATCTCTGCTGGTAGAGAGGAGACCCCAAGTGGGAGGAGGCCCCTGGCCCACCAGGGAGCGTCCTGCAGTGTCTGGAAGTGCCAGCTTCCCCCGCGATGGCAGATGCAGGATTAGTGCTGAAAGGCCTGCGGTCCCTTCTTGGGTCCTTGATAGAGCTCACCAGCAGTCAAACCCTTCCTGCCTTCTCCCCTGTCTAAATCCTCTGGGCTGGTTTGCCATTGGGCTAACCAGGGCATCTGGATTTTTGAGATGAACACCCAGGAAGCTGAACACACGTAAAGCACCACCCCCAACCCCAGCCATGTTCAGTAAACTATATTTTACAAGAAAACACATTTAAATGGTACAAATGAACTTATTTACAAAGCAGAAATAGAGTCACAGATGTAGAAAACAAACTTATGGTTACCAGGGGGGAAAGAGGGGTAAGGGGGAGGGATACATTGGGAGATTGGGACTGACACATACACACTATGATATATGAAATAGATAACTAATAAGGACCTATCGCAAAGCACAGGGAACTCTAGTCAATACTCTGTAATGACCTATATGGGAAAAGAAGCTAAAAAAGAGCGGATACATGTATGTGTAGAACTGATTCACTTTGCTGTACGCCTGAAACTAACACAACACTGTACATCAACTAGACTCCAGTGAAAATTACAAAAGAAAACGCATTTACATCAAATACTGAATGATTTTCTTTCTTTTCTAAATCTGAAAAACTGAGAAAAATCCCATTTTGGGAAGTGTTCTCCCGGCTTTGTGCCTGTTCTCCCGGGTGGGGAATCCTAGGGCCTTTGAGGAGGTGTCACCTGACCGCGTGCTGCCCGCCCGCTCTTCAGCGCGCAGGGCCCCGTGACTGCGGTGGAGCGCACACACAGTGACCCCTGACCTGTATGTCTCGGGGTGGGGGGTCGGGGGGTCAGAACCACGCCCAGGACAGTGCCTGTCTGCGCGTCTCCCAGCCTCCGCCTGCCTTCCCTCTCGTTTCGAGCTCCAGTCCTTTTCAGAACGATGTCCCCGTGCCCCACTCGCTTGCGCAAGGCCTACTCCTTTCGGGTGTCAGCTCAACTGTCCTCCCCTCGGAGAAGCATTTCCTGCCTGTCCAGCCCTCCCCACTCTCAGACTCCCCGTTACTCCCGTCACGTTCTTACAGAACCGTTCTCATGGTTTACGCACCACGTGTGTGAGGTGCCCTGGTAACGTCTTTGCTCCCCTGCTCTAAGGTCCGGGAGCCCCAGGACTGGGATGTTCACTTTGACGTCCCTGCTGCCATACTTGGCCCATGGCTGCTCTTTGATGACTACTTGTTGAATAAATATTGTTCAGTAATCATAAGTAAGTATTTCGATGATGCCCTTGATTTTAACTGACTGCTGGGCGTCTTCCAAACAGATCTCTGTTCCCACCACCCAGGTGAGCTAAGCTCAGGGCACCTTCCGGGGAGAAACGTCGGTTGAGAAGAGGGCTGGTGGAAAGGTGCGACGCAGGGCTGGGAGAGGGAGGCCTGCTTTCTTCTGGGGCCATCATTCCCCCTTCCTCGCACCCTTCGTCAGCCCTTACTGTGTGTTGAGACAGCAGCCCCCACCTCAGCTCAGCCTCTTCCCCTATCTTGGGTTGGTCTGAGCTCATCCTTGCTTTTTCTCCATAGGAAGGATGTGTCAGAGGGCAAGAAACAGTCCCCTTCTACTCAGAGCTGAACATAATTCATTTGCCTGTTTCTATCGCATGTTCAATAGATCAGAAATGTAGGGTTTGCAAACTCATTTTGGCAAGTTGCTTTCCCCCCATCTGAACACATGAGGAATTCGATTTTGATAAGTGCTTAGGAGGAGCTCTAATTAGGCAGAGAGGCCAGCCAAGAAGAGGGAAAAATCTGAAGAATGAAGCCCTTGACTCTAAAACCATCAGACCACTCAGGCTTTCAGGGTTTTGGAAACTTCAGATCATTTGAGACATGAGCCAATGAGCACTTGTCTTTCCCTAGAGTAGCTCAGTTAGGAGCTTTCACTATGAAGGGTTCAGGAATTGAGCAGAAATGGTTCATACTGAAGGGAAAGAACTTAGGCAATAAAGTTTTATGCTCTATTCTCAGAAGACCCTCTTCTGGAAATCTCAGTTGTGTTTATGAAGGGAAGGACCACGAAGGGAGCTGATCCTCACTGAAGACCTACTGGGTGCCTGTGAGCACTGTCTGCTTGCCCGACGTATATAATATCAATTGTATTGTGTGCCTGATCTGTACATCATTAGTTGAGTTGGGTGCTTGACCTATGCAGTATCAGTTGGGTTATGCAGGTCAGGAAGCTAAGACACTAGCCCAAGGTCACTCAGTTAGAGAGGTGAGATGAGATTAAAATCCTGGGCTGAGAGTCTCAGAGCCTAGACTTTCACCTTGCCCTGTGGCTCTCACCACAGCAAGAGTGACCAGCTCAGTTGGTGTTGGCATAACCAGAGGTAGAAAAGCTGTGAAGAGCAGACCTAGAAACTGAAACCCAGAGCCCTTCTGGTGGTTACTTGCCGGGGCACAGGAGGGGAAGCGGCTAGGTTAGCCCCTGAGAGCATCCTGCCCTCCATCATGGGGTGGTCACCTCCACCCCCAGGTTCCCAAGTCGTGGCTGCTAAATCAGGCGTTACAGTGACAATTCTTTCCACCCCTCCTTCACTTCCGTAATTCACAGAATGACCCGATTTCAGTTTTAACAGCGTACGTTGCACTTCACATTAAACTCTCATACGAAAGTTCTGGAACATTTGCAGTGCTGCTAATGACCTTCCCCGCAGTGAAATCCGTCACAAGATCTCTCACTGGAGCTGCTGCCACCCTCACCCTCTCTGTCTGATACCAGTACAGGCTCGGGAGTCAGTGCCAACTGGAAACCAACCCAGAGCCGGGAGTGGGATTCCAACAGTACCTCACCCACTCTGCTTCCTCACCCCGGGGCCAGATCCCAAAGCCCGTGGCCAACCAAGAAATGTACCCCACCCCATCCTTAGCCCACGAATCCTCCCCTCACCCTTCCCCTAACCCCACATTCACCCCCATATTCATGTTAACGGTCCCGTTTCCCACACCCTCGCCACCACCTGAGCCCCACACCCAGTTACAGTTTCCAGCTTCCTGACCCCAGGAATCCAAACAGGCTTGCTTGTTTCCTGGAGCACAAGCTACGCCTTCAATTCGGGGTGGAAACTTTATGTCAAACTGTGCTTTCGGGCCTTCACTTTTTCTCCTCCACCCGTCCACAGTTCACCTTCCAAACTGGCTGAAATTCCACCAGCTCAGGAGGCCAAGCTAGGTCACTGGTTTTGAAATTAGCTTTGTAAGTGTATTTCTGGGTTCTGGAGCTACCCGATTAGAATTTTCAGGTTTTAAAGCCATTTAAAAACTGTAATAAAAACCCAACATCCTTGGGGAATGGAACAGCAGGCTCAAGTCTCTGTCCTCAGGGCTTGCTGTGCAAGCCGAAATGTTCACCACGGCAGTGTTTAGAGAAATCCGTATCTCCTGCCACCTTGGGGCAGACTGTGCTGATAAACAGACACAGAATGTAATTGTAAGGGTGCCAGTGCAGGGGTTCCAGATAAAATACAGGATGACCAGTTAAATTTGAATTTTAGATAAACAATGAACAATTTTTTTTTGTATAAGCTTGTTCTAAATATTTCATGGTGCGTACATATTTATATTAAAATATTATTGGTTGTTTATCTGAAATTCAAATGTAACTGGGGATCTTGTACTATCTGGCAAATATGTGCCAGCACTACAGAGGGAGCTCCCTGAGTATGTTTTCTATGCTAAAGTCAGGGCCTTGAGAGGGAAGTCCTGACATCCTGTGACCTGGAATGGGGACATTTGGGTGGATGAGTCTGAGCTTGAACACCTAGATTTCCCAGAATGCTCTGGGCTTAGAGAAGCAGCCCTTTTCCTCTCCCCAGAGGTACTGGTACCCAGAGACTGTGGAAGACTTCACCGGAGGTGGATGTCTTACAGTAGGATGCTTGTCCTCAAGATCTGTCGCCATCTCTCCTTATTTCCTCTAGATTAGAAACTGGGGCCAGGTCTCAGCAGAGCCTAAGTGGGAAAATAAAGTTCCTGCCCTGGGAATAAATAAGCTCCTCACTGACATAATGGCAGGTCCTGGCTGGTATGTATCACCAAATGACAGAGGGAAATGTGTGGGAATGAACCTTGAAGATATTGAATTGAGTTTATTGGTTTGCAAGAATTGCTCCCATGTGTCAGGATTTCACTTCCTGGCAAGGACACTTAGAAATTATCCAAAACACACTGCTGAGATGGCTCTGCAAAGCTTGGACATGACGTAAATGAGATGTAGGTACTGCAATTGTCTTCCTAGAGTATTAAGTAAGAGCTTAGAGGGCTTAGGGAAGTAGGAATATGAGACTAGACTTATTATGTAAGATTGAAGACTCCACCACTTGGCTCTGCTCCCTGGGAGGCCCCAGAGGACACTTGCTTCATCCAGGCAGTAAGGGACCACTGATGAGGGGAGTGCTTGCATCTTTGGGCAATCAGTGCTGGCTGTCCTCTGTCATTAGTGCTGAAAGTAGGAGATTATGCCATGGAACTGCCCTCCTTAGTGTCCAAGGGGATGCCGTCATTCTGAAATAACAGAGTCTGGTGGAGGTGCTCCATTACCAGAGGCAAGGTGGATGAAATTGCCACAATGGCAGAAAATCCACAAAGACGACCAGGGCCCCCTAGCTCAAAGGTATCTGTGGGACTGGCTAATAGACCATGGTAGTCCTTGGGGCTTAGAAGACTGGCATCCAATTAGGGCATTGCTAGATTGGTATATGCAGAAGAATTCAAGAACTGGTGAACAGAAGGTTGATTTCAGACGTTGCAATGAAAAATTACAATGCCACACCCAGTTTCCAGATCTAAACCAGCTTTCAGCCCCAGAGCCGCTTGACTAAAGGAGAAAACAGGCTCCCTTGAGGACGGACCTTACAATGTCACTACACAATATATACCGTAATTATTCCACATTCCTTCCTTCAAGGGGCCTATGGTTGTTTACCAGAGTAACTGCCCTACTGGAGAAGAGGGAGATTGGACACAGATTCTGAGCTGCCACTCATCCAGGGAGGCACCACCTCATCCAGGGAGTCACCACATCATCATCAGAAAAGAGGATCCGAAGCAGTTAGCTTTTACATGGGAAGGACAGCAGTACACCTGTTGTCCCAGGGCTGTATTAACTCTGACTTCTATCCCAATATCATCCTCGGGAACCTTGACCATGCTTGTTCAACATATGGATGATCCTTTCCTAATTACACCTGGTGCACTGGAAGTGGCAACGACTCTGGATGCCCAGGGAAGACTTTTAGGTGCCGGAAGCTGGAAGCAAATCCTACAAAGATTCAGGGGGATGCGACTCTGGTGAAGTTTTAGGGGTCTAATGATCTAGAGTATGCTGGAAGTTGCCCTCTAAGGTAAAGGCAAGTTATTGACTTTGTAGTTCCTACCACAGAGGCAGAGCCACACACTCGATGAGACTCCGGAGTTTGGAGGCAACATATGCCCACCTGGGTATACTGCTCCAATCCATTTAGCAAGTTTTTCAGAAGGGTGACAGGTTGGGGTGGGGCACAGAGGATCGGGGAATTCTGTAGCAGGTTTAGGCGTTAATGCAAACTTGGTTGGTCAGGGAACTAGAGGAAGTAAGATAGGAAAATTGGAGACAGGGGCCTGTGTGTGAATCCTGGGAGTGGGTACCACAGGTGAATCTTGCATCTCAAGTCAATGCTCAGCAGAGGCCATCTCCAGTAGAAGAGACACTGAATGAATGGGTGTACTGGGTGACCCTTCCTGCGGAGGTCAGCCTCTGTGCTTGGCCACCTCAGTGTTTACATGGGTCCAGCTGTACAGTCTCCCTCTCACCAAGGCTGATCTAGCTGCTTCTGTTGCTGAATATCTGACT
>NC_041215.1:135515709-135560374 GCF_002837175.3 Physeter macrocephalus | reverse complement strand
TAGAGAAATCCGTATCTCCTGCCACCTTGGGGCAGACTGTGCTGATAAACAGACACAGAATGTAATTGTAAGGGTGCCAGTGCAGGGGTTCCAGATAAAATACAGGATGACCAGTTAAATTTGAATTTTAGATAAACAATGAACAATTTTTTTTTGTATAAGCTTGTTCTAAATGTTTCATGGTGCGTACATATTTATATTAAAATATTATTGGTTGTTTATCTGAAATTCAAATGTAACTGGGGATCTTGTACTATCTGGCAAATATGTGCCAGCACTACAGAGGGAGCTCCCTGAGTATGTTTTCTATGCTAAAGTCAGGGCCTTGAGAGGGAAGTCCTGACATCCTGTGACCTGGAATGGGGACATTTGGGTGGATGCGTCTGCGCTTGCACACCTAGATTTCCCAGAATGCTCTGGGCTTAGAGACGCAGCCCTTTTCCTCTCCCCAGAGGTACTGGTACCCAGAGACTAGGGAAGACTTCACCGGAGGTGGATGTCTTACAGTAGGATGCTTGTCCTCAAGATCTGTCGCCATCTCTCCTTATTTCCTCTAGATTAGAAACTGGGGCCAGGTCTCAGCAGAGCCTAAGTGGGAAAATAAAGTTCCTGCCCTGGGAATAAATAAGCTCCTCACTGACATAATGGCAGGTCCTGGCTGGTATGTATCACCAAGTGACAGAGGGAAATGTGTGGGAATGAACCTTGAAGATATTGAATTGAGTTTATTGGTTTGCAAGAATTGCTCCCATGTGTCAGGATTTCACTTCCTGGCAAGGACACTTAGAAATTATCCAAAACACACTGCTGAGTTGGCTCTGCAAAGCTTGGACATGACGTAAATGAGATGTAGGTACTGCAATTGTCTTCCTAGAGTATTAAGTAAGAGCTTAGAGGGCTTAGGGAAGTAGGAATATGAGACTAGACTTATTATGTAAGATTGAAGACTCCACCACTTGGCTCTGCTCCCTGGGAGGCCCCAGAGGACACTTGCTTCATCCAGGCAGTAAGGGACCACTGATGAGGGGAGTGCTTGCATCTTTGGGCAATCAGTGCTGGCTGTCCTCTGTCATTAGTGCTGACAGTAGGAGATTATGCCATGGAACTGCCCTCCTTAGTGTCCAAGGGGATGCCGTCATTCTGAAATAACAGAGTCTGGTGGAGGTGCTCCATTACCAGAGGCAAGGTGGATGAAATTGCCACAATGGCAGAAAATCCACAAAGACGACCAGGGCCCCCTAGCTCAAAGGTATCTGTGGGACTGGCTAATAGACCATGGTAGTCCTTGGGGCTTAGAAGACTGGCATCCAATTAGGGCATTGCTAGATTGGTATATGCAGAAGAATTCAAGAACTGGTGAACAGAAGGTTGATTTCAGACGTTGCAATGAAAAATTACAATGCCACACCCAGTTTCCAGATCTAAACCAGCTTTCAGCCCCAGAGCCGCTTAACTAAAGGAGAAAACAGGCCCCCTTGAGGACGGACCTTACAATGTCACTACACAATATATACCGTAATTATTCCACATTCCTTCCTTCAAGGGGCCTATGGTTGTTTACCAGAGTAACTGCCCTACTGGAGAAGAGGGAGATTGGACACAGATTCTGAGCTGCCACTCATCCAGGGAGGCACCACCTCATCCAGGGAGTCACCACATCATCATCAGAAAAGAGGATCCGAAGCAGTTAGCTTTTACATGGGAAGGACAGCAGTACACCTGTTGTCCCAGGGCTGTATTAACTCTGACTTCTATCCCAATATCATCCTCGGGAACCTTGACCATGCTTGTTCAACATATGGATGATCCTTTCCTAATTACACCTGGTGCACTGGAAGTGGCAACGACTCTGGATGCCCAGGGAAGACTTTTAGGTGCCGGAAGCTGGAAGCAAATCCTACAAAGATTCAGGGGGATGCGACTCTGGTGAAGTTTTAGGGGTCTAATGATCTAGAGTATGCTGGAAGTTGCCCTCTAAGGTAAAGGCAAGTTATTGACTTTGTAGTTCCTACCACAGAGGCAGAGCCACACACTCGATGAGACTCCGGAGTTTGGAGGCAACATATGCCCACCTGGGTATACTGCTCCAATCCATTTAGCAAGTTTTTCAGAAGGCTGACAGGTTTGGGTGGGGCTCAGAGGATCGGGGAATTCTGTAGCAGGTTTAGGCGTTAATGCAAACTTGGTTGGTCAGGGAACTAGAGGAAGTAAGATAGGAAAATTGGAGACAGGGGCCTGTGTGTGAATCCTGGGAGTGGGTACCACAGGTGAATCTTGCATCTCAAGTCAATGCTCAGCAGAGGCCATCTCCAGTAGAAGAGACACTGAATGAATGGGTGTACTGGGTGACCCTTCCTGCGGAGGTCAGCCTCTGTGCTTGGCCACCTCAGTGTTTACATGGGTCCAGCTGTACAGTCTCCCTCTCACCAAGGCTGATCTAGCTGCTTCTGTTGCTGAATATCTGACTGTTGTTAAGCCCTTCATATGGCACCATCCCTTGAGAAGATAATATCCCCTGAAATTGCTGTGTACTAGGAGTATTTAATGGGGGTTGTTAAGAGATTGGAAAGTGCAATTATAAAGGACTTAAGATTTTGGCTCTGGAATAAGATGCATAGACTCAATTTCCCCTGCTCGTCTCTCATAAAAACAAATAAATACCCTGGAAATTATTCAACAAATGATACAAGGACTCTGAAAGACGGGTGGAAGAGGGTGGGCTGGCCAGAGACCTCATGACTGGAGGGAGGACCACGTGGTGAGTTCCCTGGGTTTTCCTTTTATCTACTGCACAGCCCTGGGCTGGGGGCCAGAGAAACCTGCAACCAGAACCTCCAACAGGCATAGATTTAAAAAAACCCAAACCTGGAAGAGCCTTCTTTCTCTGGCTAAAGGACTGGGGAAGGGGAAGCCCGAGAGAGACTTAGTGAAAGGCTCCAGTCCCCGCTCAGCAACCCGGACCCCAGCAGGCAGTCTGATCTGTGAACAGCAGTGACAGCACCCAGGCTCCAGGCCATCCCAGCCCCTTCCTAGCTGGGCCCCTGGTGGTCCATCTGCCCACAGCTATAGCAGCAATGAAGCTGTTACCAAACCAAGCTTGGGTCTGCTTGCCCGTGTGCAGTAAAGCCAATCTACTGACACCAGGTTGTGGTGAAGGAAAGGGCAGCGTTTACTGCAAGAGCCAAGCAAGGAGTCCAGGCAGCTAGTGCTCAAAACCCCCGAGCCCCCGATGGGTTTCAGCAGAGCATTTTTAAAGACCAGGTGAGGGAGGGGTGTCCCAGGGTGTGTGATCAGCTAGTTCACAATTCTCTGATCAGTTGATGGTGAGGTAACAGGGTGGTGTCACAGGGGTTAACATTATCAATCCTTAGGCGCCAGTAGGTCTGGAGGCTACATGCTCATGGTCATCTAGGAGTTAATTTCTTCCATTTGGTGGGGGTTTTAGCATCTGTAAAACAACTCCGGAAAAGTGCATCAGATACTATTACCCAGGTACCTCAGAGAGAAGCTACAGCAGAGGGTATGGGGGTAGGGGGTGGTCTGTCCTGGGAAGACAACATAGGGTCCTGCTCGGTTATAAAGCTATGTGTCTCCTTGCCCTCCACCCAGTGGCGTAAGGAGACCTAGGCCAGTCGTTCCAGGTTCACCCAGTGAGGGCAGGTGGCCCAGGGCAGTGCCTTCTGGCCCCAGAGATGATACCAGCAGGGACTGAGAAGAGCCCCAGCAGCACGGGAAGAACAAAGCAGCCCCGGGTGACATGGCGAGGGCTCAGGACACAAAACTGTTGGCAGGCAGTCAATCTCTGAACTCCTTGTTATGGGGAAATGAAGCCCATGAATGTAGGCCAGAACCTACATCTCAACTAAACAGTTGACTGTTGCTAAAATAGAAGATTTTATTAGGATCGTGTTTCCTACCATAATAGCCAAAATGTCTAGGGTATAATACAAGATCACTGGTGCTACCAAGAACCAGGAAAACCACTGGATGAGAAGAGACAGTGAACTGAGGCCAGTACTTAGATGAATCAGATGTCGGACTTACCTGACAGGGATTTTACTTCATTTTTTTAAAGATTTTTATTTATTTATTTATTTATTTGGCTGTGCCGTGTGGCACGTGGGATCTTAGTTCCCCAACCAGGGGTTGAACCTGCAGTGGAAGTGTGGAGTCTTAACCACTGGACCGCAAGGGAAGTCCCCGTGACAAGGATTTTTAAAGCAGCTGTCATATATCAATGTCAATGCTTCAAAATCAATGTCAGAAAGGCCTCAATGATCAATTAGAAGTCGTGGATTTATAAAACATTATTACTTAGAATTAGGAGACCAGGATGTCACCCACTCGCTGTGTGATCTTGGGGAAGATTTTCAACCTTACTGAGCCTTGATTTCTCTGTCTACAAGGTGGAAATAATATGTTTGACCTGGCAGGTGAGATGAATCCTACAACAGCATGCTGGCAACACTGTTGGGGCCCACTCAACAACCATGTTCCTTCTGTACTCGCAGCACCCTGCTCTCATGGAGAGACGAGATGCTCCTAGCTGACAGTGCATAGCTCTCCAGCCTCCCTTGCAGCTAGGATGGACCACAGGACACACTTCTGGACAATGAGGTATGGGGGTAGAGGTTCCTGGAGAGAGCGTCCCGTCCAGAACAAAGCAGGAAAGCCTCACTCAGGGAAAACTCTGTGTGTCTTACCCTTTCCCATTCTTTCTGCCTGGAACTTGTATGTGAGGTCTGGAGCTGCAGCAGGTATCTGGCAACCAGGAGGAGGCAGGCAAGGGTAGAAAGCCTACCTGCTAAGGCTCCTGGGGTGGAAAGATGAGCCTGGAGTCCTGAGCTGAGCTGTGCTCCTGGCAGGCAGTCAATCTCCGAACTCCTTGTTATGGGGAAAAACGAACACCTACGTAGTGAGGCCACTGCCATTTGGGTTTTCTGAGCTTATGGCAGAAAGCACTCCTGATTTAATGAAGAAGGTGAGGAAGAGAGTGTTAGTGACAGTTTATTCCGTACCAGGTACTGTTCTGAAGGGCGACAGTCACCTTTAATCCTCACAGCTACCCAGGGAGGTCGGGGCCAGTCCTGTCCCCATTTCAGGGAGGGCTGAGTAGGGGGGTGGGTGCCTGTCCAAGATGCAGGGTAAGGAGGAGGAGGGGCAGGAACGCATACACCCCACCTTCCTTGTGCTGGCTCAATACACATTAGTGGTTAATATTTTCTTTGTCGTCGTTAAGGTTACATTAGAGGATTTTCGTGTGTTTGTGTGAAAACCCTTAGGAGGGGCAATGCTTATCGCACTGAAACTTCCTCTCGCCCTTCCTCTCTTTCTCCCCCTCTTCCTGCATGCATCCTGACCTTCTGCCATGTGGGTAGCACATGGTGCACAAGCTCCTTCCCTAAAGGAGCTGGCAGGGCCAAGGTCAACCTGCTAAGGCTGCTGAGGCTGGCCTGGGCTCCTGCCCCGCGAGGCCTGTTTTCCCACCGTTAACACGGGGACGCCTTGCTGCGCTCAGAGAGCACAGGCAGCCTTTGAGCGTAGTGCTGGGCGGTGGGCGGGAGGGGGGTCCCCGTGCAGCGAGATTTCTGCGGTGTGAATGAGGTCGCATCTCACCCTCACGAGCGGGACTCCCTCCCCATCCCACGTGCCCCCTCCACCCATCAGTCCACCCACCGCCTCCATCTGGGCCTGGCTGGGGCCTCAAAGGCTTTCCACCTGTGGCCAAAGAGCTTAACTCGGACGCATAATTAAAGACAGGGACCGGTTTCGGCTGGAGGGTGAGCGCCACACAAGCATGCAGGCGCCCTGCCCACCCTCTCATGTCTGTCCCCTGGGGTGGGGCCCATGGGAGTCCGTCCGCCCGCACCCAGGAGGAGCCAGTTGACAGCAGGGAAGCCCAAAGCTCTCCGGTGCCTCCGGCAACCCTCAGGGACACCCTCTCCGGTGGACTTACTCCCCCTGGCGACGAGGGGTCCACACCTCCCACCCTTCGATTAGGGGAGCCTCAGCAAAACCTTGCAGTTATGGTGTATCAGCGGTGACTAGGACCTCCAAGCCCAGAGCACGGGATATATTACTCCCTCCCCACGGTGTGATTCAAAATAAACCCGGACAGACCAGAGCGAAGGTCTGGCCAGCCAGCACTGGCCCGCACCCCCCATCTCCCGCCAAGAGTTTTTATCCACAGCGGTTACTTGAATATTGTTTTCGGTTTGGTTTTGTTTTTAATAGCGAATTTAAGAAAAATCTCGTCTCTTGGTGCACCTGCCCGGATCGTTGGTGGCCCAGGCCCCCGCGTGCCGGGATCCTCGGGAAATCACCTCCCAGTGGGCTGTCATTCGGGACCTGCAGGGAGCTGCACCGGCATAGCACATCACTTCACCCTCTGCTCCAGGTCCAGCTAGGAGAGTCCTGGGCCCTCCCGGGGCGGGGATGGCGCCAGTGCCGGGATTCCCCTCCATCCCCACCTGCGGGGTCAGGATCCCCGGCCTGGTGCCCATCACAGCCCCTGGACCTCGAGGCCTGCAGAGGCCTCCAGGGACCCACCCACGGCTGCCCGGGGCTCTCCAGGGCTGCCCCCTCTCTCTCCAGCCCCAACTAGCAGCTCCTGCTAGCCAGTTGCTCCCAGCAACTCCCCTTCTGGCTGGAACGACCCGAGGAGGCCGGGCCCCCGCCTCCCCACAGGGCAGACCCGAGGGGGGCATCACTTCAGGCCACAGCTGTGGGGCAGGGGGCAGCAGGCGGGTGGGCCGGGCCGGCTGGGTGGGAGAAGGGGCCAGGAATTACTTCGAAGTCTCGGGAGGCGGACGGGTGGGACCTGGGTCGACCATTTCCCAGGAAGCAGTGGGAAGCCGACGGCGCCCGCTGGCGACTCCGTCGCGGCACGGGCTCTGTGGTCTCTGGCGCGGGGCCGGCCGCTCTGGCTGCGGGAGCGTGTGGCCCGGCCTGCAGGCCACTGAGTCAGGGCTCTGTGGAGACACTGGGAAGCCTTGTTCTCGTTGTACACACTCAGCATCTGCTGCCGACGGGGGCTGCCCTGGAGGGCGGGTCCCTCCGGGGTTGTCACTCTGTGGCGTTCTCCACGATGCTCCGAGGCCTGGGCGGCTCCGGGACCTCTGTGCCCCGCCCCCCGCCCCGCCCCGACCTGGGGTTTGCCCCAACTGCTCTGTCTTGTGCCATTCTCTTAGCCTGGTCTCGTGGGGGCTCCAGGCCGTGCACCCCACAGGCCTCCCCGAGTGCCTTCTCCCTGCAGGGTCTGGAAAGGAGACGGCCAGCAGAGTTGCTGCCCAGGGAGCCCTGGCAGAGGTGTGGGCAGAGTTAAGGGAACCAGCAAAGGAGACTGACTTGGCCCTGGAGCTGGCCACAGCGGAGGCCACAGTGGAGGCCGTTGCCACCTTAGGTCCTAAGGGGCAGATGAGGGCGTGGTTTCTGGAACGCGCGCCGAGTGTGGAGCTGTGCGGGGCCGTGTCACCAGCGCCGTGGGATACGGCACAGCCAGGGCCGCTGCGGGCAGGGAGGGGAGAGGACCATGCTCTCCAGGCCTGGCAGGCGCCCCTGGTTGGCTGAGCCCCCTGGGAAGCCAGGAGCAGGGGCACAGTTGATGCGGGCCGTAGAGGTCAGTGTCCGGGACCCAGAGCAGGGTGGGGGGGGCAGTAGGGGAGGGGGAGCCCGAGGGGCACAGAGGCCCCACGTAGGATGACCGCACGTGTCCCTGGGCTTCCAAGTTCCCAGCAGCCCTTTCTGCCCTAGGCCTCTGGGGTCCCTAAGAAGCAGCAGCTGGTGAGGTGAGAGGCTGCTGACCCCCTCCCGGGCCTCCTGACCCTCTGGCCCCAGGACCCCCTGCCGCAGGCAACATGGGAGGAGCCTCCAGGGAGGACAAAGCCTTCCCGGCCGTCCGCCTCCCACGCCCTGGCCTGATTTCGTTCCCAGCTGTAGGCCGCGCACCCACAGTGGTGTCTGCAGAGAGCCGGCCCTCGGCAAATATCTGTGGATTGAAAGCATACGTGGGTCCTGGGCCCCGGGCAGGCAACCTTGGGCTCCCTGGGGGCCGGGGCCCAGCGCCTAGGGTGGTCCCCCGGGCCCTGTGAGTGGGGCACTGCCCTGGGCCTCCGTGCCCGGGGCCCAGCTGACAGTCACCGGCTCCTGCGGCACATAAAGTGACAACCACGTGACGCGAATCGTGGCTCCCAGATGCTGAGCCCTTAGGCCACGTGCAGCCCTGCGCCAAGTGTCACTCATACGGCCTCACTCCGCCCCTACGGCACGCCTTTGGGTAAACGCTGCTGAAAACATTCCTATTTTATGGATCAGGAGGCTGAGATTCAGGGTGGTTGAACGTCAGTTGAGCAGCTTTCCAGAGGTCCTGGATGGTGCGGGCTTGGCCGGGGTTCCTTCTCAGGTCTGTGCCATTTTGCCGGGAGGCTTCCCCCAGAAGGCCACCTGGGCCACTGGCGCCCCTGTGCTGGTCCCCGGGGAAACTGACCGCGGAGGCCAAACTCCGCTGACCCCCAGTCTGGCGACTGTTGGCCCAGTCCTTGGCCGGGGGTCAGGCACTAGCACACACCCCTTCCACGTCTCCATCACCTTTCCCTTCCAGACCCTCCTCTGACCCCTCACCATAGACCTGGCCCAGGCCCCCGGCACCCCGGCCTGGGATGTGCCCCCTAGAGATCCCCAGCGCTGTTCTTATCTCCAGCCAAATGCCCCACCTCCCTGCAGAAGGAGCCTCTAGCGTGCACACCCCTCCCCACACCCCCCCCGCTCCCCCCTCCCCCGGCTTCCGTGGTCCCCTCAGGCCCTTTGTCCCCAGCTGCAGGACCTGACGCCCTCGGGCTCCGGGAGCTGAGCCCACACCTCCTCCTCGCCCCCTGCCCACCTGCGAGGTCTCCCCTGGCATCTCTCCCATGGCTCCCTTGGCCTTGCAGTGTAACAGGCTGCCCGCCCTCCAGGAGCTCAGGACTGAGGGCAGTGGCCACAGGTCTGACCCGGAGGTCTGTACCTTCTGGAAGCTCTCCCTGGAGCCAAGGAAAGAACCCCTCAGGCCAGCTGGGCCTGGACTCCCTGGTCCACTGCTGGTTCCTGCTGCCCTCTGATGCCCTCTACTGTCCAGAGCGGGTAACCACAGCCGACCCCGCCGGCCCAGGGGACACAAGATCCCCAGGCCTTAGTCCCAGCCCCGCAGCAGACCTCTGTCTGCTAAGCATGTCCATCTGCCCTGAGCTGGAGCCCACGGCGAGACCCCGCAGCCCTCCCTACCCCCACCGCAAGCAGCTTGGGGGGCTGTAAGGCGGCCCCATCTGATCTCCATTAGCGTCTGAGGGACCTATAATCACAGACTCCTCCTGAGCAGACCTAGTGGCGTGCTTCAGTGCTTAAGGCTCGCATTCTTCTGCTAAATGGCTTGCCACGTCTTGAGGTGTCTGGTTTCAACTTGATGGTCTTTGGCATCTTAGAACGTCTATGCCTGATTTCATAGGCAGAGAGTGACTTCAGCCGTCTGGATGGTAAAGTCTGCGACGGTCCTGCCAGAACTTCTGTTGTGTAAAATCCGGAACGGGTGTCCGCAGGCCGGGAAGCCCTCCTGCCCCGGGAGCTTCCCAAGTCTGGTGGCCGTAGCCCAGCGGGTACGTCTGTGTGTCCCTGCACACGAGGAGTTTGGAGCCCGATAGGGCAGCCGGGCAGCTCTGTCCCCGGCGGGTGCACCCCACCCTCACCCACTCTCAGACAAGGGTGCTTGCAAGCTGAGCAGGAGCTGGCTGGTTGAGAGGAGCTCATCCTCTCCTCATGGTTCTTTTCCTTGCATCTTGTGAGTGTTGATCAAAGCTAAGGGCTCCCTGCTTCTGGCCCTTCTAAAGGTTTCCATCACTGTCTCAGTTGTATTGAGTTAAAGAGGCATCACTAGTATGAACAGTTTCTTCCTCCTTCCCTCCCTCCCCTCTCCCCCTCCTTCCTTTCTTCCTTCTTTCCTTTCTATTTACTACTTGTATTAGTCTGCTTGGGCTGCTGTAACAGAACACCACAGACTGGGTGGCTTAAACAATACAAATGAATTTTCTCCCAGTTTTGGAGGCTAGAAGTCCAGGATCAAGCTTCCCACCAATTTGGTTTCTAGGGAGAACTTTCTTCTTGGCTTGCCTTCCCGCTATGCTATGTCCTTATGTGGTCTTTCCTCTGTGTGGTTGTGTGGAGAGAGAGAGAGAGAGAGAGAGAGAGAGAGAGAGAGAGAGAGATCTGTGCTCGCTCTTCCTGTTCTTATAAAGACACCAATCCTGTCGGATCTGGACCCCACCCTTATGAATTCATTAAACTTTCTATACCTCCTTATAAGCCCTGTCTCCAAATATAGTTGCATGGGGCTTAGGGCTCAACAGGTGAATTTTGAAGGGATGCAAACATTCAGTCTACAACACTATTCATTTTTATAAGAATAAAACATGGCAGTCAAATAATTGCCCCCCTCTGGAAGCCTCTAGATAAAAATGCCAAAGCTGCAGTTACTGTTGGCTGAGATGGACAGCTTTGTCATGTGAGAGTCTGAATGTTAGGGAGTGGTTGGTCTACAAGAATGGAGACCCACAGTGAAGACAGTGTGGTGCCAATGCAAATACAGGCCAAGGGCAACCAGCTCAAAGCGACCCTGGGCCCCGCTCTCAGTTTGTGTCCCCCAGAAGCAGACCCTGAGCACATCTGATGCAAATAATTTATTTTTGGAGGTCATTCCAGGGAAAAGGGGAATTAAGGCAGGGAATTGAGGTCAAAGAGTGTATTATCAAGTCAGTTACACCACGGGCAACTGGAGCCGTGCCTGCTGGGAGACGGGGTGTGAGGGGAGCATATGCCTCAGAATTATCACATCCTGGGTTGAGGATTCTGAGATTTCATCCACCAACTCTCTGTCCATCACTGATGGAGACTCTTACCCTCAGGAAAGATGCTTCAGGCACAGAGCTTTGCGGTTACCAGTAAGTCGCTTCCGGTCACAGCACCGGGTACAGATATGTGTGGCACTGAAAACACCCCTCTGCTATAATTTCCCCATGTGCCCTGTGACCCCAGAGTTTGTCCAGCCCCACAGTGGGGCCTCCACTGAAACTTCCTGCCCTGTGCCCAGATGCCGTGTGCCCAGATCTCCGGTGCCCTGTGGCTACAGCCCTGCCCTCAACCCCACCCACCTGTGCAGGGTGGGAACCCTGCTGAGCCTTTTCCAACCCTTCCCCCTGCCCAAGGGTTAAGCCCCACCCCTTTTTCTCTAGTGGTGGCCGGGCTCAGGGCTACATATGCTACTTTCCCGACCCTCACTGTGTCCTAACTCTGGCAGGATCTTCAAAGGATGTGAGGAGAGTTAAATATACATTTAGTTCAAATTGCTTTGTTTTCTTAACAAAAGAATGAATTATGATGTTAGTGTCACTATAGAGCTATAGCAATTAAGACTGTATGGTATTGGCAAAGGGATAGACACATAGATCAATGGCTCAGAATGGAGAACTGGAAATAGATCCACACAAATATGCTCAACTGATATATTTTCCCCCTTTTTTTTCTTTTCTTCTAAAAATTTTATTGGACTACAGTTGATTTACAATGTTGTGTTAGTTTCAGGTGTACAGCATAGTGATTCATTTATACATATACATGTATCTATTCTTTTTCATATTTTTTTCCCGTACAGGTTATTACAGAATATTGAGTAGGGTTCCCTGTGCTCTACAGTAGGTCCTTGTTGGTTATCTATTTTATATATAGTGGTGTGTGTATGTTAAGCCCAGGCTCCTAATTTATCCCTCCCCGCCACGTTTCCCCTTTGTCACCATAAGTTTGCTTTCGAAATCTGTGAGTCAGTTTATGTTTTGTAAATAAGTTCATTTATACCACTGTTTAAAAAATTAGATTCCACATATGAGTGATATCATAGGATGTTTGTCTTTCTCTGTCTGACTTACTTCACTCAGTATGACCATCTCCAGGCCCATCCACGTTGCTGCCCATGGCATTATTTCCTACTTTTTTATGGCTGAGTTATACTCCACTGTATACAGGTACCACATCTTCTTTGTCCATTCCTCTGTCGATGGACATTTAGGTTGCTTCTATGTCTTCATCTGGTATTTGACAAAGATGCAAGAGCACCCATCCAGGAGGGACAGCCTTTTCAACAAAGGGTGTGAGAGCAAGTGGACATCCAAGGGCAAAGAAATGAGCCTCAGCCCAAATCTCACACATTTTACAAAAATCGGCTCCACGTGGATCACAGACTTAAATGTAAAGTATAAAACCAATAAACTTTTAGGGGAAAAACAAGAAAATAATTTAGATCAAGGGCTAGGTGAAGAGTTAGTTGTTTGACTTCACACCAAAAACACTGTCCATAACAGGAGAAAAAAAATGGATAAACTGGAGTGTATCGAAACTAAAAAGGCTTGCTCTGTGAAAAATTCTGTTAAGAGGATGAAAAGAAACGTTTTACACTGGGAGAACATATTTGCAAACCATACGTTCAACAGAGGATTAGTATCTAGGGTATATAAAGAACTCTTAAAACTCAACAGTAAAAAATCCCCCAAACCATCCAGTTAGAAAATGGGCAAAAGAAATGAACAGACATTTCACCAAAGAGGATTCACAGATGGCAAACAAGCGCATGAAAAGATATTCACCCTCAATCGTCATTAGGCAAATGCAAACAAAAACCGCAATGAGATATGACTACCCATCTACAAGAGTGGCTAAAGCAAAAAGTAGTGATAACACTGAATGCTGGAGAGAATGAAGAGGAACTGGATCATTTATACTTGCTGGTAGAACTGTAAGATGGTACAGCCCCTCTAGAAAAGAGTATGGCAGTTTCCTACAAAACTGAACACGCCCTTTACCCCTATGGTCCTGCAGTTGCACAATTGGGCATCGATTCCAGAAATTTGAGAACGTATGATCACACAAAAACCTGTATACAAATGTTCTTAGAAGCTTTACCTGTATTAGCTCTAAACTGGGAACAACTCAGTGTCCTGCAACGTGTGAAAGGTTAAACAACTTTAAACTGTGGTGCATCTATAGCTTGAAATACTTCTCAGCAATAAACGGAACAGACTATTGGTACATGCCACCACTTGGGCTGTGATTTATGGGAATTATGGTGCATGAAAAAAGTCAATCTCCAAGGGTCACAAATTGCATGGTAACATTTAAGTAGCCTTCTTGACATGACAAATTTATAGACGAGGAGAAAAGTTGAGTCGTTGCCAGGGGCTAGAGAAGGGGGAGAGAGGGAGGTGGCCATGGGCGTGGAAGGCATCCTTGTGAAGGAGCTGGTCTGTATCTTCACTGCGGTGCTGGCTACAAGGATCTGCAAGTGTGATGAGATTGCACAGAACTAAACGCACGCACGCACGCGCAACCCACGCACGCACACACACCGGTGCACATGAAACGGATAAAATCTGAATAAGGTCAGTGAATCGTATGAAGGTCAACTTCTTGGTTGTGATACTGTGCTACCGTTATGCAAAATGTTGTCATGCATGGAAACTAGGTAAAGGGCATTTTGGGTCTCTCTGTGTTACTTCTTACAACTACATGTGAATCCACAATGATCTCAAAGTAAAAAGTTAGAAAGCGTGAATGAGTTAAAAGAGATATGAAAACTTGTACACAATGTCCATAGCATAACTGCCCACAATGGGAAAGAATGCAAGTATCTGTTAACGGGTGAACGGGTAAGCCAGGTGGGGTCCTTTGTGCAGTGGAATGCTAACGACTCCTCAATAAAAAGGGACAAACTGATGACAACACAGCAGCCTGAGTGGCTGTCATAGACATGCTGAGTGTGAGAAGCCAGACACAAGAGGACGTGGAATATGGTCCCATTTACACGAAGCTCTGCAGGAGACGAATCTAATTTCGTTGAGGTAAGAAGTTGTCTGGAGCTGAGGGTGGGGGCTGACTAAGAAGGGGCACAAGGGGTCCTTTTGGGGTGATGGAAATGTTCTCTGCCCTCATTGAGGTGGTGGCTACATGGATGCGTGCATTTGTTGAAACTCATCAAACTATGTACTTAACGTACCTAGGTGTACACATTCATCAGAAATCATTATCCCTTCCTCTGTCGATGGATATTTAGGTGGCTTCCATGTCCTGGCTATTGTAAATAGTGCTGCTGTGAACACTGGGGTGCATGGATCTTTTCGGATTATAGTTTTCTCCAGATATATGCCCAGGAGTGGGATTGATGGATCATACGGTAGCTCTCTTTTCAGTTTTTTAAGGAACCTCCATAGTGTTCTCCATAGTGGCTGCACCAATGAACATTCCCACCAACAGTGCAGGAGGGTTCCCTTTTCTCCACACCCTCTCCAGCATTCACCTACAAAGGAAAAGAATGGAAAAATAGTATATATATATGTATGTATAACTGAATCACTACGCTGTACCCCTGAAACTAACATGACATTGTAAATCAACTAAACTTCAATAGAAAATACATAGTCACAGAACTTCAGTTTTTGTTCCCCTTGCATGTAAAATATATAATTGAAAATGAGGATTTTCTTCTATTTCTGGGTAACTTCACTAGACATGTTTCTCTCACACTATCTAATTACATATAAATAGAAAGAAAAATATCATTGAAATATCCATTTGAAATGAGTGCATTTGGGTGTAAATTATATCTGATTGAAAAGGATAGGCTTCCCTAAATCTGAGCAGGAGGTTTTGAGCTCAGCGGTGGAGCTGGTTACAAACGTCAGTTTTAGAGCGTAGTTTCCCATGTTCCAATTGACAGCTGGATGAGATTTCTCTCTTAAAATATTTCTCTGCATTCTGTAGATAATTTAACTCATTGCAGCTGGGCCCTAACCCTGCCATTCCCTGTGGCTCATGTGATTAATTGTCTGTTTAAAAGTGTCTGTGGAGAAGAAATTTTTGGCTCTGGGGCTACACAACATCAGTTTCTTGGGGTGGGGCCCCCATTCTTTCTCATATGGGGTTCCCTCAGGGTGAAATCAAGATGTAAGCGAGACAAGTTTTTCCAAAAGAGTAGCTTGCTGTTGCCAATGTGGAGGTGAGCCACTAAGATTTCCCTTTAAGAAAGAACTTGCTGGAAAGCTGGAGAGAGTTTGCTGGCAGCCTGGGTTTTCAGCACCTTTAGGATCCATTCTGGTGCGTGAGCCGAGGCTGCCCCTTGTGGGCAGCTCTGGACAAGCTCCGGGCACAGTGAGGGGTCAGAGCCTGGCCATTTCTACCCAGCGCAGGCCGATCGCAGGGCTGGCTGGTGCGTTCCAGCAGAGCGCTGCAGTCTGAGCACTCCCAGCACTGTCCCCCTTGTCCCTCCCTGCTGGTGTCCGAGGACCACCTGCATCACCTGCTCCCTCGCCTCTTCCTTTCCCAGGCATCGTCCACCACAGGTGTCTTGCACTCTACCTCTGCCATGGCCAGTGCCCCCCGAAGACTGGAAGTCACATGCTTGCCAACCTCTTGTTTCAGCCAGAATCCAACCAAGACCACAGAATCCACGCCGGTTATTTCGGAGAGAGGACACAGTGCAGGGAAGTGTTTCCACAGGTGGCAGAAAGAGGTAAGGAGCAGAATACAGAATAATAAGACAATCAAGACATCAGCAAGAGGAGGAAGTCACCCACCCCTCTAGGTCCAGAGGGATAACGGGAGGAGGAGGAGGTGTTGCTGGAGCCCAGGATCTGGGGCCACCCGGTGGACCCTGGCTTCATTTCAGGCATGGCATGTAAGAGCTGGGATCCCAGAGGGATGGACTGGAGGATCCACTGTAGTCAGGTTGGGGTGCACCTGAAAGGGAAAGAGAGACAGTGAGAGAGAAAGTACGAGAAAGAGAGAGAGGGAGAGATGTAGAAATACCCTGACTCGTCCCCTACCTGTCCTCCTCCACCAGTGTCTGCCCTTGTCTAAACCCACCCCAAAGCTAGAAGACAATAGGGAATATCGTCAGGATGTGAATCTGAAAGAAAACAGGCAAATGACCAGGACATCTTTCAAAACCTCATCCATGCTAATTTACTGGAAGCCGCATCATGAATTTACACAGGTGGGTAGGTGGAGGGCTGGATGTATGCATTGCTCTGTGATAAAGCAAATACCGTGATATACTGACAGCAGAATCTGAGTGGAGGAGATCTGGATATTCACTATAAGGGGCTTTCAACTTTGCTGTATGTTTGAATTTTTTCGTAATAAAATATTATAGAAGAAATGCCCTCTCTAAGCGAAATTTCCACCTTTCAGTGGGGAGAGGCAGGTTCGTTTCTGGCATAACGACGTCTCCCTGGAGCACAGTTACACAGCCCTTTCCTTCTCTTTGCTGAGAAAACAGTGAGGGACGGTGTAACCGCCCCGGTCGGCAGCATTTGGGTTTCTCTTCCATCTCGGTGGGGCTGAAAGTGCGGGCCCACGAGCACGCTTCAGTCTGTGACACGTTCTGTGTGGCTCACCCATTGTTTTACAACTTTTGAGTTAGCTACTCCCATTGAAAAATCTGAAAAATTATCATAAAAATCTAGAAGGTCCAACTTTTCTTTGCAAATGGAAGACCTGACCACACTGGGCCTGCGTTTCTCCATAGCCACCGTTGAATGGAGTCGAGCCAGTCGGACGGTGCCCCCTCCGGTTTGCCCCTGTCTCCACCGCTCCCTGTTGTCTCGCACCCGGCCCACTTTACTCACTTAGATTTCCTGTCTTGTCCCCGAAAACAGTTGCATTTAGGACCCTGGGTTCATTAAGACATGTCTCTTTATAATGTGCATGCTACGACCATCCCTCTAAGGCCACATTCCTTCGGCTTCGTGAATCCACGAAGCCCCTTCGTGACTTGCCGTGTCCACGTGCCACCGCTGTTTGCCCACGACTTTGAAATGGATTCTTTTAAAGTCAAGTCCTAGTTTTCACATTTGCTAAGTAGTAATCCTGTGAAACCAAGAGTTTGGTGTACGCTGCAGTTTTATTTCTAACGCAAGATAAAGCATGCTAGTGCCTGAAACATTGGGGGTCATCTCTCGTGCTCCAGCGGCGCACGCTTCTCACTCCGAGAGCACTCATTTGTTGACGCTAAGGCAGGTTGCCCGAAAGACCCGCCCCACCTCATTAGCTTGGTCGTCCGTCTCCCCAGCAGCGCCTTTCACGCTGGGTTACACGTTAACCATCCTAGGCCGTCCTTCGAGCCCGGGCTGCCTTTCACGTGCATCTGAAACTCAAAGTACGTAGAATAGTCTCTCTGGTCCTCCTCTCTCCGAGAGCTGCCTGGTTCTTGCCCTTCCTGAGTCCTGCTTCTTCGGTGCGTCTTGGGATTTCAGGACATTCCCCGTTTGCTTAAGCTCACTCAAGTTCATCCAGAAGATCCATAACCAGTTCAAACTGTGAGTTCTTCATCCGGGATGGGGTGGGGCGAGAGATGAGATTACGCTAGAGAGAGAGCCGGGTTTGCGATGCCACACTGAGGCTCTGTCCTGTCCTGTGACTGTGAATGATTTCCCCTCTCCATTAACCCCATAACTTGTAGAAACTGTCCTGTTATCCCAGCATAGGTGGAAATAGGCATAACAACATTGTTGACTGAAAAAAAGGCACAACCTAAAAAAAGTTTAGAATTATGTTCTATTCGGCAGACTTGCTGAGGACTCCAGCCCAGGAGGCAGCCTCTCCGATGCTCTGAGGGACGGCTCTGAAGGGGCAAGGGAGGAACCAGGATACATAGGAGCTTTTGCAACCCAGACCAGGTAGTCGGACTATCAGAAGATTACCGTTAAAGAAATACCAAGCATCTCAAGTTAATGGGTTTAGCGCTTTTCTAGATATGGGAAGGTGCAGGAGTCTGGGCTCATGGAAGTCATTCCTTTGATTTGCACCTCAGCTATCTAGGGCCAGCATCCTGCTTTCTCCATCCTGAATCCTCCCAGGGTGCACAGCTGGGGACAGCTGCAGCGGCCGCTGGCTTCATGGCCGCAGCATCCTTTGCTTACCGATATGGCAGTTGGCATTTTTCGTCCCCAGCATGCACAGTGAGAACACCGCCCACATTTACTGAGTGCTTATTACCACGAGCCGGCACACGCACCGTCTAATTCAACGGTCACACGAGCGCTGCAAGGGAGCTGCCATGACTCTGGCCACTTTATAGGTGAGGAAAGTGACATTCAGAGAGGTTAAGTGTGTGACTAAGGCCCCACAGCTGATAAGCGATGGAGTCAGCCCTCGAATCCAGGTTCGTTCTACACCAGGTCCACACTCTGGACGACTTGCTGTTCGCGGGCATTTGATGCTGATTCATTTCCTGTTCTTCTGGTGAGTTAAGCCCAGTCCCTTCCACCTTCACTTTATAGGTCAAGGGGTTTTGTTGCTCTTGGATTTCTCTCTGGTTTTCCCACCTTTGCCTTCACACGGTGCCCGGAATTGGGTACAGTGTTGTGAAAAGGCCACACAAATCAACTCGCCCCATGAGGCCAATTTTCCTCCCACAATGGTGCTGTGTGTTCTCCTCCTGAACTAGGTGGGAATCAGTAGCGTCATCCAGGCAGCTTCCACCCTTGAGAGGAATGAATTCCTCTCTATCCCAGCCAGCACCACAGAATGCCCTGGAAAGAAGACCAGAGGTTGGTGTCCTACTGTTACTCAGCCCTTGTTGTCTGTGGCTGAGTAATGCCCACCCACTCTTAGAGCCAGTGGCAGGGGTGGTCTGTGCAAGGCGTGGTCTCCACACCCAGCCAGGAGCAAGCAAGAGGCTGGGGGTGAGGAGGGGCCCACACTACCCCGCAGCAGAGGCCGTCCCTGTACTAGGCAGCGGGGGTCTCGGCATAGGCCCACCAACGCGGGGTACCATCCTTTAAAGGAGATGGATGATGGGGCAGAGGTGGAATAGTCATCTGCTCCTGCACATTTCTACACCTCCCTTGTGGTCAAGTTGGGAGTCATAGGATTATTTCTGGCCAATGGAAAGTGCCATGTCACTTCTGGGCAGAGGCATTTAAAAGTCACTGTACTTCCTTCAGGTCTCTCTCTCTTTTCTCCTGCCATGATGCCTTTGGAGACCACACGTTGCAAATGATGTTAGTGACAATTTGGGGAAGAGCCACCCACCTGCTGAGGGCTGTGGCTTGAGTGAGTGTGGTACTCAGTCTTCAAAGATGGCCCCGATGAACCACGCTTCCTAGTCTTCACACCTGTTTTAGTCTTTTCAAGCTGCTCTAATAAAATACCATAGATTGGGTGGCTGATAAACCACAGGCATGTATTTCTTACAGTTCTGGAGGCTGGGAAATCCAAGATCAAGGTGCTGACAGATTTGGTATCTGGTGAGAGCTTCCTGGTTCATAGATGGCTCTCTTTTTACTGTGTCCTCACATGTGGAGGGGGCAAGGGAGCTCTCTGGGTCTCTTTTATAAGGGCACTAATCCCATTCTTGAGGGCTCCACCCTCATGACCCAATCTCCTCTCAAATATCAAATCTCACATCTCCTAATATCATCACCTTGGGGATTTTCAGTTCACAGCACATCCTTGTGTAAAGCTCTCCCATGCTGAATCTGGGCTGGCCCTCTGACTCTCTTGAGCCAATGGAACGTTGCAGAAGTGGTACTGGGTCAGTTATGGATCCAAGTTCTAGGAAGGCCTCCAGTGGATGCTTTCCCACTTGGGGAGCCCTAAGATGTCCCATAAGAAGTCCGGGTACCCTGCTGAACTTACCAAGTACAGAGGGAGTTGCCTTGGGGCTATTCAGAGGGCGAAAGGTGCTCAGCTCTCTCAGTGTCCCAGCTGAGTCCGGTGTTCTGGCCATCCCTCCTAAGGGGCCAAACCTCTGAGTGAGCCATGCTGGACGTTCCCGCCCAGTCAGTTACCCAAGACGACCGCATCCCCAGGCAACATCACGTGGAGCAGCTGAACCTGTCCACCTACAGAGTCATGCGTGAAAAGAGAGTGGCTGTTCTGAGCCACTGAATCTCGGCATGGTTTGCACACAGCAACAGATACCTAACGAGGTGAGAGAGGAGACGCGTTGGCGCTGTGACTTGGGGGTTTGTCTGTTGCAGCAGCTGGTGTTTATTTTCCTGATGTAACAGATGACAGCCCAATAGACCAGCCAGGAGATAGCAGGGCCTGCACGCTGGCAAAGGTGCCAAGATTGGGAGGCTATGCAGAAACAGTCCTCATGACCTGATAGACTAGATGAGGAGAATAAGGGAAGTGCAGAGGCTCTGAGAGTCCAAGCCTGCGACTGCACGGGTGGGAAGGTCCTCAGAGGGGGCTGGAGACCCGGGAGGAGGAGAGCCCTGCTTGGGGAAGGAAGCAAGAAAAAGAAGGCATTGTGGTTTTGGATTTAAGGTGCTGATGGGATCTCAGTAGGAAAATAACCACCAGGCATAGTGAACTTGATTTGCTGCTCAGGTAAGACATTAAGCCTGGAAATGAGTGGGGGAAAGAGAGCTGACTCCATGGGAGAATGATGCCCATGGAGAGGGATGGGGCTGAGGGAGAGCCATGGAAAATACCTCCATGGACATGGCATCCGAGGGACCAGCAGTCAGGGAAAAAGGCTAAGGAAGAGCTGGTGCAAAGAGGTGATTCCTCAGACCCTGGGGTAGGAGAGTGTCAATGACTGGGTGGAGTCAATGGCATCAAAGCCTGTGGCAGTGCTAAGGGCAGGGGGCCTGGAGAAGAGGGCCCTGACTCAAGCCAGAGGCAGTGGTGAATGAAAAGAAGGCAGACTATATTTGATCTTCATACATCTGTTCATCCCTCTGTTTGTCCATATATTTATTTATCCATCCACCCATCCATCCACCCACCCATCCATCCATCCATCCATCCATCCATCCATCCACCCACCCGTCCATCCATCCACCCATCCACCCATCCATCCATCCACCCATCCACCCATCCATCCATATATACATCCATTTATCTATTCACCTACCTACCCTTCCACCCACCCATCCATCCATATATACATCCATTTATCTATTCACCTACCTACCCTTCCACCCACCCACCCATTCATCCACCTACTCATCCACCCATCCATTCGTTCATCTATCCAAACCTTGTTAGAGCTTACCATGGGCCATGCAGGGGAATTATATTAGAGTAAAACAGATGTGGTCCTGCCCTTTGTTGGGAACACTCAGTGAACCCCCTTAAACCCTGAGATGCTCAGATTTGACGATCAAGCTCTCTCCTGCACACAAAAGGTCACACAGTAAAGATAACAGCCACCATTTGTCAAGCTCTTGTTTGGGGCCAAGCCCAGTTACTTGTGATTTATTTGCTTTCTGCCACTTAATCTTCCCAACAATGACTACGTAAAGTGGGAACTGTTCAGAGAGGCTGAAAGGGGTTACAGATCTTGCCAAAGCTTGAAGGGGGTGCTGGGATTCAGGTACAAAGCTGATGGCCACCTACCAGGTCTCCCTGCCCCCACCCATGCCCCTGGGAGCTCTGTCACCCATCACCCAGCCCTCCCCACCTCTGCCCCCCGCCAGGAGAGAGGGCCTCCCTTGATCTGCTCTGGACATCAGGATGTATCTTCCCACAGAAGCAATGCCAGAGTTGATGTTGAGGGGAACCGGAAAAGTGAAAATGGTAACGTACTTTCGTACATTATTGGAGGAAGAGACGGCTATGGGTTCACTTGATGACCCATGAACACAGTTTCTATGGGAAAATACATCTCAGGCTCCAAAGGAGTGACCTGGAAACACAGCCCTGGAACTTAGCCTGTGTATAAATCAGGGACTGTCTGTAACTATACAATTTGTTTAATTTGAATGTGGACCTGACGACTTTCTTTTTCCCACTCTGGTTCCTTCTCTGACTTTTTTCTTTTCCTTACGCTGTGCAAAGACGCTGGCTTCCTGGTCAAGCTATTTGGCAGGAATCAGACTGTCCCTTAGGAGAAAGAGCATGCATGCATTTCTGAAAATACCCCCTAGAGATTTATTTCATCGTTATGGAAAATGTAATTCTGTTTTCCTAGGTGACGGCTCTGTTTATGCAGGGACTCCGAGTGGGCTCAAGGCCTGGCCAGATGGTGCTGGAGGCGCTCCGTGTAACTGAGGAGCTGAGCCCTCAGGTACTCCCCGGGCCACGTGACTCTTGGCGAGAGCCGGGTCTAGGTGGCTGTGCGGCTGTGTGATCTGCCCACCCCGGGCTGTCCACACAGGACACCCAGTTCTGCTCCTTGGACGCCTAAGGTGGTGTTGAGGCAGAGGAGGGCCTGCTGGAACTGCGATTTGGCCCTTCCAGCCAAGTGTGAGTCAGACCTATTTTTTAGCAGTGCCACTCATCCAGGTGGGCCAGCTTTGACGCTAGGGGCTTTTTCTGCGTTCGGCGTCTCTATTTCCTTGGTCCGACGGCTAGATGATCTGGGGACTCGGCATTTTCCAGCTGATATTTCTGCACACGAGACTCTTAGCAAGGCTGGCGGTGGAGGGAAGGAACATTAGCCATTGCAGGAGCTGGTGACATTATGACGGTGATGTTTGTTGAACGACTCTATGGGTTCTGCCAGCCCGTGGGCAGGAGCAGGCATGGCAAATGGCGAGGCACTTGCTATATCCCCCACCTGTTCTACCAGTGCCAGACATGACTAGGTGATCAGGATGCTCTCTCTCCCTGTGCTGGGACACCTCAGAAAGGGGGCTGTGATCAATTAGCAGTGGCTGCCGTTGAGGGTGTGTAAGTGTGGGGGACCATGTCCAGCTCTGTGCCTTCTGGGGTGGAGGGTATTTGTTTAAAGTTCAGCTACTGTATGGAATCACTTATATCTGCTCTATGGACGATAGTTGTTTTTAGTGTGTTCAGAGCCCTTTAATTTGGGATTCTGCAGAAGCAGACCCCCAGACCGGAGTTTGAGCGCAGGTCGTTTATTTGGAGGGTGGCCTGGAGGAATGGGAGGCCAGGGGGCCAGTGAGGCCGCGGGTGTGGACGCACAGCTTCCCACCGTGGGCCACGGGGGCCTCTCGGAACTGTGTAGACTGTTTCCAGAGACGTCCCCCTCAAGGGGCGAGCAGTGGAGTGTTTGTTCTGCGTCCCCGGCCTGTCATTGGTGGAGGGCTGCTCATGGGTCCCTAGTGCCTCAGCACTTTCCTCCTGCCCTTGAGTGTGCGCCGTTCAGGTTCTTGTTTCCAGAGACAGCCCTCAGGCCGAGAGCCTCCAGGTTGTGGTGGGAGGAAAGGGGGTGTGTGCCCCGGGTGTGGGCGGGCACCGTGTCTGCCCCAGAAGAGCAGCTTTGACAGTGTCGTGACCAGAGAGAGCACTGCTCTGGATCCGGATGGTCTGGGGTCAGGCCCCTGCCGCTCCGGGTAGCCCTGGGTGGCACCCAGACTCTCGGGCAGGTATCATTCCTGCCCTGTCACCCGGACGGGTTTGCTATGGGGGTCAAATGAGGCAATGCCTGTGAAAATGCTTTGTTAAAAGTCTGCATCAAGGTCATTTCTGGCTGCCTGCCTCCGTCCCCTGGGGTCCTCTCCTCCGTCACTCTGGAAAATGGCTAATTATGATCCCCCTCCTCCCAGGCAGCCAGGCTGGGCCAGTGGAGGGTCCCCTCCTCTTGGCCTTGCTCGGGATTGAGACGTGGGCCCTGGGAGACAGGAGACCTCCGCTCCTCATTGCAGGGTGCTGTAGCCTGGGGTTGCTGAAGGTCACTGTCCCAAGCAGAGCTCAATGGCAGAGTGAGAGAGAGGGACAGACAGACAGACAGAGAGACGGGGAGAGAGGCCTGATGCCCTTGTTTGAGTCGGGATCCAGTTGTCACCAAAGCTCATGCCTTTCTTGAACCTTCCTGTTAGGTGAGTCTTTCTGTTCATGGGAACGGGGGCTTCTGTGATCTTGGCAGCGGGAACCCTTCTACCTCAGGACAGAGACACAGGTGCTGGGCTACGTCTGCTGCAACTGGAGGATCTCAGAGCGGCCACTGCCGGACCCTCGTCAGGTGTCAGGATGGGGTGGGCCCCAGGTCAGGCGGATTCAGATTCACCAGGTACGGCGGGGGAGCCTCTGCCGCTGTGTGCGGGTCCGCCCCTCCCACCCCAGTGCCCCTCGGGGCCAGTGTCTGCGAGCCCCGCCCTCGGGCGCCCCCGCCCCCCTCCCCCATGGCTCCTGCCCTACAGTCTCGGGGCTGCTGGTCTCTGGGACCCACAGGAATGAGGAAGGAGTTCCTGCTGGTGACCTCACAGGCAGCCTCACCCAGGGGGCACGTTCACAGCTTCTTGGTAAAGTCTGGAATTCTCACACTTTCTCCCAGGTCGGCCCGTTGCGGGGGACAGGGATGTGCAGCCCAGATGTCAGGCTGGGCGGGCCCGGTGAGACCTCTCTGATGCCTGGTCATCACTCACCCTTAAAGCGTATGTAAAATTTGCTATCACATAATCCATCGCCAGAGAATAACGCTTGCGGTGACTTTCGTCTGCACCCCCTACCCTCATCTTTGAGTTCAGTGACTCTCCAGGGCGATGGGGGAGGGTAGCCCGTGATGCTCACTCCTCGTCCCCCTGGGGGATGAGGACCCTAGTGCCACAAGCAGGGCCCGTGCTAAGGGGGAAGTTGGGGTGGAGGCGGGACTCTCAAATCCCTCAGATGAGGCTGCCTGCCCCACGCCCGGGCCCTGTACCTTCCCTTCCGCCTCCCCAAGTCTGACGGTCTTCCTTCCTTCTCTCAGAGACCACACTCCCCCCGGGGCAGCCTCAGGCCCAGCCCCTCCCCAGGGCCTCCCGGTCTTCCAGCAACACGACTGTCCTCCTTCCCCAGGTCCCCGCAGCCCTGGGGTTCTGGCCGCTCCAGACTCTTACCCAGTCCCCCCACCCCTGGCACGCTGCGAGCGGCCTGGCCACCTTTGCGGGGGGAGGGTGCACGGGGTTGCCTCATCTCCGTCCCTGCAGCACAGGGCAGCCTGCCTGGCACGTACGTAAGCAGGGGCTGAGCCGACTCCCCGCAGGGCTGCCCCCCTATATCTCATGTGGGGCTGGTTGTCCTTTCTGACCATAAGATGAGGCGGTTTGAAAAGGCTCAGTAGTGCCGCAAGGGGCCGGAGGGGAGTGGATCTTCTTGGGTGATACCAGTGGGACCCCGGGGCTGCTCAGGGGAAGATGGAAGCTGCCGCTGGCTGATGAACGGGGAGGGGTTGGGGGCGGCGCAGAGATGCTTCCCAGCATTGTTCATTTGCCGGAAGGGATGGGGAGGAAACGGGCTCAGCTGTGGCGGCGGCGGCGGCAGGGGGCCCGTGTTAACAGGGTGGGAGAGGCTGCCGCTTCAGGGCCAGATGCTGGCAGGGGCTCTTTGGGGACCTAATGGTGTGGGGTCCGGAGGGGGTTCAGGAAGGAGCCCCCTGGCTGGCTGACCTTGGATATCACAGCGGGGAGCCCACTCCTGACCCCCCAGTACGTGGATGTCAAGGGCGTTCCCTGCCCCGCCCCCCACAGGCCTCTGCCATCACACTAGCAGCGGGTCCTGCGTGGTGAAGGGGTGATGACGCCGGGGCGCGCTTGTCTGGGCAGAGTTTTGGCCGAGCCCCCCTGGGGTTATCAAGGGGTTGTGTGTGTCCCCACAGTGGCCACAGGGCTGGACGGCGGGAGAAGAGATGGCTTTCAGGCTAAGGGCTACCCGGGGCCTACGGGGACCTGGCCTTTCCCGTCCGATCATGCCGACCGAGGTGCGCCCATCCCGCTGGCCAGCTCAGAGCTGAGCTTCCACGATACACATTTAATACTTTGAGCAGCTCCGTGAGCGAATTACAAACGTGAACACAAATACACCCGCTGATTTTTGACAAAGGTGCAAAAGCAATTTAGCAGGGGAAGGACTCTCTTTCCAGCAGGTGGCCTGGAGCCACTGAATATCATAGACGGAAAACGAACCTGGACCCATCCTCACGCCTTCTACAAAATTCAGCTCGAAGGGGGTTACGATCTGAAATGTAACAGGTGAAACCGCGACACTCTTAGAAAAACCAGAGGAGGAAATCTTGGGGACCTCGGTCCAGGTGACAAGTCGTTAGATTTGGCATTAGGAAGTACGATCCTTAAGAAAAAACTTGATAAATTGGACCCCATCAAAATTAAAAACTTCTGCTCTGTGCACGACCCTGGTAAGATGAAAAGACAAGTTACAGAGAGGGAGAAAACATATGCAGAGGTCCGACCTGACAAAGGACTAGTGTTAGGACACGGGAAGAACTCTCCACGGAGAACATCAGCAGAGGGGAGACCCCGGAGACGGGTCTCCTGGGCCCTGCTCTGTCCACTAGGACTTTCTTTTGTCCAGTATGGGAGCCACGGCCACACAGGCCTCCCTGCCCACTGGGATGGGTCTGAGGGTGGACGCCTGGCCCAGGGTCTTGGCTTGAGACCCGGCCCAGCCACCAGCGCTTGCCAGCCACGTCCAGTGGCCCTCAAACTGATCTGAGAGAGGTGCCCTGTCCCACTTTCCAGTGATGCTAGGACAGTGCGAGCTGGACACTGGGGGACCCTGGCTGCAGCGGGGGCAGCGGGTCCGGGGGGACCCTGAGCCTGACACTCGGGGAGGGCTGGGGGCTCAGCTTCAGCCCCTTCAGGGGAGCCATATGAGCGTGCGGGAGCAGAGGCTGCCTGGCTGGGTGGTGCCCTGCTTCTCGCTGCCGCCACAGTGGTGCAGTGGAGCGGACAAAGGCCCAGCTGAGGAAAGGGGGGGGCGTTGGTGGGCGTCAGGGAGGCTCGTGGTCTCCCCTTGGCTGCAGCTCCCCTCTCTCTGACGTCGGCCTCGTGACCCCCCCTCAGAGATGAGGGACAGGCTTGCTGACCAGTCAGCCCCTCACCGTCCTGATGCTGGACCCTGCAACCCCTTGGGCCTGCTCAGTGGTCAAGCTTATGCTTTTCCCAACACTGCGAGGCCAACTTTAAGGAATGTTTTCCGCAGAAAAGTATCGTCTGTTCATGTGGTATGAAAATGGCCTGAGTTGGTTTCACTCTGGGATTTAAAAAGTTACGACTTTATGGTACCCTGGAGCCCAGGACTCAGATGGCCACCGTCCCTCCTGGTGGGTCTGGTCTGGGAAGGTCCTGCCCCCTGACTCTGGCCTGGCCCTGGCTGGCTCCCCACCAGGCAGCCAGCGTGATCCCCCCAGAGCGGAGTTGGACCCCATGTCTTCTCTGCCGGGAGTCTTGAGGCCTCTCCCCTCACTCAGAGTCATGGCTGGGCCTCCGTGCGCCTCTGGGGCTGCGTTCCTTCCCGCCCCCACCTTCCGGAACTTTCCACGTCATTACTCCAGCCAGGCCCCAGACCCCTCACAGGCCTCACGTCAGTTGGGCTCCCCCCTGGATGGAGCCTGCATGAGGGCTGGGGTCCGGGCCTGTCTCCGTCTCCCAGGGCGTTACAGAGCAGCACCTGACACGGAGAAGGTCCTCGATACAGGGACACGTGTGTGAGGAGCAGATGGTCAAACCGAGGGCCGAGCACGTGACACCACATGCCACGTTTGTCACAAGGAGAGTCAATTTGATGGCATCAGAAGAGGCGGGTGGGTGTGCCCCGGGCGGGAGCTCGGAGGGCTGTCTGGTGAGTTAACGGGTGATTTTCCAGGCCGGCAGTGTGTGTTTGGTGTCATTTATGGAGGAAGCAGCAGCGGCCAAGGAACTGATGGAAGCTCAGCCTCGCCAGTAAACTGGAAGCCACGGCGCTGCGCCCCCTTCCAAGCCAACTTCCAAGACCACGAGCAGCCCCAGCCGAGTCCTCCCGGGACGTTTCAGCGCGGCCCGGGGCCAAACAGGAAACACTCGGGTTTCCTGAAAAAGCCTTTTAAAAC
This sequence comes from Physeter macrocephalus, assembly GCF_002837175.3. NCBI lineage: Eukaryota > Metazoa > Chordata > Mammalia > Artiodactyla > Physeteridae > Physeter > Physeter macrocephalus. The sequence goes on along the minus strand of NC_041215.1, from coordinate 135,532,581 downwards.
TTTGACAAAAGTGCTAATCTGGAGGATCTTGATGTGGATGTTGGGAAACTGGGGTGAGATGTCGAGGATTCCACGGGGGGCCCCGCCGGCACACATGCTGTTTCTCCAGGATCACGTATGTCACGTATGACATGTTCCTTAGCTGAGATCTAAGGCGGGGGTGGGGGGGCAAATGGAAGGAAGGGGGTGTGGGGAGAGGAGGAGAGACAGAGGCTTCGAGAGCCTCTGCTGAGGAAGGTCAAGGCCTTGACAGCACCCTGCTCTCCAGCCCAGAAGCCCAGAACTCCGAGGGTCCCATGGATCAGACTGGCTCTCACCCTGTCATGGGAGGGAAATAACAAGGAACAGTTGAATAAATACAACTTTCCACTCGAAAATGGGCCTCAGACATATCATGTTATTCCAATTTTTTTTTTTTTAAGTACAAAGATAATTCTCCTCATCTTGGCATCTGAAGGGGAGTTGTATTTTCCTTCTCTTCTGGGTGTTTTTTTCCAGCCTGGTAAATGTCTGCTTAGATTAGGGATAAGAAGGACCACATGAGCGAGGAAACTTCCAGACTTGGGGGTGGGGCCTGGCTGCCTCCTCCCCCCCCCCGCCCCGCCTCATCTGGGCCGGGTCTGACCCAGACTCGCGGCCTCCCTGTTGCTGTCTTGGCCTGGGTGGCCCCCAGGGATGCTGCTGTACAGTCCCCATCGATCCAAGCCACCCGGCTGTGCCCGCCCTTTGGCTTACGACGGGGTGTAATCAATACAACCCTGCGTCAGGGTCTCCACTTGTAACTCTAATGTCCTGGGGAAACTGGGTGTCACCGGTAGCCTGTGCCTTGAGCATGGGGCACCTCGCCCCGAACCCCAGTTTTCTCAAGCAGCCCCTCCCAAGGGCAGGCCTAAAATAAGATACAGTAATGAAATGGCCCCCCTCGCCAGCCCAGAGAACCCCCTGCCCATACCCTGTCTTGGGAGGGTGGTGAGGGGCCTGAGCTCCTTGTCTAGCCCCTCCCTGGGGAGAGGACACTCTGAAGGTCACAGCCGTGTGGTCCCTGCCCCCTGAGGTACTGGGACAAGTGCCCGGCCAGGAGCAGCTGGGGACCCTCCCTGCTGCCTGGTCATCGGGTGGCCGGGGTGTCCCCACTCAGTTTATCACCTGCTTGGCCAGATGGCAAGGGGACAGTGAGGCCCATACATGCAGGGAAAGCTGGACAACTGGTGACCCCGAGTTGGGGGAGAGTCACCTCTTGAGAAGCTGGGGTGCAGGGGAGGACCACTGCCGGGCTCCCGGCTGGGATGCCATCGTGAGGGGTGGGTAGGGGGCAGGGATCTTCCCCGTCTGGGTCTCCCGTGTGTCCTCAGGGATGAGAACAGTTCAAGCCTCGTCGGATCGACACGTAAACAACGTCCCAGCACCTCCCGTTCCAAAGCAAGTCTGGACTAAGAGAAAGGTGTGTGGATTAAAGACAAATCCCTTGGGAGCTGGAGGTCGGCCTCCCTCCAGTCGCTGATTCCAGGCATCCCGCGTGACCTTCAGGCCTCCGTTTCCCTCTTGGGAAACCGTGGGAACAACAGCGGCGGCATCACTGCTGCTGGAGGGCGTGGGGGGAGGATTCCAGGAGTCGGGGTGGGGCAGCAGCCACTGGCCAAGTAAACACGGTTTTTTGTTGTTCACCAGGGAAGCGGTAGCGGGGCTGGGTCTCCCATCACTGTGCAACCAGTCACCCGGGCTGCTGACGTTTCTTGGTGGAAAAGGTGGTGAACACGCGGAGCCCAGGGAGCTGGGACACGGTCTCCCAGGAAACCTCCTCCGGGAGCTGTCGGCAGAGCCCGCCTGAAGCCAGAGCGGGCGGTGTGTGTGTGTCGGGGGGGTGCTTGTGGGGGGGGGCAGGTCGGCAGGGAGTCAGGCCTCCTCTGCTCTGGCTCCTATTTTGAAATTGACAGCCGTACGAGTGGAAAATAGGACTCCATATGGGATCTGTTTCTTTTACATTAACCTTTGTATTCTGTTGCTTTTGCTTCCAGTTAAGAATGTTGCCTAGAGCCTGAAATATACAGGATAGCCCATTCTCAAGGCTCTGACCTTTAAGGATGTAACACTTTTCCATTCATATAAAAATAAAAAGTTGCAGATCGGAGAATAACATGTGTCTTGTTGGAGGTTTACAGGGACATCGTGACCGGGCCTACCACGCCCCTCCCTCACGTTGCCTTTAAAAATGCTTTGTTGAAACCTTCGGGGAGTTGGGGGATTTTTGGCCATGAGCCACCTGTCTCCTTGCATCGCCCTGCAGTCACCCTTTCTCTGCTCCAGACTCCAGCATTTCAGTGCTGTTCGGCCTCGCTGTGCGTCGGGCACATGAACTGCCGTTTGGTGACACACATAAAATCATTTACTTCCAAAGCATAATCTTCCCTCGGCTCAGTAATCTGGATTTTCCCATGTCGTTTGCATTTCGAGGACTCTATATGTCACGTTGGGAATAATTAATATACTGAAGTGTCATTAAAGTCTGTGAACTTTGATAGAATTAGTAACACACACATTCGCTTTTTTTTTTCCTTATTGGAAAAAATAAAGCCTCTTGGCAAAACCCATAATACAGGGACTTCCCCGGTGGTCCAGTTGTTAAGACTCGGTGTTCCCAATGCCGGGGGAGCACAGGTTCGATCCCTGGTCGGGGAACTAAGGTCCGGAATGCTGCATGGCACGGCCAAAAAAAAAAAAAAGAAAGAAAAAAACCCCAACAAAACCATAATGTAACACTGTCAGGAAATGAAGCACTTTCATTTCAGGTTTTTCTAGTTAGTCAGCTCCAAACGTTTATCTTTATACTCTGCTCTGATGTGGAGAGGCTCTATTTATAAAACAATATAAGATAAAATGGTTTTATGTGGAGACTGAACACTTTCATAACTGAGGCAGTTAATATGCAATGATATTAAGCTTTCATCTATAGGAATTCTACATCATTAGCTAAAAATTCGCCTGCATGGCTTGCCATAAAATTTCTTTATCCTCCTCCCTGAGGAAGGAATGTTTTTATTTGGAAGGCCTAACAGAGGGATGAAAACAAAACCACATGTAGTTTTGCGTATCACAAACGCTCTGCTGAAATGAATAAAGTAGAGGGAGTCCCCAGCACTACGGGTTACGAAGGCTACAAGCATCACGAGTGCAGAGAGGATTTTATTTTTTGAACAAACGCATGATTTTTTGTGATATCAATCAAGAAAAAAAATCTGAATATTTGTTATTCTAATTTGATGAGTTAATCTTCCACAGTTTCAAAATCCCAGTTTCAGTACAATAATTTGTCAAGCCCAGGTCTCCCTCCATGCATTCTTTCCTTCCACAGATATGTGGGTGCCTACTAAGTGTCTAGCCACTGTGTTAGAGGCCAGAGGTTGATACAACAGATGAAGTCCCTGCCCTGGGTGGAGCGGCTGATAGTCTGGTGGAGGAGAAAGAAGAACAAAGAAACAAATGCATTGCAACTGAGTCCAAACTGCTTTGCTCACCACATCTGCTCACCACAGGACAGGCCAATAATTTGGGAGACCAGTTGCTGGGGCAAGGAGTACTGACTTTATCGGGAAAGCCAGCAGACCGAGAAGACAGCAGACTCGTCTCAAAGAACCATCTTATCCCAGTCAGAATTCAGGCTTCTTTTGGGCCTCTCACTGTTGTGGCCCCTCCCGTTGCGGAGCACAGGCTCCGGACGCGCAAGCTCAGTGGCCATGGCTCACGGGCCCAGCCGCCCCGCGGCACGTGGAATCCTCCCGGACCGGGGCACGAACCCGCGTCCCCTGCATCAGCAGGCGGACTCTCGACCACTGCGCCACCAGGGAAGCCCTCAGGCTTCTTTTATACTAAAAAGGGAGGGGGCGTGGTTGGTCCTTGCAGACTTCTTGGTGCTGCAATCCTTTGTTCTTGCACCTGCTCCCCTAGGTCAGGTCACGGTTCTCCTGTAAACCTCCAACAAAACCAATGTTATATTCTGTTCTAAACCTTTTTATCTCCATAGGAGTGGAAAAGTGTTATACTCGTAAAGATCAGAGCCTTGAGAATGGGCTCTCTTGCATATTTCAGGCTCTAGGCAGCATACTTTTACAAAAGGTGCAGAGCCAGCCTGACAAAACACAGGCAACAGAGCACAAGGGTTAAAGTAAAAGAAATAGATCCACTATGGAGTCAGATCTGTTGTTCCCTCTTACAACATCAAGAGGATACCTTCTGATATTGATAAGTGCTCTGAGGTCAGAAGGTGACCTGCTGGCAATTGGGATGGGGGGGCGGGTCCCTCCTAAGGGGCAGGGGGGTCCCTCCTAAGGGGCAGGGGGGTCTCACTCACCAAGGTCACACCATGGGCTGTTCGCAGGTGGTGGCGTGGTGTCCTGACCCAGGTCTGTTCCTGCAGCTGTGGGACCCTCTCCAATGGAGACTTTGGCTCTCAGTCTTCCTGGTGGTCTGGTTGAAACTTTCTTGGAACTGAGCTGGAGTTGGAGGCTTCTCCACCCTCTTCTCCTTCCACAGGTGTCAGACCAGCACCCCAGCCTGCAGGGGCCCCCACCTCCTGCTGCCCCCTCCCCTTGTCCTCATCCACAGTGTCCCCCAGTGACTCCTACACATTTAATCTCGTCTCGGCCTCAGCTTCTTGAAAGGACTGGACCAACAGAGCCTGTTAGGAAAAAATATGAATATTTAAAAAGTGTGTCATGGCAGGAACATAAAAAAGACCACCACCGTTGGTTGGAAACGACGGAGCGCTATCGATTAACAAGTTTGCTCAAGGCTGCTTGCATGTTTCATCTTATTGTCAAGCTGACACCCTGACAGAGTGTTTTCCCTCCCTCCTTCTCTCTCCCAGCAGGAAACAGGGTCCTGGCCAAGCTTGCCTCCCTGTCATTTGTATTTTGCTTCCTTGGTAGGGTCACCAGCCTCTACCCATCCCCTGAATACCTTTGCTCCATTTCAGCTGCCTTTGCAACATTGTAACAACCCAGCCCAAATGACCGTGTGTGGAAATCTTAGCTGGAGAAACCGAACTGGGTGTTGCTCAAATGCTTGGAAAAAACGCATTGTTTCCTATCCGAGGAATTCAATGCACACGCCGCTCCATCAGCTGAGCTGAGGCCTGGGCAAGGGCAGGTGCTGGAGGGCCCGGCCAGGACCTGCCCACCCTGCCCCCTGACATCTTTCCAGCTGTGGGTCACCCCACAGAGACGTCACGCTCCCCTGGCGATGACACCAAAGCCCCAAACGGAAGCGCCCCGTCCTGGGTGGCTACTGTGTCTAATGCAGGGCACTCTGTCTCCTGGGGCTGAGAAGTCCTCTCCCCTGAGGGGGCCTCAGCCAGTCCCATGCGACAACACAGACTTCTCTCTGAGAAGACAGGGAAGCCCTGGCAGCAGGTGCTGGCATGTGAAATGTAGGGGCAGTGGGGAGGGTGAAGAAACCGATGGTCCAGAACCAAGCCAGCGGTGGCTTTATGAACCCCTTTCCTCTCGAATGCATGCATTATGGATCTGATGGCGCTGCTCAAATGTTCACTGAAGTCTCATTTCCTGTGACGGAATGAATTGTATGCTGTATAATTAGGCATATAATTAAATGCAAATTTTGGAGCTTAGGAAAGTAGTGGGAGGAAACTCCCTTCAGTGCTGGCATGAAAAAGTCTAATGCATTGAACTTTTTTTTTTTTTTTTTTTTTGTGGTACGCGGGCCTCCCTCTGTTGTGGCCTTTCCCGTTGCGGAGCACAGGCTCCGGACGCGCAGGCCCAGCGGCCATGGCTCACGGGCCCAGCCGCTCCGCGGCATGTGGGATCCTCCCAGACCGGGGCACGAACCCGGTTCCCCTGCATCGGCAGGCGGACGCGCAACCACTGCGCCACCAGGGAAGCCCGCATTGAACTTTTAATGTGTGTGAATCTCATCTCTGCCTGGACTGACCGGGGGGGAGGGACATGTAGGATGGGGACAGTGCCAAGTATGGGTGTCCCTGGCCCCTTTGGTCTGTTCTCCCAGGCTCGGCCTCCAAGTGCGTATTGAGGCTTCTCCTGGACACCGTCCCCTCCTCCACTGGCACAGCCCTCTCCTCTGGACACTGGTCACTTTTCTCCTCACTGGACGCCTCTGGCTGGAGAGCTGTAGGGGTCAGAATGGTTCTGCCGTGTCTGGTGTCCCTGAGGTGCCCCAGCCAAGCTGCCTTTCGGCAGAAAGCGGGATGATGTCTTCGGTGTCTACGCTTGGTCAGTGGGTGGCCAGCTGCTGAGCTGTAAGGGGTGATGACCCAGCTGGAGGCAGGCCCCGAGGTGGCGGTGGTGCAGAGGGGACCTGCTGGAGAGACTGTGTCCAGGAGACCCTAGGTGGCCAGGGTCTGTCCTAGGCCAGCCTGAGCCACTGTTGCAGGGAGTTTTGTGGGAGCTGTGACTGCTCTCTGCTGAGCGGTTTGGAGAGACACAGAGGTGACTGTCACCGCTGCTTCCAGGGACGTCTTGGCAGCTGGGGCCTTTCTTTGGATGAGACTGTGCATGGAACTGTGTACATGAGGCTCCCAATCCCGCTTTAGAATCAGAAGGAGGACGGCTGATTGTGAGGGTGGGAGGTCAGGGTCAAGAGGGGAGAGGTAGAAAGCAGCGAGAAGAGAGAAGGGTTTGAAAGCTTCACCATCGCAGGCGTAGAAATAGAAAATGTATGACTTGTCTATTTCCAGAACAAGGTCTGCGATGACCTACGATAACCATGCTAGTTCAAGGCTTCCAGGTCGAGATGACGGAGGACCACATGCCTTTGTCTTATCTCCAGCCTACAGCTCCACTAAACGATAGTAAAGGGATGGCTAAAAGTTATAAACTCACAAAGAAAAAGAGAACGGGAGGGGAGCTTTCAGAGGATGAGAGATTTCAACACACTTGGGGAAGGTGGAGAGAAGGGAGGTGTCTGGTGCAGGGGGCAGAGCCAAGGAGGGGGTGTCAGCCCCATGGAGCCTGGAGATGCCCCGGGACTCAGGGTGCCGTATGGAGAAGACCATGGCCCTGAAACAGGGGGGTTAAATGGAAGTGCACCCCTAATCCCCCCTCCTTGGAATACCTGGCATTTAACCCTGCTCCCCTCCCAGACCAGCCCACCTTCCCCTGCAAATTCAACCAACCAACCAACCAACCTATCGACCACGGGTTCTGCTCTAAGGAAATTTAATGAGTTGTTTTGGGAGAACTGAAGCTGGCATGGCCTCTGCTGGGTACCCCAGAGCCAAGCCCTGGCAATGTGACATTTACTGATCCCTCCTCCGGACCCTGTTCCCGAGGTCCTGAGGGAGCGTTTGCCCCAACTTGATCACCCATTGTGAGGTCTGCCAGCTGCCAGCCCCTTTCCCAAGCAGCGACTATCGCCCTGTTCCAATAAATGAACGTACAAGCCAGTAATTTAAGGAAAGCTGGCAACAGGAAGAAGAGGAACAAAGAAAAACACTCATAAAAAATGCAGAAGGAAAGAGCATCCAGAGAGGGACGTGGCAGCCATAGAGGGGTGCCACTCTGCTCCCCCTCCCAGAAAGATGGCAGCTCGCCATCACCTCTGGCTGGGAGACTTCAGGCCCCGCGCCACCTTCAAGCTGACGCTCTGTGCTTCACCGGCACCTGCAGCTGGTGATGAACAGCGGTGGTACAAAGCTCACCGTTTCTGGCCAGTGTGGGATACCAGACGATGTCTGCCCCCGAGCTCCCTGATGGGCTGGATGAGATGTCCTCAGAGCTGCGTGGTGGTCTTGGGCTTCTCCTACCCTGTCTTCCTCCCTTCCCCTTCTCCTTTCACAAGAGCCAGACCTGCATCACCATCTGAAGGCACTCCGGCTTCCTCCTGTCCCCTCTCCCTCTTGTTTTTCACAGGTGTGATGCCAATAAATCTCTTGTCTGCCTTTGCTTCTGCTTTGCAGAGGGTCCAAGAATTGGGACTAGATCACTCACAACCTGGCCGGCAAGGGAGACCCCATGCCAAGTTGTATGTGGGCTGTGGATAGTCCCTGGCACAGGTGGTGGCCCAGATGCCAACGATTTTAATGGTGGTGACTTCGGAGAATGTTTCAGTGAGGGGATGCCCTGACTAGTGTGATGATCCAGTCTGTTGAAATAAGGAGGCAACAGTGCACATGAAGACAAAGGAAATGGCTGGTTATGACTGCCTTGCATTCAATACTACCTTCATCCCCCAACATGTCCTTGAGACCCATCTATCTGGTGGTGGTATAAGCAATGTGCTGGGTCCTCGGAGTGTAGAGAAAAGAGAAGACCAAGTGAAACCTCAGCAGCTACCCCTTCCTCCACTTCAGCCAAGAGTGTGAATCAAAAACAGTGTCGCATTCACGTGAGGCCAGCAGGAGACTTGCCCATCTGAGCCCAGCCTAAATTCCTGACCACAGAATTAGGAGCAAATAAAATGGTTGTTTTGTTATGCTAAAAAAAAAGACAAAACAAAACAAGAAAAATGAGTATCACCTTGTGGAAGGCATGTAGGTTGGCATGATCAGTGCTGCCCTTGAAGATTTTAAGAACACAGGGTCGGTGGTCCCACTCGTATCTGTTTTTGACCCACCGAGTCATGAAGCTGGGTGTATCGAGGGTGGTCCTTTTTAACGTGGAGATGGTACAGCTGGGATGGAGCCTGAGTGGGACCAGAGGGCATGAGTGAGTGGTGTGAGCAGGTGTCCAGAGCACCCACCACATAGACCAGTGCCTAGTCCAGTGGGCATCTCCGGCCATGTGACCTGCTGGAGGAGCAGGGAGAAGCCCCAGCTTCACGGATGGGTGGGCTTGGCGTCTGGAGGCAAGATGGAGATGCTTCTGCATCCCTTGAGTTCGTCATCACAGGCTTGACTCTGCCAACAAGTCTCAGGACCTTCTAACTCCATCTTCCTCTGCTTTGCAGATGATCCAATTGACACAATCAAAGAAAAAACACAAAACACAACAGTGAGAACAAAACAAGGAAAAAGAAAGAAAACAAAAACTCAAATCCAGACTCAGATTCATTGATGTTTTCAATGAATTTTTTACAAAACAGATAATGCATCCATGAAACAGGAGCACAGGGCTATGAGAATAGAACAGTCACAGCAAAAGAGTGCTGCAAGATTAAAAATATAGGAAAACATTTAATTCAAGTGTTAGAATTAGAAGAAATGTCCTGGAAAATAGTGCAAAAGACAAGAAACAGAGATTATGGGAGAAGATTCACAAAGGATCAATCTCGTAGCTCTGTCGCCAGACGGGAAGTTTCAGAGACCACTACGGGGGCAGCACAGTCTGCTCCTGATGGACAGGCCACTGTGGCCTCCTGCTTCCCAGCGTCCTCCTCTCTTTGCTGCAGTGACTCTCCTGACCAGTAAATTGGGGAGGGTCACTGGGCCGGGCAGCCCATCTTTGTCCCTCTGGGAAGGATCTGCCTGTAGGGTACCATTGTCTCTCTGTCTCATTTAAAAAAGTCTCATTTTAAGAATACGTTATTTCATCTTATTTCTCAGAGGTTTCATATATGGTTTCTCTAAAGATTAATTCTGCTCTCTTTATTGTTTCCTTTTTTTCTACATTTGTTGATTTTCCTTGGTCTTTGACTTTCATGCAGGCACATATTTAAATCTGGGGCCTCGGGATGCTGGTGGAAGGTCCCTGTGTATGGGTGACCTGGAGATCAGCAGTGTGTTGGTTAGAGACCAGCCCCCCCATCTGTCCATGCAGCTGATGCCCTAACTGGACAAGGGGGCCCATGAAACCCCCTCCAAGGGCAGCTCTCTCTATCGGTTTCCTGACGCTGCTGTGACAAATCGTCACACACTTGGTGGTTTTAAAACAACAGAAATTAACTTTCTTGCAGTTCTAGAGGCCAGAAGACTGAAATCCAGGCGTCAGCAGGGCTGCGCTCCTTCCAGAGGCCCTAGGGGAGGAGACTTCCTCACTTCCACTGCTTCTCGTGGCTCCAGGTGCTCCTTTGTTTGTGGCCACATCACTCTGGTCTCTGCCTCCATTTCTCTCCTCCTTCTCCCCGGGTCTCTCCAATCTCTTATAAGGGCACTGATCATCGCAGTTGGGGCCCACGCAGGGAATCCAGGACGTTTTCCTCTCAAAATCCTTAGTAACATCTGCAAAGGCCTTTTTCCAAATAAGGTCACATTCTGAGGTCCGGGGGGTCAGGACATGGACATATCTTTTGGGGGAAACACCATTCAACCCATTATACTCCCTAAACTTCCAACACATCCCCCTTTCCAGCCTAAATCCCTGGAGAGTGAGTTCTCTACAGAGTCTTACAGAGGAAGGCAAGGGACACAGCCACTTGTTGGATCTCCAGGGGGCCACTCTGCTCTGTGCCACTACAAGGAGGCATAGTAAACTGTGTGAAAGAGGGGCATCTTTCAATTTCTATTCATTCAGCAGGTGTTTACATTCTGTGCGGCACAGAGTGGGTACAGTGGCAGACCAGCTTCTCCTGGATATACCTCTATGGCTCCCTTTGGGTGATGCTGGTGGCTGAATCCTTCTCCAGGCTTGCAGACCCGTGGCTGGACCTTGACATTGGCTTGTCTCCCTCCTGGGCTGGCCATCCTCTGGGGTTGACCAGTTGTCTGGCCATCAAACAATGCCTTGATATCCCCGTGGTTCACTCGTTGAACACCCAGATCCCAGTGAGGAAGCATGGGTTCATTGCCCTTCCAAGGTGGGCATTTCAACAGAGCAGAGCCTTCCTCCAGAGAAGGGGCCAGCACGATGAGTTTAAGCCATGTAGTCAGTCAAAAAGGGTCCTTTTAGGGAAGTAAGTACTCCTTAAATTATAGTAATAAAAACACATGTGAACACTTAAAAGGAACGGTAGAAGTAAAAGAGCAGAAATAGGATAAAGAAAAGGGGTGGGGGAGAGTGGGCCAGAAACACTGCATTATCCCTCAGAAGTGCTGACATTTTCCGTTTGGGGCCTGTTGCTTAGTGAAATTCCACAACGGGGGCGTCATTCCTGCTAGATTCAGGCTTGTCCAGAAACCTCATGAGACCAACGGCTTCTACTATTTTAATATATGGGTCAATGGAAAACAGTTGGAAATCTGGTAGTTGGTTAAAATTTCACTGGCCAGGCCCTGTTTGAATAGACACATTTATACTTTAGTTGATGCTCAAATAAATTACACCGAGAGGCAGTTATAAAATTTGTCAGAAAAATATTTTTTTGGGGGGGTGGAAGGAGTGGAAGGCTCAGCAGCGTGGAGCTGAAGGGGCACTGGAAGACCACTGCCCCGCCCCCGGCCCCACTGCATTGCTGGTGAGGAGCTGAGAAGGGGGCTCCACGCTGAGGACCGCTGACAGAACTGAGACCCAGCCTCAGGTCTCAGGATCCCAGCCGTCCCTCTTCTGTGACAGAGGTCACAACTGGAGGCCTGAAGCACGTGTTTTGTTTCAAAGAAAATGTGCCCCAATCTTTAAAAATCCAGATGTCACACAGAGTGGGATCTCCAGCTTCTGCTGAAGACCTGGAAGTTCTGGCCGCGTGGGGCTGGCACCCCTGCAAGGCAGTGGGATGGTCTCCTTTGGTCCCCTGGTTCCCACCTTGCCTTAACCACATGGAACTGTAGAACTGGGCTGTGGGAGAGCATTTTGGAGAGGGGTGGCGCCAGAGAGAGGGAGGCCAGCATCTAGGAACCCCAAACTTGTCCGTGGGAGGTTTGTACTGCATGTGGACATTCATACGGATGCACAAGCATATATGTGTATTCATGTTTGTCTATGTGTGTGCCTATCTATCTATCTATTTATCTATCTATCTATCATCTCTCTGTCACCTATCTATCCTGCAGATATAACTGGTATATGTGGAGCCAGCCTGGGAACCTGGGCTCAGGTGTGTGGACCCCCTGGGTGAGAAGAGCTGAGGGTGATCTCCTTAACCCCCCTGGTGTGCCAGATGGAACCTGTGGGGAAGGAAGGATATGGCCAGCCCGCAGCAGCTGGGCCTTGGCCTGAAATCCTTCAGGGCTCCAGAAAGCTATGGATACCTCGACCAGCACTTCCAGAGAGGAAACATCCCAGTAAAGATTGTACAGAACTAGTTTCTGAGAAACTACTTACTATATTTAATTAATCAATAAATCAATTAATATAGTAATGTATATTTAACATTTATAATTGTATAATATATAGCATAAAGTTATATTGTATATATATTGTATTGTATCTTATTATGTATAATGTATAATAATATAATAATTGATCACTTATATCCTGACGTTTTTCCTAAAGCAACTGAGGTTCCTTAGTGTACACACACACATCCTTTTATAGAAGGCATTTAAAAGAAGAGAAAAGGTGAGATCAGCAGGAAAAAAGGGTTACAAGATAAAGACCAAGAGAGGTAATTTTTTTTTTGAAAATTAGTTATAGAAGGAACTAATCACATGGCTTCTGAGACAAAATTCTTCAAGTGTCAGTCTGTAGCAAAGATCTTAGTGATGCCTTTTTGTAGCTGGGCCCTGAAGCTGCTGAGGGCATGGTAAAGAAGGCTCTTGGTGGGGTCAGGCTGACGGAGTCCAGGAAGGTGGCTTTCTGTCCCTTGGGGTGAGGTGAAGGTGGGCTTCCAGACTGAAGAGCCACAAGTTCCGTCACCCCTCAGAAGGTGCCTCTGAAATCGTCTGATCTCATCAGGTGGCTTGAAGAATCACAAGAGGGGATAGCTTATCGTGCCACTGTAAATTCCTTTTATCAGGTTGGGATAGTGAAAGTGATTTTTAAAAACCTGTACATTTCATCGCACTTTGCCATAACTCATGGCACAGTTAATGGAATAACGTACGTTAAGGTTTCACCGTCGGCCTCGTTCAGTCTTGGTTCCATACCTCTTTCTGATGCATTTCCTAACAGGATTGTCAGGAGGATGGATCATTCCATGAAAGAAGAGCTGTGAGCTTTTCAGGAGGAAAGCTCTCTGTACCATGGAGACGGTGATGAGGAGGAAATCTAATCAGCAGAACAGCTGACGCTGAAAGTGATTCGAAGTTTAAAAGTTATTTTTTCTGCTGGCACATTCAGCTCCTCTCTGGCCAAGGGCAAGGGGCAGCCCTGGTCTGGGGGCACCGAAGGGCTCTCCCTGGATAAGGGCTGTTCTTTGCTCTTCCTTCCTCTTTCCTTCCCTCCCTCCCCTACGGGTGCTGTAGTATTTTTCTTTAAATAATACCATTACATGCCCATAGCAATTCTGTTATGTAGATCAATTCCAATCATTTTGACATTACTAACTTAAAACAGAGATGCATGACAAAAATAATCCAAATTACGACTCACTCTTTTGGGTCTATTCCTGTGTTTTATTATATTTTAAGTTCTGCCGGGGCTGGGGCCGTGTCATCAGCTCCGAGCCGCCACTGGCAGATAGTAAGTGCTTGGTAAATACCTAAGGATTAATGACGCATCGTTCTGATGCACCTGCCTGGACCCCTCCTCTCAAGGATCCCTCCTGCGAATGATCTCAGCAGCTGTGGTGTCTGGAGAAGGTGCCAGCTCTCTGCACTCCTTCTGAGGGTCTGGGGAGGTCAGGACAGGCCCGCCTTGGGATGTGAGGCCTGCCTTCTTGAGGGAAGCATCCTCCACCTTTGTCAGGCAGACACAGCCCCTCAGGCTCCTAATGGGATGAGAGAGGGCAGGGAGGGAAGCTTCTAGAAGACACCCCGAGGTCTTTGGGGTCACTCTTAGGTTCCAGTGGCCTGATGGAGACGACTCTTGAGGCCTGGTCCCCCTGCAGGGCTTCATTCATTATCTCCTGGGTGATGTGGGGACAGAAGAAGACACAAGGATGAGGGACAGCTGGCAGGACGGGAGCATCCCCAGGGGCTGTGAGAGCCTCCAAGTGTGGCCGGCACAGAAGCATGGCCATCCTGGGCGCCATGAGCCACTTATTCCAGGTCCAGCTCATCCCAGGACCTGCCACCGCCCTCACGTTCCTGCTGTGCAGAAATGCTCATAGACCTCTGCACCCACCATGCAGCTCCAGGGCCCCTGTCTGCTCTCACTGTCCCCTCTGCCTGGGATGCCCTTCTCCGCACTGCCTCCCCCTTTAGAAAACTCCTACACATCCTTCCAGACCCGGTTCGGGTATCTTCTCCAGGAAAGCTTTTACGACCCTACCACCCTGGGGGCTTGTCAAGGATGCGGGTCCCAGAAATGACTGAATTAGGGGCGGCCGGTGGCACTCGAGGGGAGCTGGCCTTTTTAGTAAGTTCTCAGGTGGTTCTGAAGAGGAGCCAGGTTTATAGTCTCTGCCCTGCTCAAAGTTGCCCGCAAAGACCATTCGCATTTATATGCTTATTTTTTGGGTAGACTTAATCAGTTCTTCAAACTTTCTCCCTGGAAACGAACTTTCAACCTCAGATACTGGATAAGACACCCCCAAATGAAAATTCTGGACGTGAAAAATCGGTACCTAGCTGGTTTGACTGTGATGGTCTCTAGGAGGTGAATGGATGGACACTTGGTGTCTGCCACACGGCTCAGAGCAGGCCGCCTACATGACACAGAGTGGACAGCGATGGGCCACATGGCTTCCTTCTGGCAGGGGGTGTCCCAGCTTCGGGAGTGTCAACGCACACACACAATCTGTACGACACCCAGGTGGACACGTCTTCCCCATCCCTACTTTACAGAGGAGGAAACAGACTTGGGGAGGGCCAAGATCTGGCCCCAGGTGGCTTGGGGCAGCTGGGATCTGATACAGACATTCGGGCTCACAGCTGGTTTAGGGCTGTGGCTCCCTGGAAACAGAGACTGAGATGGATTCTCCTGCAAATGACTGATCAAGGGGAGGCCCAGGGGATACATGTGAGGGTGGGAGGATGGAAGCAGGGGACAGGGGAGGCAGGGAAGCCTTGGTGGGTTCAGGGACGTGCAGCCACGCGGGCTTTCACCGTCGAATCTGTCCTGTATCACTTTGCACCCCTGCCTCCGTCGGTCTTCGGCTTTGGGCCTCCCCTCGGGAGTGGGGTGGAGGGGCACAACTTCCTGGCACTTCTGGGGAGGTGGCTCCCATTAATCAAGGACAGAGGGAGGTGCAGGTGAGAGAGAACCTTTCTCAGCCACACCTGCGGCCGCTGGGAGATGGGTTTCCGCAACCCGACGCAGGGACCCCTGGGACTGGGCAGGGAGCCCAAGGTGTGGCTGTAAGAGCCCTTATCCCTGAGCACTACACAGAAGTGTCACCCATCCCAACAGGTCCAAGCCTGGCCAGCACAGTTCTTGAGAGGGGAGCGCTTCTGGGGTTTTTCCTGAGCTCCAGCATCTTGACTGTGGCAGCCAACAATAGGTCTGATCACCAGGCATCTCTCTACTGCTACCTGGAGGGAATTAGAAGGTGATAAAAGGATGTCCTGAGACTTTTCAAGCCCTTCCTCTGTGCTGAGGACCACCTTGTCTATGTCTGGTGTCTCTAGCCCCGGCAGGTCCTGGCCCAGGCAAGCCCTCCGGAACAGCTTGCTTGTCTGAGTGAATGAATGAGCGAATGTAGCAACGCCGCCGCCAGGCGTGTTGCCGTCCGGTCTGGCCAGGCTGCTGCTGGGGAGGCAGGTATTGATTTCTGCCCCTTCCCCGTCTTTCTGGGCAGGACTGCAGCCCACCCACCCCCTCTCTCCGAACTCGGCTGGCAGATTCCATGTCCGTCCGTGTATCTTTTCAAGTGTTCCCTGTGTGTTTCCTTAGGATGCGGGGCTGCTGTGCGGGTGAGGGGTGGTGGGGCAGCTTTTGCATGGTCTCACCTCAGGGCTGGAGGCGTGAGGGGAGGAGAGGGCGAGGTGGGGACCCACGGGCATGGGCACAGCTACTGTTGACAGCATCCAGGCTGTAGCAGCCGGTGGAAAAAGGATTTCACCGTTGCCTGTAAACCATGAATCAGTGGCCGCCCTGGCCAACGGCTTCCTCAGTGAGTAGCCCATTCATTCTGCCCCGGAGGGAGGGCTGAGGGGGCACTGAACCGGTGTGCCTGTGCCAGTTCTGGTGAACGGCTGTCTGTCTGTCTGTTCCGCTCCAGATGCTTCATCGACCCCAACCCGGCCCCCGGCCCCTCCCGGTGTGTGGCTGCGGTGGGCGGGTGGGAGGTGACCTGGCCCTCCTTTGCTTGCTTCCACCCTTACTGACTGCACAGTCACCTTCCGGTGTCCCCACCCACCTGCTGATCGTCGCCTGGTCCTGCGACAGCCTCTGCAGGGGCGGGGAGCCCATCTTCCTCCCCGTGGTCTCCCATCGCCCCCCAGCCTCCCCCCGAAGGGTGCCTGGCACTCCCCACTCCCAGTGCTGTCTGCAGCAGGGTGCTGGGTGCAGAGAGGGGAGAGCCCGGGTCCAGGGCACAGAAGTGACAACGCTGGGAGTTGAGCACAGACCCACCGGCAGCCCCCGGTTAGGGGCGGGGTGCTCTGGGGGTGCAAGGACAGCCGCCCAGAGGAAGTGACCGTCAAAGGCAGAGAGGACAGTACGAGGGGCTGTGAAATGGCAAAGTTCGTTCCCTGTTACATCTGCTACGACGTCCTGGGGTCTTTGAAACTCTTTCATTTACCCCTCTCCACCCCCACCCCCCCGCCCCACGATAACCCTGTGAGACCAGAAAGATGGGAAAATTACTCTCATTTTACCAGAGAGAAAACTGGAGCTCAGATGGGGTAACTGGCTCACAGTCCCATGGCCAGACAGTGAAGTGCTATGTCTACCCTCCGAGCCCCCTTGTTCAAGCCAGAGGTGGCGCCACTGCTCTGTGCTCTCTGCCGCACTTACTGATTGCTTGGTTGATGCACAGGATCTGCGTTATTCTGTCCTATTCTATTCTATTCTATTCTATTCTATTCTATTCTATTCTATTCTATTCTAT
>NC_041215.1:135484736-135515614 GCF_002837175.3 Physeter macrocephalus | reverse complement strand
CTATTCTATTCTATTCTATTCTATTCTGTCCTATTCTGTCCTATTCTGTCCTATTCTATTCTATTCTATTCTATTCTATTCTATTCTCCTGCCACACCTCCCCCCAGCTCTAAGCAACCACTAATACTCTTGTTTCTATAGATTTGCCTATTTGGACAACGCATATAAATGGAATCATACAATATGTGGTCTTGTGTAGGAATGGAATTGCTGGCTCATATAACTCTATGTTTAACCTTTTGAGGAACTGCCAGGCTGTTTTCCCAAGTGTTCAATAAATTGGTGATTTTTACATTCTTATAAGTAGTGTATGAGGGTTCCACTTTCTCCATATTCTAAACAGTACTTATCATCTAAGCTATCCCAGTGGATGTGGAGTGGTATCTCATTGTGGTTTTGACTTGCATTTCCCTGTAGGCTGTGATGCTGGGTATATATACTTATTGGCTATTTGTATATCTTCCTTGGAGAAATGCCTGTTTAGATACTTTTCCCATTTCAAAATTTAGATTGTCTTTTTGTTATTGAATTTAAGAGTTCATTTTATCTTCTAGATACAAATTCCTCATCATTCCTTATGATTTGCAAATATTTTCTCCCATTCTGTGCGATGTCTTTTCACTTTCTTGAAGATGTCTTTTGAAGCACAGTAGTTAAAAAATTTGATGAGTCCTATTTATCTGTTTTTTTCTTTTTTTGCTTGTTCTTTTGGTCATATCTAAGGAACCACTACCTAATCCAAGTTTGTGAAGACTTACCCCTAGTGTTTCTCTAAGAGTTTTTATAGGTTTAGCTCTTAGATTAATTTTGAGTTAATTTTTGTGTATGATGTATATGATATGAGATAGGGGTCAAATTTAATTCTTTTGAATGTGGATACCCAGTTGTCCTAATACTGACGATTGAAAAGACTATTCTTTTCCCTTGGAATTGTTTTGGCACCTTTGTTAAAAATCAATTGAACATAAATGTAAGGGTTTATTTCTGGACCCCATTCTATTCCATTAATCTATATGTCTGTCTTTATGCATGTCCCATACCATCTTGATTACTGTTGCTTTGTACTAAGTTTTAAAATCAGAAAGAGTGAGTCATCCAGCTTTGTACGACATTTTCAAGATGGTTTTGGCTGTTCTGGGTCCCTTGCAAACTTCTATGAATCTTGGAATGAGTTTGTTAATTTCTACGAAGAAGTCAGCCGGGATTCTGATAGGGATTGCACTAGGATGGTTTGGAGACTAGCGCCACCTCAATAGTATTGAGTCTTCCAATCCATGAATGTGGGATATCTTTCCATTTATTTAATTCTCCCTTAATTTCTTTAAATAATATTTTGTAGTTTTCAGAGTGTAAATTTTGTACTCCTTTTGTTAAATTTATTTCTAAGGATTTTATTCTTTTTGATGCTATTGTTGATTGCTTGGGATTATCTGCTTAAATAATCATGTCATCTGTGAACAAAGACAGTTTTATTTCTTCCAGCTCAGTCTGTGTATCTTTTCTTTTCTTTTCTTGTCTTATTATATTAACTATGACTTCCAGTGTGATGTTGTTAGGAATGGAAGACATCCTTGTGTTGTTCCTGATCATAGGGGCAAAATGTCCAGTTTTTCATCACTGATTATGATAGCAGTAGATTTTCTGTAGTTTCTCTCTATTCCAAATTTGCTGGGAGGTTTTTTTGTTTTTGTTTTTTTTCATGAATAGGTGTTGGATTTTACTGAATGTTTTTTCTGCATCAATTGGTATGATCATATTATTTTTCTTCTCTAGCCTATGGATTTTCAAATGTTGAACAGACTTGCATTCTTGAAAGAAATCTCACTTGGTTATAGTGTATAATTCTTTTTATATATTGTTGGATTAAATTTGCTAATATTTTGTTGGGGACTTTGGCATGTATGTTCATGAGAGACATTGGTCTCTAGTTTTCCCTATAATGTTTTTATCTAGTTTTGGTAATAGGATCCATAGAATTGACTGAATAGAATTAGTTCTGAAGTATTCTCTCTGCTTCTATTTTCTGGAAGAGATTGTGGAGAATTAGAATCATTTCTCCTTAAATGTTTGGTAGAATTCACCAGTAAAACCATTTGGGACTGGTGCTTTCTTTTTTTGTTAAGTAATTAGCAATTGATTTCATTTCCTTAATAGATATAGGCCTATTCAGATGATCTGTTTCTCCTTGTGTAAGTTTTGGTAGTTTGTGTTTTTCAAGGAATTGGTCCATTTCATCCAAGTTACCAAATTTGTGGACATGAAGTTGTTCAAAGTATTCTTTCATTATTCTTTTAATGTCCATGGGATCAGTACTGATGATACCTCTTTCATTTCTGATAGTGGTAATTTGTGTATTCTTTCTTTTTTCCTGGTTTTCAGCTTCTAGCTGGCTAGAAGTTTATCAATTTTATTGATCTTTTCAAAGAACTAGGTTTTGTGTTGATTTTCTCTATTTTTTTCCAGTTTTCAATTTCATCAATTTCTTCTCTAATTTTTATTATTTCCTTTCTACTTAAGAAGAAAATTAAATTGCTTTTCTTTCTCTATTTTTCCAAGGTGGAAATTTAGATTATTGATTTTGGATCTTTCTTCTTTCTTAATATATGCATTTAGTGCTACAAATCTTCCTCTAAGCACTGCTTTTCACTGCCTTGCACAGCTTTTTATAAATTATACTTTCATTTTTATTTAATTTAAAATGTTTTTAATTTCTCTTGATACTTCTTTGACTCGTGTTATTTAGAAGTGTGTATAATCTCTAAATATTTGGAGATTTTCTAGCTATTTTTCTGTTACCGATTTATAGTTTATTTTATACTTTGTATGATTTCTATTCTCTTAAATTTGCTAAGGTGTGTTTTATGGCCCAGAGTCTATCTCTGTGAATATTCCATGTGAGTTTGGGAAAAATGTTTATTCTGCTGTTATTTGATAGAGCATGTGATAAATGTTAATTAGATCAAGTTTATTGATAGTGACATTAAGGTTACCTATATCTTCACCTATTTGATTGATTAATTAATTACTGAAAGAGGGGAATTGAAGTCTCCAACTATAGTAGGGGATTTGTCTATTTCTCCCTGCAGTTCTATCAGCTTTTGCTTAGTGTATTTTGATGCACTATTATTAGGTACATACATGCTAAGGATTGTTATCTCTTCCTGGAGAAATGACTCCTTTATCATTATGTAATGCCTAATAATATTTATTTATTATAATATTTATTATAATAATTTTTTTTCTTGTTCTAAAGTCTGCTTTGCCTGAAATTAATATAGCTAACCCAACTTTCTTTTGATAAATGTTAGCATGGTATATCTTTCTCTAACCTATTACTGTCAATTTACCTGTTTTTACATTTAAGTTGGGGCTCTTATAGAAAATATATAGTTGGGTCTTTTTAAAAAATACACTCTGACAATCTTTATCTTTACTTGGCACATTTAGACTATTCCCATTTATTGATATAGCTGGATTAATATCTATCTTCTTTGTAACTGTTTCCTATTTATTGCACTTGTTCTCTATTTCTCCTCCCCACCCCCATCCCCGGCCATTTTTATGCCTTCTCTGGTTTTAATTAAGAATTTTATATAATTTAATTTACTTTCTTGCTTCAGGATATCAATTACACATCTTTTTAAAAAGACTTACTGGTTCTTCTAGAGTTCACTGTACACATTTACAAATAATCTGAGTCCACTTTCAAATAACACTAAACTGTTTCACAGGCAGTGCAGGTATCTTATAACAGAGTATTTCCATTTCCTCCCACCTGTCCCTTATAACATTGCTGTTATTTATTTCACATCCATATGCTATAACCACCTAATATATTGTTTCAATTATTACTTTGAGCAGTTATCTATTATATCATTAAGAATAAGCAAAATAAAATATTTTGTTTTACTTACATTCGTTCTTTCTCTGACACTCTTCCTTCCTTTATGAATAAACAAGTTGTTGATATCCGGGCCTTATTAAGCCCAAGGGATAATCTCTGGCTGGTACTGGAAGAACATTAAGAAAGCCAGGTACTATGGAGACAGAGGAATGGGGAGCAAGGGCTAGAGGTGATGGACAGCAGTCTGAGGTTATGAGCTCCAGTGGGGCCACGGGGCCAATTTTGCTTTGTTGGGTGCTTCCCTCCTGGGATGTGGGTGAATTAAGGGTACTGACAACCCCCAGCGTCCTCTGGGGCTGTTCAGCAGCCTTTGCTAAAAGTTCTTGCCAAGTTTGGGACAAACTCACGCTTATTTTGGGGTTAATGGAAGGGAAGAATTTTGCTCCCAACTCTATACTTATTCTGACTTTAATTTTTGTACATCAGACTTGGGCTACCTACATGTTCATTACCTGGGAGACTTGTGACCCCAAACGATCTTCTTGAAAGCTGCATCAAAACTTCAAATGTCTTACTCCTGGATATGAACCCAGGGCTAGAAAGCTAGCAAGGAAAGGCAAAGAAACCCATTTCTTTTCCCAGGAGCATTGCAGGGATGTGACTCAGAGCCACTTAGGTGTTGCAGATGACATGAGGAAAAAACCAGGGTTGAGTTGTTCTGTGAAAGAAAAATCTCATCACAGTGTATCTTCTGATGAAGATTCAGATAGTGAAAAGCTGTCTACATTTGGAGGCTGGAAATAGGCAGGATAGAGAAAAACTCAATATTCTTTTCAGGCAGTTTGTGTTTAAGGGTGAGAGAATGTATCAGCCCACAGGGAGAACGGCAGAAAAATGACAAAGTCATCAAGAGGAGCCCTGTGACTTGCAGGGCTGGGGAGCCTGGAGCCTGACTTCCCGTGCTGGCTCTGCAGCCAGATCTTCCTGTGGCCTGACGAGTCTTTTCTGGCCTCGGTTTCCTCACCTGTACAATGAAGAATTTGTGTTAGATGCTCTTTCAGGAGACCTTCAATTCTCAAATCTCCTAATGCTATGGATTGACACATTTTGACGTGAGGTGAGGTTTTCCTTTTTCTGTTGCACCAGTGGTTTGAACAGACTCATGGGACTAGACTGAAGAGCAAGTTGAGTGTAAAAGCATTTGTCTCCTCTGCTGACCTACAGCATCCAGTTAAATTGTGAGGAGAAGTGGTTTTGTTTGGCAAGGCATTCGTTTGCACACCAGGAATTGAGGAAGCTTGATTTTCTTCCAGCTCTATTCCAGAACGAATCTCAGCAGACATCAGGATATTTTAAGAGGAGGGAGAAGGGAGGAGTTTTGAGAAAAAGTTATGAATGGAGGAAGAAAGAACAACGAGGGGCTGGGGCTGTGGGACTCTGTCTGTCTGATTCCCAAGCACCCTTAGGACTAAACTCTGGATCCAGTTGATGTCTTTCTTCATCTCCCCCCTTGGAAGAACGTATAGGGGCCAACTGCTTGGGTACAAATTTGAGCCCTACTATTTTTTAGAAGGGTGAACTTGGGCAAATGTCTAAACTGCTCCAAGCCTCAGTTTCCTCATCGGTAGATGCCAGTTATGACAGTGGTATCTTATGGGGTTGTCCTGAGGTCAGAGGAGGCAAAGCATGTGATGCCCTTGGTGTTGGGTCTGTTCAATGCTGGCCATTATCACCTGAGGGTGCAGACATCCCCACAGATCTCTCAGACCCTATAGCAGATGAGGCTTCCTGACATCGAGCCCCACTGTTCAGAGACTGGGCACCCCAACAGCGACCCAGAGAGCTAAGCATATGCTGATGACTCAGGGACACAAAATTGGACGTATTTAAGGAAAAGAGAAAGCACAGACTATCTTCCACCATCTTTGGAGTACATACCTGTTGCATTCATACTACTATCCTAGTCTAGTAGTCAGCTCTGCTGTGATAACAAACAATCCCTAAATCTTAGGGCTTTCAACATTGAATGTTTATGTTTTTTGTCATGCTGCATAAAAGTGGCTATGGGTTGGCTGTAGCAGCTCTATTCCATGCGTCCTCTAGCTTGGAGAAGCAGCTCCTGTCTTGGACACACTGGTTTTGTAGCCTGTCTTGGACACACTGGTTTTGTAGTCTGTTCAAAAAAGAGTTAAGAGGGCTATAGAAATCTGTGAGGCATTTCTTCTATATCATGTCCTCCTCACACACTCCACTGGCCCAAGCTAGTCACATGGTCTAGCTTGACAATGGGATGAGAATTATAATCTGCAGGAAGGTAGATGCTGTAAATCAATGACCATTGGAGGGAACGCATACTCTTCTACTGGGGAAGAGGATGAATATTAGGGGGACAATTATATACTCTACACACACAGCATGTTTTCCTCTCTTTCTTGTAACCAAGGGAAAAACAGAGAATACTGGGAATTTCAGATAGACTTTAAATGGTGGAGTGGGCTGTTCATTAGATGGAACCCTTACGTTTAAGGCAGTATCTACTGCTTACTAAACGTTTGTTGAGTTAAATAATGACACAATACAGATGTACTCAAGAAAATCACTAGTAGCTGTTTTATGTGTGTTGTTTCAAATATTTTGAAACACAGAAGCTGCAGTGAATTTCAATGATAAAACAAGGTACATTTGGGGAACAGCTCTCAAGATTACCTTTTGACCTTCTTTTCTAAGCAAGGAAAATTCCTTGGAACACAGAAATGGCAGTTCATTTAGAATTAATGAAAATCAGATATTTATAGCAATGTTTAGAAGGGTTTGGAACCCTTCCCTGAATAAGCCTTTTGTCTTAGAAGACATGAAAGACACTTTTTGAAGACAAAATGGCATGGCACAGCTAAAACATCTCAGCCCATGTAAATATCAGACATGAGTTGTAAACGGCCCAGCTCTCTTTGGCATGCAGCCATGCTCCATATGCAGTATCCCACGCTACGCCATAAACATTCGCTTCAGATCACCAGGGAGGAGGTTTGCTATTGGTTTGTGATGAGGTTGGACTCTGTTTCACAAAACACAATGTTTTAATCATGACAGAGACTAAGTTGTAGAAGAATAGATGAGAGAAAAGCATTTTAGATGAAGGTTCTCCTTGCTTCAGCCTCCTGTAGGACAAATCCTTGAAGCTGAGACCTCAGAAACAGTGAAACATCCTTTGGTTATGTTCAGGTTATTACTCATAATTACCTGCTAAGGCTGTTTATGAAGGGTGTTGAGTTTTGGATTTTAAGAAAATGTGTCAACATTTCTTTTTTTAAATGATGGAAATGTGTATGTAAATTTATGCCCCGAAGTTTTGAACTTTAAGCCAAAAAATCCATTCCTCCCAATCAAAAAGTAGTACTTTGGGACATATAAACTTGATGCTGGTGTTAGGGATCCTGCTCAGAATTTTCTACCCTTTAATCATCTTCAGAAATTTTGGAAACCAAGTATTAAACCTAGAGCTAAGTTATTTGATTTTCTTCCTGATTTTGTTTTTCCCCTGCATCGGCAGGCGGACGCGCAACCACTGCGCCACCAGGGAAGCCCGAGTTTTGGATTTTAAGAAAGTGTGTCAACATTTCTTTTTTTAAATGATGGAAATGTGTATGTAAATTTATGCCCCGAAGTTTTGAACTTTAAGCCAAAAAATCCATTCCTCCCAATCAAAAAGTAGTACTTTGGGACATATAAACTTGATGCTGGTGTTAGGGATCCTGCTCAGAATTTTCTACCCTTTAATCATCTTCAGAAATTTTGGAAACCAAGTATTAAACCTAGAGCTAAGTTATTTGATTTTCTTCCTGATTTTGTTTTTCTCTCTTTTTTAAAAAGGGGAGAAAAAAAATTTTTTTTAAACAAACTAAACCCAGCAACCCTTTGTCCTACCCTTCCTGAAACCATTTTAACTCTTTTTTTCTTTCTTCTTATATTTGTCTCCATCTACGTGTAATAGGTATCTTCTGACTTCCTTCCGTGGAAATGAGTGCTCAGCTTTCTTATGTCCACCATTCCCCCTCCCTATTGATAATTTTATCATGTGTTTTGCTTAAACAGTTCTTCCGTGTTTACATTTTTAGGAGAGTTACTAGTGACCTCTTCTTTGTTGTGCTAGTCTCTGTACCTATGCGTATTTCTTCCCCAAACTCCTTTCAATAATCACCCAACACAACACGAATCTATCTGTTTCCTAAGTTCCTGGGGGCCTCCCTTTTGGACCCCACCTTTTGTTCTGGTCCTGGCCTGCTAACTTCCAAGCTGGTTGTACAAACTCTTGTTTTACACCAACTACCTGGAAATGCCCCTTTCCTGCCTTTTCTGTTAGATCCCTGTCTCCCAGAGCCTTTGTTTCCCTCTTCCTTGTTTTCTTTCTCATTTTGGTGGAGCACATTCTTTAGTAGACTCCTGAGAAAAGGTACTGGAAAATAATTTTCTGAAATCTCACCTAATGATGTCTTTGCTCTTACCTTTGATTAGTTGGGTGTGGCATTTTAGGATGGAAATATTTATAGTTTTCCAGACTTTTTAAAAAAATTTTAAATTTTAAAATTAATTAATTAATTAATTAATTATGGCTGAGTTGGGTCTTTGTTGCTGCGCGTGGGCTTTGTCTAGTTGCGGCAAGCAGGGGCTACTCTGTTGCGGTGCGCGGGCTTCTCATTGCGGTGGCTTCTCTTGTTGCGGAGCATGGGATCTAGGCACACGGGCTTCAGTAGTTGTGGCATGTGGGCTCAGTAGTTGTGGCTCGTGGGCTCTAGAGCTCAGGCTCAGTAGTTGTGGCGCACGGGCTTAGTTGCTCTGTGGCATGTGGGATCTTCCCAGACCAGGGCTCGAACCCATGTTCCCTGCATTGGTAGGTGGAGTCTTAACCACTGCGCCACCAGGGAAGTCCTTTTCCAGACTTTTGAAGGCATTTCTCCATTGTCTCCTTGTTTCTGGTATTATTTTTGAGAATGTCTGATAGGTCTTCTGATTCCTAATCCTCTGTGTAAACCCCCAATCTTTTTTCCTTTTTGGCTTTCTATAAGTTTTCAGGATCTTCTCCTGATTGTCAGTGTTTTGTGAAATGTGGCAAGGATGCGCCTTGGCAAGGATCTTTCTTCATTCATTGTTTCATTCATTGTCTAGAAACTCAGACCCTCCAATTCTGGGATTTTTTTTTCATATTATTTATTCGATAATTTCCTCCCTGTTGTTTTCTGTTCTTTCATTCTGTACTTCTATTTCTTAGATTTTGGGCCTCCTGGATGGGCCTGTAATTTTCTTGTCTTTCCTGTTTTATTTTCTCTCTCTTTGATTTTTGTCATACTGGCTGAGGGATTCCCTCTTGTTAATTGTCCAAAAACTTCTATCAAATTTTTTAGTTTTGCTATGATATTATTTTGCATATTACCACAATCAAGCTAATTAACACATCCATCACCTCACATAGTTACCATTTTTTTGTGTATGTACTGAGAACACTTAAGATCTGTTCTCTCAACAAATTTCAAGTGTCCAGTACGGTTTTATTAACTATTATCACCATGCTGTTCTGATCCTCAGAACTTATTCGCCTTATAAATGAATTTGTACCAATATCCCTCCAACATCTCCCCATTTCTCCCAACACCCAGTCTCTGGAAATCACCATTCTACTCTCTGCTTCTGTGAGTCAACTTCTTTGGAATCCACATATAAGTGAAATTTGCTATGGTATTTTTAACTACTAAACGCTTTCTTAGCCAGTAAATATTAAATATCCTCATTTAAAAAGTAGCAACCTTTTCTTGTTTCATGGATCTCTATGAATGCTCACCATTACTCTGTAGAAAACTTTTCTCTGCTCCCTGCATTGTCTTTGTTTCCTATAAGTTTAATTAATTTATCTGTGTTCAGGTAAGGGGCTTGTTGAATAATGGGTTCCACAGTGGTGTGAAGACCTGCCTGTTTTCTCAGCTTTTCTTCTTGGTCCAGTGAATTTCGTTATGGAGGAACTTTCCGGTTTTCTGTTGGGAGGGTGTAATGGGTTGAACTGTGTTTCCCAAAAAAGAGATGTCCAAGTCCTAACCCCCACTGCTTCACAATGTGACCTTATTTAGAAACAGAGTTGTTGCAGATGTCATTAGTTAAGATGAGATCACAGTGGAGAAGGGGGACTCATCCAATATGACTCGTGTCCTTATAAGAAGACAGAAGCACACAGGGAGAAGCCGTGTGATGGCAGAGACAGAGGTTGGATGGAGAAATGCCTGGGCGCCAGCAGCTGGAGGAATAAAGGGAGAATCCTCTCCTAGGGGCTTTGGAGGGACCGTGGCCCTGCTGACAACTGGATTTTGCACTTCCAGCCTCTAGAACTGAGAGAGAATAAATCTCTATTGTTTTAACTTTACTTACCACGTCCCCTCATGCCAGTTCAAGGTCTCGCCCTTGCCCTATTCTGTGCCCGGTGTCCCTGGACCTGGAGTTCATTGCTCTTGGAATTAAACTTCCGGTTCCTCTCGGGGTGAGGAAGGTGTGAGTCTCATGGGGCAGGGATCTGGGGCTGTGTCCTCCTCACTCAGACTCCCAAGCAGCCTCAACTCACTCTTGAAAGGTAACTGGAACCTCCTGTTCCTGAAGGACCTGCCTCTGCACACCAATGTCCCGTTCTCAAGTCCCGCAGCCAGAGGTCACATCTTCTAGGAATCCCTGAACCTTCCCAGACGGAGACGAGGGCGCCCTCTCCTGGCCTCCCCAAGCATTTTCTCTGGGCTTCCTTTAGGTCTCACCTGGACCATAAGATCCTGGAGGGAAGCCTTCCTGTCGGATGCATCCCAGCTCACCTCCACGTCCCGGCAAAGCGCTTTTCTACACAAAGGCCCCTCAGTACATGTCTGCTGGATAAACGAAGGAATGGAGATGACCTGAAGCTAAAATGAGGTGACATTTGACTTTATGACTAAGGCTAGGATGGTTAAAGAACGAACCAATCCGCCCATTCTTTATGAATGGAAATTTATATGTCAAAGTTAGAAAAATGAGTCAAAATTGGTGTAGTCTGATAATTATAAGACCAAACATATCCTTGCTAGAATTTTGAATTCCAATCAACTGCAAAAACTTTCCTGGCCACGCTCACAGTTGGGTTTGCCACCCTTAAAATGAATCAGCTGAGCATGGTTTATAGTTCACGAAGTTCTAGGAAGAATGTTACAATTTTAACTGGGCAATTTTACACAGATTTTCCTAGACCCAGCTCAGTGCTGGCAGATTACCTCTACTCAGTGCATCTTCTTATTCCCCCAAACGGAGCGGGTTAACATGTTCCCCCAAAGTTACTTATTCAAGGTAAATATAAAATTCCTCTTGTTGGGCAATTCTTTGCAAGAACGTGTATTGCTACGAGGTGTTTCCCATGCGCTTAAATTTGAAAACTCTTTAGGACGCAAAGCCCTCCCCCATGTCTTGCTGGGTGGAGGCTTTGGAGAATCCACTGAATCTCTAGTTTCCATGGCAGAGGCTTTTGAGTCTATGTGACCCTCAGTGACAACACTTTCTGTCTGTTTGATTAGAAAAATGGCCTTAAGAAAAATCAAAGAATTAATGGAAAAGAATCTGAAAAAGAATATTTATATATTCAGATATATATCTGAATCACTTTGCTGTAAACCTGAAACTAACAGAACATTGTAAATTGGCTATACTTTAATTAAAAAAAAAGAAAAATCAAGGAAAATAAAGACGGGGTACATTTTTATTGCAGCCGACGTAATCATAGAATTGCCATGGTCATTATTGCAACAGTCTGACTGATCTGCTAGCCTAGGACTTAAATTAGAAGGTTGCCCTGTGAACAATTTTTATTAGTGCATCAGGCAAGACTCTTTTGGTTGCAAGTCTTGAGACCCTAACTCGAATTAGGGTAAAAATGAATAAGTTTTGGCTCACATAATCAAAGGGAGAGTTGAGATGGGTAGGATGAGACCAAACAAGGGGGTAGGCTCAGTCTTGGGGCATCTGGAGCCAGGAGGCTGATGGTACTCATTCATCTTCTCTCCTCTCTGCTTCCTTCCCTCTGGCTTGCCTTCCTCCCCACGGCAGGAAATGTCGCGGCTCCTGGGATCCTGAGATGGGCCGGCTCTAGGAGAGAGCTGGAAACCCCAGGGAAGGGCTGTTTGGACCACTTGTGTCACATGCCCATCCCCGCATCAACCAGTGGAGGTGGTGCTGGCAGGTTCTGCAGGAAGATGGCAGCTCCCTGTTGAAACACATGATGAAGGCAGGGGAAGGGCCTTTCCCACAATAAGGGAAGTGCCGGTCTAGACAAATGACATAACAGATGTCCCTCCACGACCCGCAGATATTTTCCTTTGTAGCCTGCTATACTTCATTTATTTTTAAAAAAATTTTTATTGGAGTATAGTTGATTTACAATGTTGTGTTAGTTTCAAGTGTACAGCAAAGTGAATCAGTTATACATATACATGTATCCACTCTTTTTTTTAGATTCTTTTCCCATAGAGGCCATTACAGAGTATTGAGTTCCCTGTGCTAGACAGTAGGTCCTTATTAGTTATCTATTTTATATATAGTAGTGTGTATATGTCAGTCCCAATCTCCCAATTTATCCTTCCCCACCCCCCTCCCGCTTATTACCCGGTAACCGTAAGTTTGTTTTCTACATCTGTGACTCTACTTCTGTTTTGTAAATAAGTTCATTTGTACCATTTTTAGAAGTCCACATATAAGCAATATCATATGATGTCTGTCTTTCTGTGTCTGACTTAGTTCACTCAGTATGACAATCTCTAGGTCCACCCCTGTTGTTGCAAATGGCATTATTTTGTTCTTTTTTATGGCTGAGTAAGTATATATGTACCACATCTTCTTTAGGTAGCCTGCTATATTTTAGTAATTGGAGGTGAGATGTCATTTAGCTTTAGACTCAAAAATTGCTGCAGCAGCATTATTTGAGCAGTAGACCAGAGTGGTGGGAGGGTTGCGTCAATGCACACGTACCAAGTACACGGGGAGCAGGGCGAAGGGCCAGTGAGCCCACCATGTTTTCCATCCTTGCCCCTGAGACTGGGCTTGGGTTGGGGCTGAATCTGGAGGTGGAGAGTCAGAGTTTGCAGCCCGGGGCCAGGGAGGAAGTAGAGGCTGGAAATCAGGCCGAGGCAAATGTGCTGATGCAGCCCAACTCCCCAGGGTCCGATGCTGGACACCTGGTGCACAGCAAGTGCACACCTGGTGGACACCAAGGTGTCCTGGACACCTTGGTGCACAGCTGCCCTTGGTCTACAGATGAGGAAGCTGAGCCGCCCTGCCCAAGACCTGCAGTTCATTAGTGGCAGAGAAGGACTAGGGCCTCGTTGCTAGCCGGGCGGCCCACTTTCCACGGTGCTGCTTATGGAGGCTGAAAATCGGCACGGGGATGGAACGAGGAATCCCAGGCGCCCTCCAGCTGCAGGGTCAGTGGAAACCTCAAACCCTCCCCATGGGTTGGACTCACGATCCTTCTTCTCTTGAAATAGTAATGCCTCTGTGAAAATGAATGTGCGGTTGGCGACAATGTGCTTTTCCTTTTAGCTTAGGATTCTCACGATCTTTTAAGATCGGGACATAATTATGCAGAATTGGGATGCTTCTTTTCCCACAATGCTGTAGTCTCCATGTCTGCTTGTTATTTGCCAAAGCTATGGTTGCCTGTTGGGAAGAGCTTTTTGGTCTCGAGCAGCATCCTGGGGGCTGAGGAGTTGGGGATGCTGGCTGTGACCCAGAACAGGCCTTTCCAGTGTGGAAGCCATCGAGGCACCTCCCAGCTTGTCAAGGGACCATGAGCTCAGAGGGCCAGGCCCCCGGATCACATATCTCTGAACTGGAGACCAAAGTCACAATGGCAGGCTGCCGGCTCCCGTCAACTCTGTGAGGGCTACCAGTGTCTATTATGGGATGCTGGTTGTTATGACAATGGGGGTTGGGGGTGGCAGTCGGGAACTGATCTGAGGGGGGTTATTAAAGATGTAAAGTGGAAATGGGCTCAGCTCACATGCCCTTACAGAAGCTCACTCCTGTGAGCTGGGTGTGAGTCATTCAACCCCTTCCTCCCAAGGCATCTGCCAGGGAAATTTCTTAAGATTCTCATGAGCTCCCTGGGGATGCTTCTCAATGGAGATACCAGTTACAATTTCAGGGTCATGCGAGTTGTGTTATGTACATTCTCCTCTCCATCAGCATGGACTTACTATGTTGAATTAAAAGAAAGAGATGGCACTTGAGGAGAAATCATTTCACGTTTCATCTAAAAATGTACTAAAATTCCATCTAGGTGTAGACTTCCACATGTACGATAGTATAGCTGAGACATGGCAATTCACTGTAAGAGTCTGTATCCGTGCGGACTGACGCCGTGTGTTTGTTAGTGTGATGAAGTCTGCAAACGGCAGAGAGAATTTATCAGCAGTAGTGCCAAGAGAGAAGTACAAGAAGAACAACAAAGGCCATCTTCTTTTTTTTGTTTCCTATTGTTTTTTCTTTTTGGCCACGCCATGCGGCATGCAGGATCTTAGTTCCCTGACCAGGGATCAAACCCGCACCCTGTGTAATGGAAGCGTGGTGTCTTAACCACTGGACCGCCAGGGAAGTCCCTAAAGGCTGTCTTCTAGGGAAGAGACTCAAAGGCAGAGAGGCCACCAGTTACAGAATAATCTATGTATGACTGAGCCAGAGACTAATTAAATACAATATTACATCTACAATCCCATTTGGGCATAGTGCTATTTTCGTTTTGTTCTGTCATATAAAATATATAAGCACAGGCTGTTGGAACTGAAAGAAGCTTTAGAGCTGATGTAATACATCTGTTCCAGTCGGGGTTTCAGGCAGGAAACAGGAACCGCTTTTGCTACTGTGAGCCGAAAGGGATTCTTCGCCAGGAATTATCAGGAAGGGCCAGAGGAGTGGGTCTGAGGTGGGGCCTCCAGTCGTAATTCCCAGGGCATCCCAGCTTGATCCTCTGGCCCGTGCTGGGAGGGAGGGAAGCAGGGGCTGCCCTGCAGAGCCTGAGTTTAGGATCACAGCGGCGATCCAGGGGTAGGGGAAGGAAGACGGGGGAGGGGCACTCCCCAGCCGCCACCGGGATGCTGGCCTGAGGGCTCTGACTGCCGCTACTGCCTTCACAAATTCCCTTCAGCTCACCCTCAGCACCTGGGAAGCTGGCGTCTCCCTTAGACCTACCACACACATCCCAGCCTCTCCAGAAGAGGCAGCTTCCAGCAGGAAAGAGCAGTCCTCCAAAAAGGGTGCTGTGTTCCAGCCTTGGAAGGGGTCTGGGAGGGGCTCCCTTAGGACCTACGCACTATACTTGCCAGGAGGGAAGAGACCAGCCAAAGTAGTGGAGAAATCGCCATGCCTCTCCCCACCTTCCTATATATCACAGCAGTGCATAGGGAAGCCCTAACTACAGCGGACACTGGGAAACGGGGTTTGTAACTTTCTAACTTGTGCAGAAGGAAATGGGAAGAGGTACCCAGGTTCAACACAGCATTTAAGAAGAAACTGGACTGAGAGATTCTGTAAAGTCCCTTGGGTGGCCAGGTCCAGACCCAGGACCCTTGATGTTGAGGTCAGTTCTCACCTTTGAGGTGGTTTCCTCTTGGGACCAGATGGCAGGAGGAACTGGTCATTTCACCGAGAATCCCAAATCCCGGTGATTAAGTGAGAAAACCATAGGAGCCATAATGCTCTCTCTGGTGAGCCCAAGGGAGGATGTGGGAGGTTTTCCACCAATGGCCGCCAGCTTCCAGAAGTTTCTGAGGCCACAGACAGTGTTGGCGAGGGTCTAGATTGTCAATGATTAGTTACAGTTAAATATTACAGAGAACCGTTCCTGCTTGAGCAGGGGTTTTTATTTCTTTAAGTCTTGTTCTAAACGATGCATCACCCTTGCCATTGAAATAGTAGAAATTCCTAATAGCAAGGAATGTGTATTCCTAGCTATTTTGAAAAGCAATAGTTGTCTTGGTATTTGGGAAAAGGAACCACTGAATGGAAGTACATAGGCCACGCTTGTTCCATTAACCTCTCTGAGCGGAGCTGCTTGGGACAGAAAGTTGTAATCAAACGTTGCCTTAATTTGCAGCAGGCGATGTGCCTCGGAGAAATGGTTCTCTCCAGAGCTGAACTTGCAGATGCTAACCGATGAAGTGGCAGCACACGTCCCAGCCCCTCGGGTCCAAGTCCACGCCTGCCACGTGGAGCGGGGACTCTGGTGGGAGACGGGATGTCCTGCGTGAGAACATTGTCTTCCCACACGTCACACGGGCAATGTGGCTCCTACTCAGAGCCTCTGCTCGTTTCTTCTTCCTCTACAGGTGATGGACAGGAAAACCCTCCATCCAGGTCTCCATCCCCATTCTGACATCCTTCGAGCTGAACCCCCAGGGTGTAGAGAGGGGGTGAGTCTTCCTGTGGATGAGTAAGGGGGCCCTGGAGCTGCAGGAGGGGAGCAGGCCCTGACTCTCCTGTACCATCTCCCCTTCCTCCCTAAACCGGAAAGACATCGTCTGTGCAAAGGAGTTAATGTTGCCTTTACTCCTCAAAGTTGGCTTTGGAAGGATCTCCAAGTCAAAAGTATCCTTCAGATGTCTCTCTCTCTCTCTTTTAAAAAATTTTTATTGGAGTCTAGTTGATTTACAATGCTGTGTTAGTTTCTGCTGCACAGCAAAGTGACTCAGCTATACATATACATATATCCACTCTGTTTTAGATTCTTTTCCCATATAGATCATTATAGAGTATTGGGAAGAGTTCCCTGTGCTGTACAGTAGCTCCTTGTTATTCATCTATTTTATATATAGTAATGTGTGTAGGTGAGTCCCGATCTCCCAATTTATCTCTCCCTCCCCCTTACCCCCTGGTAACCATAAGTTTGTTTCTTCAGATGTCTCTTGATATCTCACATGAACCGAATTTTCAAGGGGGGGCCATGTGATGGGTGAGCAGTGAGCAGTTTGGGGGTGTCCACGGTCAGGGGTTCTGATCTGAGCTCTGCTACGAACCCAGATTCTTCTCATCTGTAAAATGAGACCGTAATCTCACTTAAGAAAACATGACACAAATCTCTTTAACAGGTGGAGGTGTTCTTGGTGCAAGAGATAACGCATATCAAAGTGCCGTGAAAGGTACAAAGCCTGGTCGAAACACAAGTTCTTTCTGGAGAATTTTCCTGTAAATCCGAGCACGGTAACCATTCTGTTCCCCTTGTATGTGTCCTGGAATTAGGACCATGAGCTTCATGATCAGAATCACTATATAAAGAATTACCAAAAAAAAAAAAAAAAAAAAAAAGTAGTCTTTTTTCCTTGTCTTCTCACCGGCAAACAGAACTTTGGTTAGCAGAACACCAAGGCGATTTTAACGGCTGGTTTTTTATATTTGAAAAGGGAGGTTATTAGGAGAAGTCTCAATTCAGAAACTTCAAGAAGAAATGGGAGGGCGTGGTGAGGGGGGAGGCGGGAGACTGCATTTCCTGTTTTCCTTTCAGATGGGTGTTGGAAAACACTGCAGCAAAACCATGGAGACCCACGGAAACATTCCCAAATTCATACTCTTTGCGGCCAGGGACCCAGCCCCAAAGGTGATCAGTAGAAGGGGTGGATTTTTTTTTTTAAGAGTTGGGGTTTGCAGGCGTCCAGCTACGGGCTCGTAGGGTGAAGACAGCCTTCCGAGGTGACATCAGCCTGTGGCTGGGCCAGAAGCAACAGAGTGAGAGTCTGGTTTTCATTTACAGTGGGGGGCAGGCCCGAGTGGGGAGGGGGAGAGGAGGGGTCGGAGGCGGGAGGAGGAGGAGGAGGAGCTGGAGGGAGCCTTGACTGTATCCCTGGACACGGTCCAGTTTGGAGCTCAGTCCTCCACCAAAGGCCGCTCAGCTCTCCCGCTCACCAGCCCCCTGCAAGGACCACAGGGGGAGTTTTCTGCCTGCTTGGGGTCCCCTCTCCTGCAGAAGGAAAAGGAGAAGCAGCCCGTGGGGAAAACATGTGTCAGATTCGCACATAATTGAACATCGAAGCCCAGGGACACGCACTTCTCCAGGTTTGCTCAGGGTAAGTGCCACTTCGCCCCTGTTCCCCCTGTGTTGGGTTTGTGGCCAGAGGGAAATGCTTTAAACCCCGCTGACCATTTCTCGATGGCTCTCAGGTTCGCTCGCCTAGAGTGTGTTTTCTGTACACGCTGCTGGTCTCTGGAAGATCCAGCCGATTTTTCTTTCTCAGTTTGTGCCACCTGGGTTTCCTTAGCTGGACCAAGGCCCTGGTTGCCCGCGAGTCCTGCCGTGCCCCCCGCTACCTCCCCCCGCCCCATCACCCTCTG
Organism: Physeter macrocephalus; assembly: GCF_002837175.3. Taxonomy (NCBI): domain Eukaryota; kingdom Metazoa; phylum Chordata; class Mammalia; order Artiodactyla; family Physeteridae; genus Physeter; species Physeter macrocephalus. The sequence continues at coordinate 135,497,406 of NC_041215.1, read as the reverse complement.
CTCTCCTGACTGGGGTGCTTTTCGGCTCATGGTTTATTTATTTGACATAAATAAACTGAAGCTCAGCTGGAATCTGAGAATCTGCTTTGTTCGCAGAAGTGTCTTTCCGAGGATTCGAGAGCTACCTTGGGGAGACGCTGAGTTCTCCCACGTCCCTGGGGCGTGGGCTGGTTGGGTATATCTGTCATCTCCGGGGGATTGCGGTGACTTTGGTGTCCAGGAACAGGGCCAAGTCAAGAGTTACTCAGCTATTACCATCAGGGCTCCATCTTTTCAGGAATCTGAAGTTCCTGCTGGAGCCTTAGTCCTCTGGGGTTGCTTAAAGGAGCTGCAGGGGTCAGAGGAGGAGGAGGAATTTGGTGTTTGGGCAGCACGCCCAGTGGATAGGGCAGGGCCCCTAGGGCCACGGGCTGGCCTGTGTTGCCCAGAAGTGGAGCAAGTACCAGGCCCGGAGGCCGGGAGCCTGTTCCCCAGCCAGGAGGGTGGGGCTCCGGCCCTCTCGCCCAGGATGGAAAGTGTTCTCTGACAGTTGCCAGTCTACTCTGGGGACCTGTTTCAGGGGCTACCGTGTTAGAAAATTAAGACTGAAGCAGGGGTGGGGTCCCTAGGAGGCCCCAGAGGAGTACCGGGGGTGTAAACAGAAACTGGCATTTCACAGCCAGCCCAAGGAGAGAATTGAAAGGCTGGTCTGGACCCCAAGAGCAAACTGCTGTAGGCGGAGGGGAGTGTCCCCCCCCCCCCACCAGTGGGGACTCAGGAGAGCTGGCCCATGCCAGCCGACACACAGCTGCCTCCACAGGAGAACTGCAGGGTCCTAGAGCTGCAGGGGTGCTCAGAGCTCATGCGGATAGACTGTTCTCACACTGGGGTCCCCCAGCTTCCCCGGGGACCCATTCTTAATACTTCAAAAAACTGAAGTGGCTTTAAAATCAGGTATTTTTTGTTCCTAAGCAAAAAGATGTTGAAAACCACCAGTTGGCTGTTGGACATTATGGAAACTTCTGAGTTCTTTGCTGGGCTAAAGATAAAGGAAGAGATTCTTGGTTAGGAGGCACTGAGGTGTGGTTCCCTGGCTTTAGAGATGAAGGCTCAGGGCCTCTGAGATGCTCAGTTACTTGCTGCGGCCACAGCGCCAGTAGGTGGCTCAGACAGCAGTAAAGTCTTTACCATTTCAGGAAAGCAGACGGCCCAGCACTGGAGGATCCTGAGCTAATTTACATCTAGATTTGGAACATACTGTTTGACTTGTTCTCCCAGAAGACAGTGTCCTCCTATCATATTCTATTAAAAGCGATAGGGAAATTGGATTATGCTTCCCGGGACCTCTACCAACTAACGGGGAAAGAAGCGCCAGAGGAGAGAGCTGGCCCCCAGGGACCGACATTGGCTTTGTGACCAGAGCAGCTGAGCAGGCATCCCTCATCCAGGCCACCTCTGGGGATGGGGGCCTGGAGGGAGGGCACCAACGTTTTGCTTCATTCTTTTATTTTTTAAAATTAAATTTAACTAATTTATTTTTTATACAGCAGGTTCTTATTAGTTATCTGTTTTATACATATTAGTGTATATACGTCAATCCCAATCTTGTGTGGGCTTTGCTGAGGGTGAAGGCGGAAGGGTGGGGAGGTGAGGGTTTTTGTAGGAATTCAAGCTATACGAATGGTCCTGTGGTCTTGATCTCTTCTTTGAGGAGGCATGGGTTTTCCATTACCGTAAGGTTTATTTTTCTCTTTCCCCGCTCACGGCAGCGAGGAAGCCATTAAGAAGATACTTAAGGGGAGAGGAGGACTTGGGGAAGAATCCCATAGCAGGGTGGTGAGCGTGGGTGTCCTGCCCTTTTCCAGTGGGGGAATTGGAGGGTGTAGCTACTCCCACCTTCCTGGGAGGCAGCTGGGGAAGTCTCTAGAACGTTAGCCCTTGGCCCGGGCTCTTCCAGCACTTGGGAGGGTGTGTGCCTCACCCCACCATGCTCTGTGGTCCTTAGGTGATGGGATGTATGGTGAATGTCCAAACTTGGGGTCTTAAGGGTACTTCCGATGTAAGGCAAGAAGAATTCCTATCTTTCTGAATAGGAGTTGTTTTTATTTCTGCACCTCCCTCTATTTTCAAAGTGTTGGGGATTCACTGCTTCTCATTCTGTCATCATAAGTGCTTTCTGTGATTCTGCGCCTTAGAACCTAAGACAACACTGATGATAAAGTAGGAAGAAACCCCTCTCTTCCACTGATGATTGATGATGGATTCGTGACTCAAATGAGGCTCCCCATCTGACCTTAGTTTTAGGTTAGGAGATTACGGATGCCGCCGCTTAAAGCCAGCTTGAAATCAGACCTCCTTCCCTTTGGAAAGTGAGTAGACTTTTGCCCTGGAGGCTTCATCTGTGTTGTTGTTCAGAGTATTCAGACAACTGGTTACAGGGGTCTTTGTCATTACCCACCATTTAAAAAAAAAAATTCATTCATTCATTAATTTTTCGCTTGCATTGGGTCTTCGTTGCTGCGCCCGGGCTTTCTTTGGTTGCGGCCAGCGGGGGCTACTCTTTGCGGTGCGCGGGCTTCTCATTGCGGTGGCTTTCCTTTGTTGCAGAGCACAGTCTCTAGGCGTGCGGGCTCGGTAGTTGTGGCTCGCGGGCTCTAGAGCGCAGGCTCAGTAGTTGTGGCGCACGGGCTGAGTTGCTCCGCGGCATGTGGGATCTTCCTGGACCAGGGCTCGAACCTGTGTCCCTTGCATTGGCAGGTGGATTGTCAACCACTGCTCCACCAGGGAAGCCCTCATTACCCACTTTTATGTGAAATTCCACATTTAGGTGTTAAAATACACGGGCAGGTCACGAATTCTGTTGCATGAGACTGTCTCGCGGGTATGCTAATCACTTTAGGCGGAAGTTTTATTTGAAAATTAGTTCTTGTCACCGTTCTTTTTGGAAGAAACTGAGGATTTGTTATCTCTTGGAGAAGAATCGTGGGCTGGTCCCCCTCTGAATGGGACTTTGTGTCCCGGGCAGCCTTTCCACGGAAACCCACAGGAGCAAACTTTTCTTGGTGTCTTAGCTGTGGAAAGCAGGCTGCAAAAACCACACCACTGCTACATGAATAGTTGACGATTTGAGGAGTGACCTGACATGAAAGAAAATCCTATCAGTAGCTCTCACTGAGGAAAGGAAAGCTCAAAGTGATTCAGGTTTTCAAGTAGGGAAGCTTGAAAATTTTCCTGCTTCTTCAGACAGCCTTGAGCGAGACAAGGAAAGGTTCTTTTCATCCACATTTCTAGACATGGAGTCCCTCTTTCCAAAAATCTGGGAGACAATCCTACCCTTTCAAGAAGAGACACTGCTTGTCCCCTCTAAACCATGGGTGACGACCATCTCACACTCAGGGAACACCTGCAGCACCCTGATTTACAAAGAGGGGTTCTTTTCAGGAATTCGTTACATTAATTTTTGAAAACGTAATTTTAGTACCTTCTGGTCTCATCAGACTCTTTTAGGAAGGAGATGACATTGTGAAGTAGCACCTTTGTCCTGGTATAGTCTTTCCTGAAAGCGTAGAGGACGATGCATCCCTCCGAGTTCCAGAAACATCTCCATGCATTGTAGGGAGTCCCTGGGGTGGGGTTTCCGGGATCGCAGGGAATCTGTTGATACGCGTCTCAACGGAGCTTGTGGGTCACTTTGGGACTCACCTGGAGACTCTGCTTCAATACACAACTTTTAAAAATGTGACTGTAATGTCTGAAGTAAATGTACATTTAGAATTTTATTTTTTCCCTATGCTCAGGTATGCAGGTATTGAGGTGAACTTCTGTTTGCAATGAAGCGTTCTGCTTTCTGAAATACCTTCGTGACAAGGGCATGAACCAAGTAACAACTTTTAAAGGAAACATTTTACTGACATCTACTGAGAAACACGTTTAAATTAAATGAACACAGAGGTGTCTCAGAACCAGAGCAAGGCTGCCTATTCGTGCAATGCTGTATCCCTGTAGGAGTTTTGAATTTTAGAACTGGAAGAGATGTTAAGGTGCTCTAATCCAGTAACTCCCAAACTTTTCTTTACCTGCCCTTGGTCTATGTGTCTCATATTCCTTTAAGCTTAAGAAACCCCACTGTGCTCCAGGGCGTGGAGCTTTGGCTCGAGGGAGGGGACAAAAATGACTTAAGACATAGGCCCTGCCCTCTGGTTGGCAAATATATGACTTCCGTTTGGCTACTGGAAATATCCCCAAATTACTACCTTGGTGGATGGTCTCCCCACACCCTTGACACCTCAGATGAAGAAATGGAACACAGGGAGGTGAATTGCTGGTTTGAGGTCCCAGTACTAGAAGGAAAGCAAAATCAGTATTTCCTGGGCGCTCCTGCACGGGCTCATGGGTTCTCGCAGGTAGGTGTCTAAGGCCAGGAATATCAAGGGAGTACAAGTCTTCGAGAGTGTATTTTGGAGTCTCATGTGAAGAAAGGCACTTTTTGCCACCGACCGGTCTTTTATAGAGTAGCATAGTTTACGTTTGTTTAGCAGAGAGGTAATTGTTGTTTCAAAAAAATCTGGAAAGAGAAAGCAAAGCAGAAAAATAGGACAGATATGAACAGCTCTGCCAAACCCTCTCCCAAAGGCAGATTGTTAGCCTTTCGTAGGGGTCTGGCTGCATTTTGCATAGTGTAATCCTGCTGTTCTCCTGAATTTTAAGACTCATGAAGTACAGAGAAACATTTGTGAGGTCGGAAAGGCTCGGGAAAGGTACAATGGCAAATGTTTCTGTCAACTCCCCCTGGTTTGACCCGTACCTTCCGTTTTCATGGACCCAGAGCATCGAGAATTGGCCGCTGGATGGAAGAGCTCGTGGGCTGGTGGCATTTCAACATTAAGAACTGAACAGCTGCTGGAGATGACTCAGGCCTCTAGAGAAGCCATTCCAGGAAACTGGTTTTTCTCTTCTGGAATCCTCATCAGTTGATTCAGCAGTGCAGTGCAGTGCCAGCACCCAGAGCCAGTTCAGCTAAGCCCACAGACTGCCCCGCCGTGCACTGCGGGCCTCTCTGTTTCTTGTGGGGACAGCAGGAAACCCACCGGTGGTCAGAGCCTAGGGCGGTAGATGAAAGAACGCGGTCACAGAATCGCTGCCGGTTAGAGCATCAGGAAGTCAGCCTCATTTTACACATAAAATTAGTGAGGCTGGGAGAGTTAACTGACCTTTACTGATGGAGACAGGAACTAACTAACTAACTTCCCCAGATATTACACTAAATACGGTGTGGGTGATATTTTATCTGACGTTTGAACGTAATTTTTTAAAACGTCTCTTTAAAAAAATTTTCTCTTCCAGGCTTGATCACGAATCAGACTAGAAAACGAAATGTTTAGTTTTTCCTTACAGGAGGAGGACTTTTTAGCCGCTGTGTTTGAACAGTTCTGCAATGGGACACCATGGTTTTGGAGAGGCCAGGAGCCCCAGAAGTCCATGACCAAGGCAGGAAGGGAGGATAGCGCTGGGATCTACCCTGGAGCCGACGGCACTGTGTGTGTCACGGGGCAGGAATGGAATGGGTGTTTGTGCAATTCCTTTTGAAGCGTCTTCTAAGGCATTCTCTGCCCTAACATTAAACCTGAACTAATCTCTGCCTATTGTTTATAATTAGCAGGAAAAACGGATGCTTTGTCTGGCTGCCTTATATTTAAGAGGGTAAAATGTCTTTTCCATGTGCATCGTGGTATCTAGCTTTTCCAACTATAGCAGATATGGAACTTTCTGCTTCATGTTTATTCTCTTGGACCCTAGGAATACGACTTTAAATAAATTTCCAAATATCTGGGCAGTTAATCTGGAGGTTCTTCAAGTCGCCTTTAGGAGGAGAAGGAAGGTAACCCCGGATGGTGCTGGGCACATCCTCACGTGACCTCATTCCGGGAGGACGCTAACTTGCCAAGGCACAGCCAAACCCTCCCTTTCTGGATGGCTCTGTTCTAATGCATGAGCTGTGGAACAGACATTGTTTATTAACAAGATAGACACTTAAAAAAAATTGAAGTATAGTTGATTTAAAATATTGTATTAGTTTCAGTTGTACAGCAAAGTGATTCAGTTATACATATGCATATATATATATAGTCTTTTTCAGATTCTTTTCCATGATAAGTAATTACAAGATATTGAATATAGTTCCCTGTGCTATACAGTAAATCCTTGTTGGTTATCTATTTTATATATAGTGGTGTGTATCTGTTAATCCCAAACTCCTAATTTATCCCCTTTTCCCTGGTAACCATAAGTTTGTTTTTTATGTCTGTGAGTCTGTTTCTGTTTTGTAAATATGTTCATTTGTATCATTTTTTAAGATTCTACCTATAAGTGATATCATAGGATATTTGTCTTTCTCTGTCTGACTTACTTCATTTAGTACGATTATCACTAGGTCCATTTGTGTTGCTGCAAATGGCATTATCTCATTCTTTTTTATGACTGAGTAATATTCCATCGTGTTGTGTGTGTGTGTGTGTGTGTGTGTGTATATATATATATATATATATATATATATATATATATATACACACACACCACAACTTCTTTATTCATTCATCTGTTGATGGATACCAAAAGTCTACAAATAATAAATGCTGGAGAAGGTGTAGAGAAAAGGGACCCCTCCTATACTGTTGGTGGGAATATAAATTGGTACAGCCTCTATGGGGAACAGTGTGGAAGGTCCTTAAAAAACTAAAACTAGAACTACCATATGACCCAGCAATCCCACACCTGGGCATATATCCAGAAAAGATGAAAACTCTAATTTGAAAAGATACATGCACCCAATGTTCATAGCAGCACTATCTATAATAGCCAAGACATGAACAGACACTGTTTTACTTGAGCCAAAGATCTTGGGTCCAGTATTCAGTGTCTAACAAGGATACCAGTAGGTGGCAGTGAGACCAAGTCGACACATAGGATCAGAAGACTTAAGTTTTGCTATCACAGAATACACCTTCAGAGCCTGGGTCAAGCAGATAATTGTTTACAGATGTGCACACGTGGCTGCTATTTTCTTCTCTAGCACAATTTCATAGAATGGAAATGCGAGACTCAAGTTGTAAAATAAACTGTAAAAAAGCAGCTTCCGATGCATTTCTTTGGAGGAATCTTCTTAGAGTTGTTCCAAATTGTTTGCTTTTGAGGATTCCCCCAAAGCTCTTTCAAGTAGCAATAACATGTTAAATTCCGCTCTCCTCCTTCGCTAACCGGAGGAGAGTAAGTCCTCTCTTAACTTCCTCTCTGGGGACAAGAATGGGGGCTCTTTTCCCAGGATTCAGGCAAGAAAGAGAAGAAGGGTAAGAAAAAGAGAGAGAATTAGGGTGGCTGCAAGCTAGAGACCCCTAGGGTTTCCTGAAATGTGACTTTTCATTTCACGGCAGGTGGGCATAGTTCTGTCGCTGCGGTCTTCCACTATTTCTGCAGCTCCCACTTAAAATGGGACAGTTAGGAGTTAACAGAAGTCCTAGAACTTGGTAGGAGGACCAGCCTGATTCTAAAAAGCAGTGCTTGGAGAAGACCCAATAAATGACTTCAAAATGGGAGCTCTGGATGTATTTAAGTCTTTGTTTGAAAAAGATTGCCTTGTGTGCATGTGTGGGTCTCTGTCTTAAAAAAGATTTCCAGACATGGAAAATGAAAAAGCTTCTGAGGAGACTTAATGAAAACTAATTTCATGGAATTGCACAATGGCTGGGGAATGTCACTGGACTCGGAATACAGTTTTGAGTTGAAGGCGCATGTAGAGCAGTCTTCATAATAAGAGATACCTTTTTAAGTTTCAACTGGACAGCTACAAAAAGGAAAAAGGCACCTCAAATTCTTTTCAGAATGAGGCCGAGTAAAAAAAGGAATGGCTAATGCTCAATAGAAAGGTAAGAATTTAATGAAGTTCTCTGGTTGACTCTATTGCCTTTAGGACAGAATCTGTGACACAAAGCAGCTTGACACCCCGCCCAACACAAGGGTCTCAAGCAGCCAATTTTGACTTTTTTCATATTTGAAAGAACAGCAGCAGACAAATGGAGTCTGTTGATACAGAATCTGTGGTTTGTCACCACCAAAGACATTTAGTGTATTTTTTCCCTGAAAGATGTCGGGAGTTTCCTTGAGATTGGGGCCAAATCCGGGACATCCTCTTAGGGTTTCCTGGGGTTCTTCCCTTGGGCTTTGGAAACACAAACTTTCATTAGGATTCTGGTTCAATTTTTTTGTTTGTTTTTTAATGTGGCAGTGGGCAAAACACTATGCCTCACGTGCTTTCAGTTTCCCAGCTATAAGATGGGGGAAAATGCAGCCACTGGGCAACTGGGAGAAGGGCATGAAATCCCACCCACGAGACAGGGGCCCAGCAAATATGACTTGTGCTCTTTTGTCTCTATTTCTTGGGGGTGGGAGGGAGAGTTAAGGAAGGGTAATGGCAGGGTGGCTTGTCCCCCCTTATTAAAATGGACAAACTGGGTGATCATTTGGGGAGATTCTATTTGACATCTTTTAAATCTAAATGAAAAAAATTCTCCAAGCTTTGTTGCCAGGAATTGCAGTTTTAAAAAGTGGGATGCCATGACATGGTAAACACTAGGAGAGATTTAATTGCAAACGAAAACATTAACAAGTATTCATCAGCTGGTCCAGGAATGCTTGAGCCGCATGACTGGCTCCTAAGCCCTGTGGCAGGAAAAGTGTGTGGCTCTAAAGGCCTTTTCCCCACCTGGGAATTCAGCTCAACTGAACATGTGAGTTCATTAATCATCAGTGGAGCCTGGATAACTCATCATCCAACAAACATCATTTTCTGTCCTTCCCTTTCAGAGTTGGAAGAGCTTCTCCGCTCTGCCCTCCTGTGCCCTCCTCTGCCTTCTCCTCCTTCCCCCACTTCCCCTCTCCCCTCTTTCCCTTTCCTCAACATCTGGATAGGTTTTAGAAAAGATAATTCCAGTGCACTGAATGTTTTTTCATTCCTTTGTGTCCCAATGAGAAGGAATTCATTTAGTGGTCTACTCTTTTATAAGATTAAGATCTTGGAAGTAAAAATCTTTACATATAATTTCCAACCAATTAAAAATTCATTTTCCTTAGAGAATAGTTGAAGTAACTCATTAATGCCTCAGAAAGACATTAAGACTTTGTTCTATCATGATTTTGATTTTACTGAGCTCTACCAAAGACTACCAAATTTTGGAATTTGTTAATAGAGATCCCACACAGAGGTATAGGGATAGTATAGGGACAGCATAGGGACAGTATAGGGATAGTATAGGGGTAGTAAAACCAAAACCAAAACCAAAACCAAAACCAGTGAAACCTACCCAATGCACAGTTCACCCACGTTCTCTGTCGAGGTTGTCCGCAGAGAAGCCTGAAGGTCGTCCCATCCCACACTCAGCAGTGGTCATGTCCTATTTTTTCCACGTGGATTACATTGTCCAATGCTTTGCAGTGAGGTCCTACGCTATTTTTTTGCCCTCATTCCAAAACAAAAATACTGCTTGAAATCCTGCCTCTTGTGCATGGATCAAATATTGAAAACAATTGAACTGGACCTCCCAGAAGAGTTGCATCAAATCTTTTCCTCGAAGGGGTGGTGCTTGAACCTTAGTGGGGAGTTAGAACAGCGGCAGTTAGAATCGCATATGAACTTGGATGCTATCCCCAGAGACTCCCACATACACAGATACAATGTTGTACACTTTCGGGGGAGGCTGACAGATCCTTTGAAATCTGTGGATCCCATATTAAAAAAAAAACCTGTGGATCCCACATTTTAAAAAAAGTTCTCGACCAGTTAGACTATTACAGGCTGTCTTGGAAAGGACAGTATATATTTCTGGAAAGAATCCAGTAAAATTTAAATAATGTGGGCGGACAATTTTCCCACAAAATAGTTTTCTAGTAGGATGCTTATTGCTGGTAGAGAAACTTGATGTTCAATTATAATGGAAAGAATAAAGAATAGCATATGTATGATGTACTTTTACATTACTCTAAAGTGTATATCCTCAATTAAGAAAACTTACAGAGACCACAAATACTGCATGTGCTTTTTTTTTGTTTCTTCAAAAGGCAAACTCAGGAATAGGTCTAGCAGAGTGTGGGAAAGAAAGGTATGACAGGATGGAAAGGCCTAGAAGATTCCTAGAGTAGAGCATGGTCTTGCAGGATTTCTAGAGAGCAATGGGGCAACATTGGGGCGGTGGCTTGGGTATTCATCCTCAGTGAAGAAAACAGACCAAGCGGCCAAGCGTGGGTTTCTACACTGCCTGAGGGTTCTCCCCTGAGCACTGACCAGGACTTGGGGACGCTGTGGAACCAAAGTGCTGCGAGCTGAGGACTGCCCTCCTATATCGTACAGATCTGTGCCTAACACGTGTTGACCATTTCAAGCCAAGAAGATTGGGCTGTGTTTTTGGAATGTCACCGTTATCACCACTGGCTGTCACTTCATTGTAGAAAGAAATACGTTCTCTTTATGACTGGCCTTCTGATCATCATCAGAAAAACCTTTCCTTCCCACTGTTGATACATTTCCAAGAGAAAGTTGTATTGACAGGTGGTTTTGTATTAGGTGCTGGGGTTGTTATCTTAAAGCTCTCAGAATTTGAATCACAGGGTAAATTTGTTTTATCACAAGTGATACTTTTGGTTTGACCTCCCTGGAAAATCCAAAGCAACAGTGGGTCTTGGAATCCATTCTCTTGCTTATGGTTTTGTCTTTTTCTATCCCACCAGTTTGGCTGGCTGGGCTGGCCTGGGGCCCACATTCTGTTGTCCTGCTGTTCCTCACAGCTGGGCCACAGGATCTGGACCCCAGCTCCTCCCTCCGGGCCTGATCTCTGGCAGGAAAAATCATGGGACTGAGCCCACTTCATCCACGTCCTTGGGTAACAGCTTCGATAAGGGGCTGCCTTTTGCTCTCCTTGGCCGTCCGTGCATCTTGCTAAGAAGTCCATCTAGACACTAGACCCCTGCCAAGGCCAGGTCGCTAATTAGCCAGACAGATTTTCCTTTGCTGTCATTATTTATGTTGCTCTAGATGGCAAGGTTGAGAACCTTAGACCACCCTTAACATTGTCTTCCTTAGCAATGTGGGGGAAATTGGGATTCCTGAATTATATATACAACGGACAACCACAAATAGAATCACCAGGCCCATGGAAGGCCTATGGTGAGAGGAAGGTCAAGGTAGGAAGGTCAAGCAGGTACAAAAGCCTAGGCCTTAGGCGGAGCTGATTTCGTAGCTCTAATGACACTAGTTGGGGTAGAAATAACTTTTGTACCACATCTCAGTGTTCATATCAGATTTTTTCACTTTCCTGGGACTGAAGTCTTCTTCCCCAAACCTTAATGTTTTGCTGCCAAATACTTCTTTTCTTCTTCCTTTCCAAATATTATTTAGGAGCAAGGACAAATGTTGTGTTATGTAATTATAGGGGCACATACATATGCTTTAAGAAGATATGTGCAGTTGTATTGTTTTCCTGTTTTAGCTCTTAGAGACTCATGCCTCAAAAAAAAGATGCCACATTTATACCATTGTTGTTAAACTGATGGCTACATTTTAGGTGTACGGAGTAACCCATACCTTTAAAAATCTCAGGTAACTTTTCCTATCCTTTCAAAGATTGTAGGGAAACACACATGACATAGAATTTACATGATTCTAAACTGTATATCCTCAATTAAGAAAACTTACAAAGACCGCAAATATTGCATGTGCTTTTTTTATTTTTTTATTTTATTTTTTCAAAGGACAAACTCAGGAATAGGTCTAGCAGAGTGTGGGGAAGAAAGGTATGACTGGATGGAAAGGCCTGGAAGATTCCCAGAGTAGAGCAAGTGAGCAAATTTAATCATTTTTAAGTGAATAGTACAGTAGTGTTATCTACATGTACCTTGTTGTGTAACTGATCTTTAGAACTTTTTCATCTTGCAGAACTGAACCTCTGTACCTTTTGGACACTAACTCACCTTCCCACCTCCCCCTCTCTCTAGCAACCAACATTCTATTTTCTGTTTCTAATAGTTTGACTATTTCAGATCCCCCATGTAAGTGGAATCTTGTGGTACGTGTCTTTTTGCGACTGGCTCATTTCACTTATCATGATGTCCTCAAGGTTCATTCATGTTGTAGCCTATGACAGAATTTCTTTCTTTTATTTCAGGCTGAATAATATTTCATTGTATGTATATACCACATTTTCTTTATCCATTCATCCACTGATGGGCATTTATGTTGTTTCCACGTCTTGTCTATTATGAATAATGCTGTATTAAACTTGGGTGTATATATATATATCTTCAAAACCTTGTTTTCAATTATTTTGGATACATACCCAGAAGGTGGATTGCCGGCGTATATAGTAATTCTATTTTTAATTTTTGGAGGAACCTCCATACAGTTTTCTCAGTGGTTGCAGTGTTTTACGTTCACACCAACAGTGCCTAAGAGTACCAATATTTCGACATCCTCATTAGCACTTCTTGTTTACTGTTTGTTTGATAGTGGCCATCTCAGTGGATGTGAGGCAATATCTCATTGTGGTTTTTGTTTGTTTTTTTTTTTTTTAACATCTTTATTGGAGTATAATTGCTTTACAATGTTGTGTTAGTTTCTGCTGTATAACAAAGTGAATCAGCTATATGTATA
>NC_041215.1:135424034-135484706 GCF_002837175.3 Physeter macrocephalus | reverse complement strand
TTTGTTTTTCTCTTTCTGACTTACTTCACTCTGTATGACAGACTCTAGGTCCATCCACCTCACTACAAATAACTCAATTTCGTTTCTTTTTATGGCTGAGTAATATTCCATTGTATATATGTGCCACATCTTCTTTATCCATTCATCTGTCAATGGACACTTAAGTTGCTTCCATGTCCTGGCTTTTGTAAATAGAGCTGCAATGAATATTGTGGTACATGACTCTTTTTGAATTATCTCATTGTGGTTTTGATTTTCATTTCTCTGATGCTGAGTGTTTTCTCAATATGCTTATTGGCCATTCGTATGTCTTCTCTGGAGAAATGTCTATTCAAGTCCTTTACCTATTTTTAAATCAGATCTTGTTGTAAAGTTGTGGGAGTTCTTTATGTGTTCTGATATGAACCTCTTATCAGCTATATGGTTTGTGAATATTTTCTCCCATTCTGTAGGTTGCCTCTTCACTCTGTTGATTGTTTCCTTTGCTGTGTAAAAGTTTTTAAGTTTGATATAGTACCATTTGTCTGTCCTTGCTTTTGTTGTCTGTGCTTTTGGTGTCATATGGAAGAAATCATTACCAAATCCAATATTATGAAGATTTTCTCCTATATTTTCTTCTAAATGTATAATAGTTCCAGGTCTTACATTTACATTTTTAATCCATTTTGAGTTAGTTCTTTGTAAGTGCTGTAAGGTAAGGGTCCAACTTCATATTTTGCATGTGGATATACAGTTTTTCCAGCATCATTTGTTGAAGAGACTATCCTGCCCCCACTGTGTAGCCTTGGTACCCTTATAGAAGCTTATTTGACCATTTACTTGAGGGTTTGTTTCTCGGATCTTTATTTTATTCCATTGGTTGACATGTTTGTCTTTATTCCAGTCCCATATTGTTTGGATTACTGTAACTTTGTAATATGATTTGAAATCAGGAAATATGAGGTCTCCAGCTCTATTTTTCCTTTCTCAAGTTTGCTTTGGCTCTTCTGGGTCCTTTGAAATTCCGTATGCATTTTAGGATTTGTTTTTCTATTTCTACCAAAAAATGCCCCAGAGAGAGATATTTTTGATTTTTATTTATACTGATGATGATTACCTTTTCATGCTGTAATTCCCAAGGCCGCCTTCTTAATCTTCAAACTGTAAATTATGATGGTAACCCAATCTCTCCAGATGAAAATATTTAGGTTTCTTAAACCAAATGGGATTTCTTGCTTGACTGTAGTCTATACTACATAATTTCAATATCAAATAGTACTTCTTGAAACTAAGGACAAGAAAAAATAACCAATAATTTTGACCGGCACGCCCCTCCTCTCTAATGCTGTTACCCAAAGCCCTGACCAGGGAACCCCTGCCAAGTCTGGGTAAGGGCAAGAAGAGTCTGATACACGTGCACAGCTGTAGCCAGGACCAGCTCCAGAATCCGTGGGCTCGATGCAAAATGAACATGAAGGGTCCTTGTCCAAAAGTTATTAAGAATTTTAAGACAGCAGCAACAAATAATTAAATCAAGCATGGGGTCTAGTGGATCTGCACAGGTCATATACCCAAGACCTAAGAAAGAGTTGGGGGAAACCAGAGCCTTGGATCAAGGGGAAGAGAAAAGAGGTGATGTCCTGCAAGGGGACCTAAGCCCAGATGGAGAAGACCTAAGCCGGCTCTCTGGAGGGTCATAAGGAAGAGCCCAGACCCTCAAGCTGCTCTCACGGGAGATTGGAGGGTGAAGATGCTGACCTGAAGGTTTAGTGTGGGTCAGGGTTCTTAGATGTGGCATGGGGAGAAGGTGGTGTTTGCTTGAAGGGAAAAGTGATGGTGACACAGCCTACTGCGCCCATCCAGACTTGAGCCCAGCTGGCTGGAAGTTAAATTTGCATGGGAGACCACGCTGTGTGGCCATCAGCCCTCATGACTGGCTTCAGTCTTGCTAATTCAGTATCCCAGGGTGTGCTCCATCCTGCGATTGGAGTTGGACACACAGCAGGTTTTTGTTGGAGGAAAAGTGCTAAATATTAACAGAGAATGAGGGCAAGATTCGACATGGTCCCAGCTGCCACGGTCGTGTTTGCACACGTTGTGATTTGGACGAAGCCCGTTCCCTCCCTGAACGGAAGCTTCCTTGCGGGATTCCTTTAGACACGATTAACAGGCTGGGTGTCACCAACCTGCCCCTTTGTGCCTCTGAGCACCTTTTCTCCTGACCCTTTTTCATTCTGCCATTTGTTTCGTGATATACTATTTTTTCCTGCGTCCATTTGAGAGGAAAAAAAGTTGAACTGCACAATTTTTAGCTATGGCCAAAGTCCTACAATCACTAGATTCAAAGATTCTCATGTCTATGTTTAGTCAAAACTATTTTTTTATAAAAGGGATAAATCCTTGATTCATTCATTAGTAATCGGAGAGTCAAGACCTGATCATTCTCCTTTGTCCTGTTTTCTCTCGTAGGTTCTCACTTGGTGCTTAGACAAAATCAAAATGAGGAAGCATCGGCATTTGCCTTTAGTGGCCATCTTTTGCCTTTTTTTCTCAGGCTTTTCCTTTACTCATGCACAGCAACAAGCAGGTAAGATCCAGAAACATCTCTTCATTTCACTAAAAGGAACAGCATTCTCTGATTTTAGATCTTAGACATCGTGTGCTGAATATTGAGCTTAGATAAGCTTTGAAGAGATAGCCAAGCCATTGAGTACAGGATGTTCATTTATTTTACAGACGTTTTGCTCCTCTTTATCCAGTGAGAGAGAGATTCTTTTTACTGAAACTTGGGTTTGATATCTTGGCGGTGGTTTGCAAGTGGTTTGTTTTTACCTTGGGTGTGAGCAGAAAGTTTGTGTCGAAAGTATTTTACCATCTGAAGAGCTTTTCCACATTTCTGGCACTGGATGATGTCTGAGCACATAAAACCCAGAGAAGACAATGGTTGAGAGTAAAAAATTATTTTCCCTGACAAAAACGACAAAAACAAACACAAATGTCACCGTTTCTTTCTCACTCCGGACAGGAAAAGACATATTTCATCTAGAATCATCAAATCTTTAAAATATCAGTTTCCCTAAACTATTTAAAAATAGATCCCAACTAATCCTATTAAGAACTTGCTTGCAGAGTTTTAGAAAAATGAGAAATGGTTCATGTATTATGAGCTGGGAAGGATTGACTTGGGTCCCTCTCCTTTGCTTGGAGAGCTGAGCTTCTGATGGGGATTCTCCCCTCCAGACCTGGTAGTCCTTAGATGGCGGCCTGGTGAGGACCACCTCAATGCCAGGGGAGCATGGGTTGGGGCATCGGGTCAGCCCCAGGTGAGTAGAGTCCAGGGACCTGCTGTGCACAGCCAGCCTGGCCCAGTGCAGAAGGGCACTTCCCAGCCACCCACAGCCTGGCACCTGGAGCCTCCTGCTCCTACTTTGGAGAGAGAACTGGATTCATCTTTGAAAGAGATGAACACTGTTCAGCATCTAAGAGGGCTTAGATGGCTCTGTAAATGTAGTGACGAGTTAGGGTACCTTTCATCATGCTACAAAGTGTGAAAAAAATGAGACTTTGCCCTTCCCTACAGTTATACGAGTCTTCTTCACTTAAGATGTATTTATGACATTTATTTTTCTGGCAAATTACCCAAAGCATGGGAGGTAAAACAGTAGCAGATTTAGTTCAGGTAAAACAGTAGTAGATTTCAGTATTCTATCTTGTCAGGGCCCAGTTTCAGACCCAAAGCTGAGGAAGGAATTTCTAAAGATGATGCTTGGTTACCTGTGATAGAATATCCTTCCCATCTGAGCAGGTGGGTCTTGGGGTTCAAACTACCACAAAGAATCATCTAGAGTTAAAGGACATGCCAGGGAATGTTTTTCCCCATTGTGGAACCCGCTACTGGTCCATGTATGGCAGTCATTGCATATGGAACTTGGGCCAATGACTGGGCACCGGCAGCTGTTGGGTCCATGTGTCCAGGTCCCTGTTTCTCAGGTAAGTCAGCGTCCCCGCCTGTTTCGCACATAAGGTGTAAATTATTTAGTAACAGCACAGTGGAAACTGAATGAGTTGAGGAAGGCTTTGCACTGATGGGAAGTCATTTCTTGAACAGGAGAAACATCTAAACCAATGTCTTTTTTTAAAGATGTCAAAAATGGCGCTGCTGCCGATATAATGTTTCTAGTGGATTCCTCTTGGAGCATTGGAAAGGAGCATTTCCAACTTGTTCAAGAGTTTCTATATGATGTTATAAAATCTTTAGCTGTGGGAGAAAATGATTTCCGTTTTGCTCTGGTCTGGTTCAACGGCAGCCCAGATACCGAGTTCCTGTTAAATACGTATCGTTCTAAACAAGAAGTCCTCTCCCATGTTTCCAACATGTCTTATACTGGGGGAAGCAATCAGACTGGAAAAGGATTAGAATACGTAATGCGAAATCACCTCACTGAGGTTGCCGGAAGCCGGGCCAGTGATGGAGTGCCTCAGGTTATCGTAGTGTTAACCGATGGACACTCGAAGGATGCCCTTGCTCTGCCTTTAGCGGAACTTAAATCTGCTGATGTTAACGTGTTTGCAATTGGAGTTGAGGATGCAGATGAAGGAGCGTTAAAAGAAACAGCAAGTGAACCGCTCAATGTGCATATGTTCAACCTAGAGAATTTTACCTCACTTCATGACATAGTAGGAAACTTAGTGGCCTGTGTGCATTCATCCATGACTCCAGAAAGGGCTGGAGGCACAGAGACCCTTAAAGACATCACAGGTAATGGCAACATCGCCAAGCTGCTGCCTGCCTCGCTCTTCTTTGGAGATAAGCTTGGCAACCGCTGGCATTAAGGCAATATTACGGCTAAAAGATGGTGGGCGGATTAGGGAAGAGATGCCTGTTCACAGGTCTAAAAACAAAGGTTTGAATATTCTCTGTAGTCTCCTTCCAAAACAGAGCAATTCACCTACCTTCAAGAGGAATTCTTTGCTTTTGAGACAATTAATATTCTAACTCTAAAAAAGCACATCCTGATATTATGACCCCACAAGAGGTTGCTTCTACCTTCCTTGGACAGGACAGACTCAGCGTGGCTGGGCAGACATCTAACAAAAATCCCTTCATTGTTCCTGGGATAGAGAGCCCGTTTCCTTTAAAGAAAGCTCCGTGTCTGAAAGAGCTTGAGTGCAGCGGGAAGGGGGGGGGGGGTGTCCACTTTTGGGTCCAGTGAAGCAACACACAGAGCTCCTCTCTTTGACTCTATGGGATTTATTTCAGAGATTTGATGGAATTAGAATTGTGAGAAGCCTTAGAGATGATCCAGTCCAAATCTATTTTGAAGAAATTGAGTTTTAGAGCTGGAGGCCCTTACATGTTGGCTCTGGAGTGGGTTTTCTCACTTCTCCTCAACTCTGTCACCATGGCTGTGCCCATAGAGACGCTTCTGGTTCCAATGGTCCTCATCAGTGCCCTTCTGGAAGTACTGATGATGCAGCGACTTTACATGGATGTGTTCATGCATGGTGATGTGCATGGAACTAATTGTCTGGCAAGTCACTTAACCAGTCACACCTATTAGCTCTCTTGCCAGTGCTAAGTGCCTAAAGACTGATAGGGAAGGAATTCCACAGGTAAATTTCAAATGTATTGCACCACAGCGATTCTGACCAGGGCTAGGCTTCCTCATCAGTGACGGGCAGGACAGAGGGAACTCCCTGTGTCCCAAAATGAGTCCGTGTCGCCAACTGACAGTGGGTAGCAGAGAATTCTAGGAGAATGGGCAGAAAGCTAGGGTGGGAGAGCTCAAGGGAGAGATGAGCTCCAGAAGGAGAGACATGTGTCCCACAAGATGTAGGGAAAGGAGGAGAAAGGTATCATATTTCTAAGATATTGAGGTGGAAAGGGGAGATGTTGAGAGTGTTCAGGTTGAGTTGGCATCAGTCATCCAGTAAGAGAAGATGACAGAGGGAGAGAAGCAGTGGTGCTTGGGAGCTTGGAGGAATCGAAGTTATTTTTGAACGGCTGCAACAGGGCCATGAGGAAAGGATCAGAAAATGTTCAAGAAGCAACTGCTGACTTGCAGTGATGTTCAGTGTTGTCAGAGACCACAGCCTGGGGTCTTGTCCTTGAGCGTGGCTCCCTGGTGTTCTGAAGGTATCTCAGGCACTCTTGGAAGAAAAAAGCTACCAGGTTGGAGCTTGCAAAGAGAGGAGGATAGAGAGGCAAGAAGATCTTCTTGGGAAGGAAATGTACCATTGCTAAGATGGTAGCTAGTAAATTCCTGAAATAGCCTGCCCTGGGGACCTGGCTCGGGGGTGGGGGGAAGCAGATGAGAGCTGGAAGGAGCTGGGAGACTTCTGGAAAGCCAGAGGAGCAGGGGACAGGAGGAGGAGGAAGAGACCTAGAGGCAGTTGAGGAGGAGTCCAGAGAAAGGCTTTCTGGATTATGATCAGAATAATGGTGTTTTTTAGGTGAGTAGTACTAGACATCAGTTTTTCATAAGAGAGATTCAGAAAACAAGGAGTGGGGAGCAAGATGAGTAGACGTCATTAGATAGGAGCCGGGCAGGCAGATCGTGGTTAAGAGAAGGGTTTTAGAACTAACCAACCCCAAGGTGTTTCAGGAGATTGTTCATAAAATGGTTTCCCTAATGGTTATCTGTGATTTCAGCTTTGATGGGGTGGGAGGGCTCATGACCCTACCAGTGGGTCTACTTCTAAGAGAGGGGTGAGGCACAGTCTGGATTATTTGCGTTAAACCTGAATAGCATTCCCCACTTCAAATGATGTGTCTCACCTCGGCATTATGACCCTAATGTCGATCCTGCCAGATTGCAGGAAAAAAAGGTGGGCCCTGAGAGCACCCCAAAGCAAGCACTGCAGGTTACAAGGAGGTTACAAGATGGCAGCTCTAATGACCTTTTCCATTTGCTACAATGTTCTCAGCATCAATAATTCACTTATCATTGCCTTTCTGAATATAGGGAAAATAACTCATCCATGTCAAAAACAATGAAAGGGATCAGGAGAGAAATGGAACATCTTCTCTTTTATTGGTGTTTTGGCCAATTCAGGAAAAAGGGTGGACGAATTTGCCATTATGTTTAACCATTATATAAATGGATAAATGATTAGATTACCATATGAATGCTAAATGAGCCTGTCAACGTAGTCTGTTTCCACACAGATGACAAAACCTTTGTTTTTATGCCAAGAAAGCATCTCTGTCTTCTAGTGTCCAAGCCACTAGCAGCACCAGGGTGGAATATTAATCCATTTATGTTGTCTTTTCTAATTAACTTCACTCTGCAATTCTGCCAGTATCATGTCCCACTGCATGTTTCACGGCAAAAAATAAAATAAAATAATAAAAATTCTCTGCTTATAGTTTTTGGGAAAGGTAGTCAGGAAGGCATTATGGAGATTGCTAATAAGTTAGGGCCATTTCTTTCCGTTTCCTGCCCATAGGTAGGTAACTTTTCCCCATGAATATATATATCATGGCCACTGTTCTAAATGAACTGTACTCAAGTAATCACTGAAAGTTGTGTTTTTTTAAAATCCCTTTTATCAATGGATATAAAATACAAAAGCTTTACTAAAGCAAAAGCTAAAGGTGGCCTATATATCAGTGAGGCTGAGCTTTCTTTTCTTTGCAAAATATAAAGATTTAGAAAACTCGCAAAACCTATCTGCAGTTTTGTGCTTGCATAGGAAATACAAATGTGATCTTTTAAATTTTGCTTGAAAAAAGGAAGCATCCCATGAACTAAGGAAAGCATTGTGCCCACACCAATGTGTTCAGGAAAGCAGTGTTTCCAACGATGTTGAAGGAACCTATGATTTTTCCACGGATGTTTCGAAACTTTTCTATAGAAAATGCCACAGATGGCGTGATACGTGCACCATAAAAGCAGAAAACCAGACAACTTCACATTTTAAATTTTAGAAAGATCTGATTCCTCTTAGAGTTAATATTGATCCCTGGTATGCCTTGCTGTACACAACAACTGGCGTCCCTTGTGTCTGTCTGGGGCTTCGGCTCTCCTGGATAACAGCATGCCCTTGTGTGTCCCATCATTGTGTGCATAAGAGGACAACGTGGTTTTTTCAGTGATGACAAATTATCCAACATTTTTCTATGACCTGCTGCGGTTCAGCTTTTTAGAAGAGCAATAATCAAGGGTTTTCCCTCAGTGTTGGTTTATTTTATTTATTCTATTGTGAACCGCAATCAAAAAGTAAGTAATAAATTAATAAGGAATGAGTCATCTGTGATTTAGGGATCGTTCTTCTTTTATTGATCTTAGGTTCAGAGTTAGTCCTTCCTTTAAAGGTCTCGGTTTGCTGAGTAAGGGGCAAATCTTCCTTTGTCCCTCAGGGTCATTGGTTTAGGCCTGGGAAGTGTTGAGGAATTTTGCGGTATGGTTTGCTGAGCCTGGAGCTCCCGGCACCACGTGGGCCATTTCTATGGCTTGCAACATAATTCACACTGCTGGCACCGCACCGTCCCATAAGGTGCTTCGGGAACCTTACGGTTTGGCTAAAGAGTAGCAAATGCTTTGCAATTCCTAGCAAACGCTAAGTTAATATCTTATAAAACCTTACAAGATATTTTCACATTAGTATCTTTCCCTATGAAAGGAATTCCTCTGCAAAATTGCTGTTAGGGGTTTCATGTATGTAAGGGGAGAAAGAGAGCAGTTCTGGTTCCAGTAATCCCAACTGCAGCCATACTTGGCTCAGATTCCCCAAGGGAGAGCTTGGGTAAGAACATCATTTCACTATAGCAAAATTCCTTAATTTCATGAGACAAGATTTGTATCCTGTTTCCATTGTGGAAATAAAAGCAATTTTGTTGGTACCAGGAAAAATTAATTTTATACATAAAATGTCCACTGTCATTAAAAATATCAGAATGAATGATTGTACGTATAATATTGCAATTATACTCCAAACATAGCTTCCTAAAATCCAGAATATAAATACCATATATGCTCACATAAAATCTCTTCCTATTCCGAACACATACTTAAGTTATTAAAATACATTTGCTAGAATAATTTTGCTTTTCATATCGTTTAAATCAGCCAGATTTAAACATTCTAGCAGATGAGGCTTTGAAATATTCCACCCAGGGTCATAGTTTATTGACTGCTATTCCTTGCTCAGTGCTTCTGTGAGACCCCCATTCTCAGTAACAGAATGGAAGTGTCATGTTTGCCATTGTGGGCAGAAAAGAGATATTGGTCAGCCTTTTTATGTCCATTTGTATAACTCTAGAGCTAATTCTGATTCAGGGTTTACTAGATGCCCATGGTCCTGCCAGGCACTCGGTCTAAGATGTCATAAGAATAAGGTTGGATAATTATGTCATGACTGGTTTCATATCACTCTGCTTAACATTGTTCTGCATTATGTGATTGAATATAGAGGCAATGGCAAAAATAAATGAAGAAAACATTTAGCTGAATCCCAGACTTGCATTTGAGTTTCACGCAACTCAACGTCATTTGAGAAACGAAAATCAAACCAAAATGTATCAGAGTATTTTTGAATCAAAACTGTAAATGTTGTTTGAGTTCTTCTTTTCACATTCCCAAAGTGGTAGCTACACAGCCCTTTTGGTTTTTAAAGTAAAAAAGAAGGAACAACAGTTGCTCAAGGAATCAAGTGTTTAACATACTGGGATGATGAATCATCAAACCCTAAATCTGGGTTTCTGTTTTGTGCTGTGGATTTGGACAAAGAAAATTCTTATAGTGACTTGAGGATTGTAAGAGAAATGTCCTCAAATTAGAAATCATCCTTGGACCTTTGTTAATATACTCCTTTACTTTCTCCTGTAGGTATGGTAATGCATAATTCCATGCAACTACAGTTCCCTCCAAATTTAGTAGAAAATTTCAGAATATACCCAGAAATTGAATATGCTTTGAAATTTGACTACAAAGATGGCACAGAAGAAAATTTGATATTAAATGCCCCTACTTAACACCATCTTTTCTGTTAAGAAGTTGCCTCTTATCCATTCAGAATGCAGAACTAAAAGAGAATTTCACATTCCTTAATCAACATGTGTTTTGTTTGTCCATATTTCGTGTTTCTTATTGGTTTCCCAAGAAACATGTCAGAACACCGAACGATGCATGTGGTCACTTGTTCTAATGCTTTCACATTTTTTGCATTTCTCTCTTTTAAAGCACAAGACTCTGCTGACATTATTTTCCTAATTGATGGATCAAACAACACCGGAAGTGTCAATTTCGCAGTCATTCGCGACTTCCTTGTAAATCTCCTTGAGAGACTCTCAGTTGGAACTCAGCAGATCCAAGTGGGGGTGGTCCAGTATAGCGATGAGCCCAGAACCCTGTTCTCCTTAAACAGTTATTCCACCAAGGCTCAGGTTCTGGACGCAGTGAAAGCCCTGGGGTTCATCGGTGGGGAGTTGGCCAATGTCGGCCTTGCCCTTGATTTTGTGCTGGAGAATCACTTCACCCGTGCAGGGGGCAGCCGAGTGGAGGAAGGGGTTCCCCAGGTGCTGGTCCTCATAAGTGCTGGGCCTTCTAGTGATGAAATCCGAGACGCGGTCATAGCACTGAAGCAGGCTAGCATTTTCTCGTTTGGCCTCGGAGCCCAGGCCGCCCCCAAGGCAGAGCTTCAGCACATAGCTACCAATGACAACTTGGTGTTTACTGTCCCGGAATTCCGTAGCTTTGGGGACGTCCAGGAGCAATTACTGCCGTACATTGTTGGCGTGGCCCAAAGGCACATTGTCTTGCAACCGCCAACCATTGTCACCCAAGGTACGTATGCTTTTCTCACCATCTGTGTGGTAGTGGGGCGTCTGTGTGTGTTTTTGTAGAAGTCAGGTGGGCACCTTGCAGAATGATTCGCCTCGGGAGAACCTGTAAGTACCCACAGCCGAGTCCTTCCAAGATGAGCTAGTTCTTGGATGTGGTGTCTGTGACGGTTGCAGTGTTCCAGAAAAACCAGACATCTGTGATTGAGTGGAAAGTGCTTTTTAGAGCATGAGTTGTCAAGAAAGTGTGCTTTTAAGGCTAATTCAACAAACCTGTTATGTTGAGGTTATTAAACATCGTCGTATGATCTACTTATAGTGCAGTCATCCTAAAAATGGATCTCAGGGGATCATTACGGTTCTGAGACAGGTACTCCAGGAGGATAATGGCATTGAGCTCTAAAAGTCAGCCCGTTAGAGAATGCCGACATGTGAGAACTGTCTCCCCAATGTCAGTTTTGTGATGCGTAGCAGGAGTGGCATTTCTGCAGGTAAGAAATAACAAAGCACTCACTTGGGGGGTCGTTTATGAAAACCGTTTTTCCTGTGTTTACTGAGTTGTAGAGTAGCTCTGTTGACGGAGAGGAGAGATTGTACACTCAGATGGGAGGCCTTTGGCAAAAGAGCCCGACTGGAGTCATTTTAAAAAAACATATAAAGCTAATCAAGTCACATAAGAAAATACATTTCACGGACATGGGAGGTGGGAAGTGTATTTAAAAATTTAAGTAGGAACCCAGTGGTGCTTGATGCTGTGGGAGGTAAAAATCTGGCAGATCCAGGTGGACCAGGTTACATCACTGGTGATCTCACCCATCCGTCAGGGATTTTATTATTAATGGTTTTAGGCATATTGCTGGGTGGGGTAAATTAAGAATTGAGGCAAAATTACATCCAGAAAATTCTCTTGATATTTCCAGACTTCCCTCTGATTGGAACACAGTCTATCAATATTAAGGTTTCTCTGGGCTTGCATGCTTTTGGAAACAAAAGGATGACTTCCACAAGTTTTGTAAACACTCAGGAAGCGCCATGGCTGCCGTCCGAAGAGCGGGCCTTTGGTCCTAGGTCTTATGTTAACCAGCTGTGTGACCCTGGGCAGCCCACAGAGACCTTCTGGGCTCCAGTTTTTTGAATTGATGACAAAGGATGAAAGGATATTTCTGTTCCGGGAGAAGTTTCAAGTTCATTTTGATCTATGGCAGTCCAGGCCCTTATTTCAGCTTTCCCTAGCTAACTTTCACTCCTCACTTACAAAACCATCTTTAATCTTTATGC
Source organism: Physeter macrocephalus (assembly GCF_002837175.3). Taxonomy (NCBI): domain Eukaryota; kingdom Metazoa; phylum Chordata; class Mammalia; order Artiodactyla; family Physeteridae; genus Physeter; species Physeter macrocephalus. The sequence goes on along the minus strand of NC_041215.1, from coordinate 135,472,666 downwards.
TTCATCTGTAAATATTCAACAGATATTCTTAGCTATCAGGTAGGTGCTGGACACCAGGCCAAGCACTGGGGACCCAGTGCTGGTGGACCAGACTGACGTGGCCACTGGCTCGTTGAAGTATGATGGGGAGATAGATCACAAAAACGTAAACCAACGGCCATAAAACTACTCCCAGAGTGTGACAGATGAGGACACTAAAGGGGGCTGTCGTGGAGAGGAGGGGGAAGGAGAGCTGTAGGTCAGGTGACCGGGAAGGCTGGCGTGAGGGCTGCAGGACAGAAGCAGGCGAGGAACAGAAGGAAGAAGGTGCCAGGTGTGGCGGTCAGTCGTGCGGCGCGAGGGAGCCTGGCCGCGCCCAGAACCGTCAGGAGGAGGCGGGGCTGGAGCTCACTGATGCCCGGAAGCCCGGGGAATCCTCTGGTTTAGGGCGCAAGCATCACCAGCTTGCGTGAAGTCCTCCAGTGGCTTCTATTGTTTTCAGTGAAGCTGGGGGGACAGGAGGACCTGCTTTATTGGCGGTCAGGGTCCCCAGGTCACTGAGAAGAATCACCTAAGAGTAGCCTTGAGTCACCCTAAGAGGAGGGTGCAGAGGAAGACAGCACCGAGGGAGGGCGATGGGGGCTGGACGTTTGCTGGAGGAGATTTTGCTTGGGAACAGGAGCGTGGGAGAGCGAGGGCTGCCACCAGTCCTGGGCTTGCCAGGGCTGCAGGGGACTTGGCATCCTGTGGGTCAACAGGGAGGTGGGGCTGAAGTCGACCGGTTACAGGACCTTCAGGGTCACCTTGTAAGGGGGTTTCACACCCAGCCCCAGCAGAACCGTGTGAAAGAGGGGAGACGGCTCTGTTGGCATCTCACAGCAGGAAGAGGAGGACTCTTACTGGAGGGTGAGGGAGGAGACGAGGTGGGGTGAGTCAGCCCAGTGACCAGGCGATGAAAGGGACCTGCCTTCCTCTCCATCCAGCCATGTGCTGCATACATCTTATTGAATTCAGGAAGCTCTGCATTTATCGTTTCAACTCCTACATCCACGGTATGGAAGGCGCGTGTGTGAGAGTGGGTGTTTCCAGGTGTGCGCGCTGTCCTTGTATGTGTCTAGAAAGCACACATGTGGTTAACTGCACAGCTGTGTATATGGCTTTCAGGTGTACATGGAGAGAGGGAGAGGGAAGGAGCAGGGGGTGTGGCTCTCAGGGTCTCTCAGCCCCACCGTGTAGGGAGAATCCACGTGTCTGCAGGCCTCGATGGAGAGTCGGAGGACCTGGAATTCACTGTTTACACCACGACTTAATGCCAAAGCAGTGGCCCCCATGCGCCTGTCCCTGAATGCTTTGTATCTATGGTACATTAACATGTTTTCTCTTAAAGAGGAGAGTTTGGACCAATGCTGTCAATATAATCAAACGTCAAGTGAACTAAAGTGTTGCGTGCCATTCATCTGACTGCAGGGAATAATGAGGCCTCCTCATATCCAGATGATCATTTAATAAATTGCAAACACTCCTGCCTCTGCTTGAACCATTTACGATCTCACGAGTCGTGGAAGCCTGCTCCGTTTTCTGGATGGGGTGCTGTGGTCCGATATGAGCCTCGGTTCCCGAGACTCAGGTGTGCTGCCTGGGTGTCGATACAGCAGGTGGACACAAGTTCATAGTCACCTGGAGGCAGTGATCTTGTTAAGGTGTTTTTGCTTTGTGATTTGTCTTTGGATTATCATAACCTTAACATGTAACGTGGGACCTGCACAATGCCTCTCTCTTAAATGCAAATACTTCTGGGCCACTTGCTCGTCTTGACATCGATTTCCTTTTTATAAGTTTACGATGCCAAATAATTGGTGTTTTTTTCCCCTTGCCTGAAAACATCAAGGCATGGCAAGAGTACCAAAAGGAATAGAGGTGCTTATGCTTTTTCAAGTTTTGCACTTGGCAATAGGTGTTCATGAAATCAGGATCGTGAAGCACAGGGCTCTCCGATCAGACACTGATTGCTTCTTTAATTATTTGAGCTATGGCTAAGTTCTCATCTCTAAAACCCAAGCTATGGATTTATGGTAGAAAAGACCTTTCTGACATTCTTAGTGACAATACGGTAAATAAGTGGCGAATAAACCTACATTGATTTTTGTGCAACTATTTTGTAAAAAGTACTAAGAGAGGGTGGGGGTTTGGGGAGCCCCACTTGTCAGCCGTAGGGAAGCTATTACTAACATAGCTATAACTAATGTGTGTGTTAGGACAAATTCCTCAGGGACTCCCATGGACTTGACGCCGGCCAGGGCGAAGGGAACTCCCGTTGAGTGGTGTTAGCTGTGTAGAGAGTCATACTGAATGTGATGCGTAAGGCTATTCTACTCACCTTGTCACGTTGCTATCTACAGTCATTGAAATCAACAAGAGGGACATAGTTTTCCTGGTGGATGGCTCTTCTGCACTGGGACTGGTCAGCTTCAATGCAATCCGCGACTTCGTTGCCAAGGTCATCCAGAGGCTGGAGATCGGACAGGATTATATCCAAGTGGCAGTGGCTCAGTATGCAGACACAGTGAGGCCGGAGTTTTATTTCAATACCTACCCCACCAAGAGGGAGGTCGTGACCGCCGTGAGGAAGATGAAGCCCATGGATGGCTCGGCCTTGTACACAGGCTCTGCTCTGGACTTTGTTCGGAACAACCTGTTCACGGGGGCGGCCGGCTATCGGGCCGCCGAGGGGGTCCCTAAGCTTTTGGTGCTGATTACAGGTGGTAAGTCCTTAGATGAAGTCAGCCAGCCTGCCCAGGAGCTGAAGAGAAGCAGCATCATGGCCTTTGCCATCGGGAACAAGGTGGCCAACCGGGCTGAGCTGGAAGAGATCGCCTTCGATTCCTCCCTGGTGTTCATTCCTGCCGAGTTCCGAGCCGCCCCTTTGCAGGGTGTGCTGCCTGGCTTGCTGGCGCCTCTCAGGACCCTCTCTGGAACCACTGAAGGTGCGGTGGGGAGGGTGTCAGACATGTGAGAGGGCTGTCTCCAGGCAGAGTCTCTGGGGAAAAAGCAAACCTAAGTTTTATTTGTGTTCAGCTGAGAGACACCTTTTAAATGATGGAAACCATAGCAACAAACAAGATTTATTTCTGGTTTCCTTTTACCCTGACTTGGGAAATATATGACTTAAAACACCATGTGATACAACTGTATGTCTTAAAATGTCATAAAATACGAATCGTGTGACTTAGGCTATAGGACCAGAGACCGCCTGTCTTTGAAGCTTCTGGCCGACAGATCACCTCTCCGTTCTGATCCCTCTTGAGGTCCCAGTGTTCTGTCTCTACTGGTGACTCCTGTCCAGCTCCCTCCCCCCTCCACCAAGATGAAGCCTGGCTCTTCCTTTCCCAAGTAGACAGTTTACTTCTAAATGGTCCAAACCTGAGCAGCCTAGAGCATTCATCCTCTGTCCTCCCTCTTTAAGGGATTTCCTTCAGTGGGGAAGCATAGTGAGGGGATGCATGTGCAGATAAAAACCCAGTGGTTCTCCAAACACCTCATTTATTACGGTTATCACTGAACAGTTATTTTTAAAGACAGGATAACGGTCAATGAGCTTATGAATTGAATCAGTGCAATTCACCGTCCTTAAAGAAGATGGATATCACAGAAACAAGCTTTTCTGCCTCACAAACTTCATCACTGGAAGGATGTTCGGTGCATGACCCACGGTGCATGGATGCATGCTTTCTCCTCAAGCTCTCTGGTCTTCTAAAATCCTCTCTCTCTCTCTCTCTCTCTCTCTCTCTCTCTCTCTCTCGTTTATCTCCTTAAGACTTCTAATCCACACCTTCAGAGCCAAAGTTCAATTTGATGGAACATAGGATATAAGTAGTTGTTAGGCTTCAATTTTAGTGAAACGTCAGGGAAGAGATGGAAAAGAATTTGGTGGCATGTGTTGGGGAAAACACTCTGATTTGAGAAATGTACTTTTGATTCTTTATGAGCACAACCTCAGCCAAGCATAGCAAAGAGTCTCTTTGCATTTTAATGTGTTTCCATGATCCTGTGATCTCACTCAGGAGGAATCCCCATGGGCACTGGTTGGATTATTGCCTGGCAATGCCATGACTCTCCCATAGAAGAGTCTCAGTAGAGAATGACAGTGGGCCTCCCTAGGAATATTTCAAGATGAGAGCAGCCTAATTTTGTTGATTTTTTTAGCCTCAGGGAACTCATGTTCTCAGGTTAACTTGGGCTAACCCTTCTAATCTATCTGTAAGTGGAAATTTCTCTGTAAATGTGTAGAGGGAAACCCAGGGGGACCCAGTCTCGCCCAGGTAAACCTGGCTCTGACCGTGGTCATAAGCCGAGTGATGCAGAAAGGAGCAACACCCTTGCAGAATTCATTTCCAGGGAAGGAATGTTCTGTTTCAAGGATTCTGATCGCTTTTGTTGGTTGTAAACATTCTAGCTTTCGGCACTGTATCTCTCTGTGAGCCAACTTGGTTTCGTAATGTCGGCTATCAATACTCCTCACAAACACCAGCCCCCACTGGAGGAAAATATGCAGCTTTCTGTCATATTTTACGAGATGGACGTGCTTGGCCTCACTGATGTTCTCTGTGTTCTACATGTTGGCATGCGTGCCTGGGCTGTGGCACACATGAGGAAGCCCTCTGCGGTTGTGTATGTCTCACTTTGTTTTCTGTGCTCCACTGCAGTTCACGTAAACAAAAGGGATATCATCTTTCTTTTGGATGGATCGTTCAACGTTGGAAAGACCAATTTCCCTTATGTGCGGGACTTTGTCATGAACGTAGTTAACAGCCTTGATGTTGGAAGCGACCATATTCGTGTCGGTTTAGTGCAATTTAGTGACACTCCGGTGACGGAGTTCTCTCTAAACACCTACCAGACCAAGGCAGATTTGCTAGCTCACCTGAGGCAGCTGCAGCTCAAGGGGGGTTTGGGCCTGAACACGGGCGCAGCCCTAAGCTATGTCCATGACGAGCACTTTACCGAAGCTGGTGGCAGCAGGATCCGGGACCGTGTGCCGCAACTCCTGCTCCTGTTCGCAGCCGGGCAGTCTGAGGACTCCTATTTGCAAGCTGCCAACGCCCTAGCACGCGCAGGCATCCTGACATTTTGTGTGGGCACTAGCCAGGCCAACAAGGCAGAGCTTGAGCAGATTGCTTTTAACCCGAGCCTGGTGTATCTCATGGATGATTTCAGCTCCCTGCCTGCTCTGCCTCAGCAGCTGATTCAGCCCCTAACCACTTATGTTAGTGGAGGTGTGGAGGAAGTGCCACTCGCCCAGCCAGGTAACGCTCTCCGACTGCTCCGGGCTCCCTCTCCCCCCTGACACCACTTTGGCAGGCAGATGGCCCCATCTGAACTCCAGAGTGTGGCAATAAGCTATGGAAAGATGATGGGCTCTCTTTGGTTGGAGGATTTTGAAGGGGGGCTTGAGACACTGTACCAGCAAGCTTAGATGCTCTGTCTAAAGGATGTTTGTTCATGAAAGAAGGTCTAGAAAATCCAGCTTACGTTCTGTCCTGGTTATCCTGCTCTTGATTCAGAAGCTTTACTTATTTATTTATTTATTTTTTTGCCCCAATACCTCTGAAGATTCTGGTGAGCAAATCCAGATGGAAATGGGAGAAAAACAGAGAAAGAGAGAGAGATGGATTCCCTTTCATACATGAGTATGCATTGGGAGCATTTAAAAATGGAAAGGATTTTCCTGATGTGATATTTTTATGTTCCAAATCTGCTGTATCTAGAAAATTATTTGTGATAAACCCAATGAAGGCTGTATCTTTATGTGATGGCAAAATGGTTTCCAAAGGAAGTCTGGATGATGACTGCAAATTACTAGGGTGATGAGATACAGACTCTTAGATCTACCAGTTGCTGACATCACAGATGGGTAGCAAGATAGATCCCACTGAAACATAATCAAAATAGTTCTAAGAACCGTTTGTGCCGAACATAATGTTCACATGACATGCTGTAGCCCCCTATGTCCGTGTTTTCTGTTGTCTGATCACAGCAGATTGGAAATCACTGACAGAGATCCTGACCCACAGACGGATAATGGACACTCTTTTGGGTTCTAACCCATAAGCTCAAACTTAATGAAAAGAGAATCTAATTAGAGCATGTCTGTGTGTCAGGTGGATAACCCATATCAGACTTTGTCTCTAGAGACAGATAAATTTTTTTTTTTTTTTTTTTTCGGTATGCGGGCCTCTCACTGCTGTGGCCTCTCCCATTGCGGAGCACAGGCTCCGGACGCGCAGGCCCAGCGACCATGGCTCACGGGCCCAGCCGCTCCGCGGCATGTGGGATCCTGCCGGACCAGGGCACGAACCCGTGTCCCCTGCATCGGCAGGCAGACTCTCAACCACTGCGTCACCAGGGAAGCCCAAGAGACAGATCCATTTTTAAGCAGAAGAACAACAGGACCATATTTTCAATAGTTCTGTTTATAACAATTTGAAAATACTGTCTGTTCTCCTAGAGTGGTTGCCACCTGATATAAGAGCAGGACCCTCTGGGCTTTTCTTTGGCCTGCTTTGTTGAGGAAGCATGATGTTAGGTTGGGCAGACCAATCTAGTTGTCCTAATCCTGTGCATAGATGAAAGGGGGCATTTGAAAGACACCTGGTGTGGGTTTTCTCTTCCCTTGCTGGTGCAGTGATCATCAGATGAATTTTGTGAACTCCCATTACCAAAAGCTGGTGGTTCTGGGCTCAGGTCAGTTTGGTGCCTGTTGTGTTCTTGTCCCTCACTGTGTCCTAACTCTCTTTCATTGTAGAGAGCAAGCGAGACATCCTGTTCCTCTTTGATGGCTCAGCCAATCTCGTGGGCCAGTTTCCTGCCGTCCGCGACTTCCTCTACAAGGTCATCGATGAGCTGGATGTGAAACCTGACAGGACCCGGGTTGCGGTGGCTCAGTACAGCGACGATGTCAGGGTGGAGTCCCGTTTCGATGAGCACCAGAGCAAGCCCGAGATCCTGAATCTCGTGAAGAGAATGAAGATCAAGACGGGCAAAGCCCTCAACCTGGGCTACGCCCTGGACTACGCGCAGAGGTACATCTTTGTGAAGTCCACTGGAAGCCGGGTCGAGGATGGCGTGCTTCAGTTCCTGGTGCTGCTGGTGGCGGGAAGGTCATCCGATCGTGTGGACAGGCCAGCTCTCAACCTGAAACAGAGTGGGGTGGTGCCTTTCATCCTCCAGGCCAAGAACGCAGACCCTGCCGAGTTGGAACAGATAGTACCGTCCCCCGCCTTTATCCTGGCTGCGGAGTCACTTCCCAAGATTGGAGACCTTCAAGCACAGATCGTAAACCTCTTAAAATCGGTGCAAAATGGGGCGCCAACACCAGGTAAGGCATAGAACTTCTGATTGCTTCTGCAGCCCAGTTGTCCCATGCTTGAGTTGATGGTAGGCGGCTGGCTCCTGGTCTCTGGGTAGAAACCCTCCTTGGGCTTCCAAGAAAGATAGGTGATTTCTGCAGGAACAATGGAATATGGCTTTTCTTTCCCCGAGGTGACTCTCTAACTGCTCTCTAGGGCAAAACAGGAGAATCAGGGTGATTATTTTTAAGGACATTAAAATATTTTGTAATAAGATACATTATAAAGATTTAGCTATATCAGTGGTTAAAAATAATCCTTTTTTAAAAAAAACACAGTTTTTACTATCTATATAATAAAAACCATGTAACACGGTTACATTAGCGCTAAAACGGTCTTCATCTTCATATATTTCCCCGATTTCTTATTTTAAGTGGGTATCACTGTGTCATAATTCATTCTCTGCATTGATGAAAACCGTAAAGCATGAAGAGAGGCAGGCACATTGCCGTTATAAACGATGTATTAAAGTTTCTCAGTACTAATCTTTGTCACCATTTCATGCTTAACCACTTTGCATTTGGTGACAAAACTGCAGCAAAGAGAGTAATTAATTTCACATATAATCCCTTTGATTGAAAATAGAGAATCTAGAGCTTCTCTACATTGACTCTTGAGTACGTTCGCTGTGGGTTTTGGGTTGTAACCTGGACAGCTGGCTTACATTTTCCCCCATTGATCCGCTGTGACTTGCACTACATCATTCGAAACCTCTCATCTATAAAGTGCTGATGGTTGTGCAGACTCCGCCGGCCATATCTCTCTCCCTGCCCCCAACATTTCTTCTTGAGTACAACGTTGAAACTTAACAATACTGTTCAAACATGGAAAAGTTCTAAAATAAAAGGGCTATCTATATGTATTGGTGCATCAGTTTCCTAATCCTGCTTTAATAAATTATGATAAATTTAGTGGCTTAAAGCAAAATGAATTTACTATCTTAAGTTTTAGAGGTCAGAAATCCAAAACCTATTTTACTGGGCTAAAATTAAGGTGTCAACATGCTTGCTTTCCTTCTGGAGGTTCTGGCCGATTACCCACTTCCTCATCTTTTCCAGTGTCTAGGGGCTGCCTGCATCCTTGGTCCATGGCCCCCTCCTCCATCTTCAAAGCCAGCAGATCTTCAAAGCAGATCTCCTCGTATCTCTGGCCTCTTGTTTCCATCCTTACCTCTTCTCCCTCTAACTCTAATCCTCTTATCTCCCTTTTATAAGGACACGTGATTGATTACACTGGATCTACCTGGATAATCCAGGACAATCTTCCCATGCCTCTAATCCTTAATTTAATCACACCTGCAGATTTTCTTCCATATAAATTCCAGGGATTAGGAGTTGGATATCTTAGGAGTTATACGGTTCACCACAAATTGGTATGAAATTATCCCTATTGTGTCCCGTGTGAGTCACAGAGGCTGTGTTCCTCCTAGTTTCAGGTGAAAAGGATGTGGTGTTTCTGATTGACGGCTCCGAGGGTGTCAGGAATGGCTTCCCGCTGTTGAAAGAGTTTGTCCAGAGAGTGGTGGAGAGCCTGGACGTGGGTGCGGACCGGGTGCGCGTAGCTGTGGTGCAGTACAGCGACCGGACCAGGCCCGAGTTCTACCTGAATTCCTACATGGACCAGCAGAGCATCGTCGGTGCCATCCGCGGGCTGACCCTGCTGGGCGGGCCAACCCCCAACACCGGGGCCGCCTTGGACTTTGTCCTGAGGAACATCCTGATTGGTTCCGCCGGCAGCCGCATAGCAGAAGGGGTCCCCCAGCTCCTGATCGTCCTCACGGCCGACAGGTCTGGGGATGATGTGAGAGGCCCCTCGGTGGTCCTGAAGAGGGGAGGGGCCGTGCCCATCGGCGTCGGCATCGGGAACGCTGACATCACCGAGATGCAGACCATCTCCCTCATCCCGGACTTCGCAGTGGTCATTCCCACCTTCCGGCAGCTGGGGACCGTCCAACAGGTCATCTCTGAGAGAGTGACCCAGCTGAGCCGCGAGGAGCTGAGCAGGTTGCGGGCATCTGTGGTCCCTCCAACGACCCCGGGTAAGGAGCGGATTCTTTGGCTCTTCATTCCTTGAAATATCTGGGGCTACTTGTTTGGACTGTGGGTTCCAAAGTATTCTCAGTTTTATTTCCTCAGCTGTAGGGAGTGAAAACCAGAGTTACGCGAAGAATCAGGAACCACGTGGGCTCGGTGCCAGAAATGGCTTGGGGAGATGCTAAGATTCATATTTTTGGCCAAATTCAAGTCTCAAAGATGGGCGTAGCCTTGGCTTTCAGCTCAGACCCCTAATTCTGCATAAAGGCTCTGTATAGCTAACCAAAGAGAGACGCCATCTAATGGATGGTTCCAGTTCAATGCCGGGTCCAGGCTTCCCCTGGTCGGTCGGTCCAGCTGGCAGCCTCCTGTGATCAAGGAGGGAGTTTGACCACAGGTGGTCTATCAAGCTGGAGCACAGTCTCTGAAATATTGTTATTTCCAGAGCCAATGTGTGAAGATTGCTTTTGAATTTGCTTGGTGCAGAGAAGTAAGTGTCTTAACTGGCAGGAAGGCCACCTGGCTGTTACGACCTCGGCTTATTCTAGTTCCTCCTTCCTGTTCCCCTTTCCTAGGCCTGATACAATGAACTGGAAAGTGGAGGGAACCTTACTTGCTCAGAATGAAGGGGGCTCAGATAGACCCACCCTTCCAAAAATGCCCACAGAGGGCCTGCCCTCCCTGGACACTTGGGTGGGGAGGGCACAGTGGTGAACGGGCACATGCATCCTTGCTCCTGTGTGGTTCACATTCTACAGAACCATCCACATCAAGGCTTGGGGAGGGGAAAATAGGAAGGGCTTGTGGGGAAGGGGGAGGGAAGAGTAAAAGCAAGTGAGAGAAAAGTCGATGCCGGACACAGTGCTTTTTGGGTGGGTGAGGGAGGAGGGGTGACTGGCACGGCTCTGCAGAGAGGGATCGCTTCCCCTCGCTGGTGTCCACGCAGAGTGCAGCACGCCCTGCAAGCCTTCCCTGGAATGTTCTAGAGGGCTTGCCATCAGATAAATTTGGGAAGGCAGTGGGATAAATGAAGTGAGGGTCTTTTTGGTTTTGGTTTTGCCCTAATTGATATGTTTTGTGTATCCCCAGTACAATAAGGGAACACAACATTTCCAAAACTTGTTTGGCTGCAGCAGTCCTTTTTCTTTTCCTTTTTTTTTTTTTTAGTTTTTACTTTATACTGGAGTCTAGTTGATTTACAATGCTGTGTTTGTTTCAGGTGTGCAGCAAAGTGATTCAGTTATACATGTACTTATATCTATTATTTTAAAAATTCTTTTCCCATTTAGGTTATTACAGAATACTGAGTAGAGTTCCCTGTGCTATACAGTAGGTGCTTGTTGGTTATCTGTTCTAAGTATAGTAGCGTGTCTATGTCAATCCCAAACTCCCAGTTATCCGCCCCCCCATCTTTTTAATGGTGCATTGGAGGTACTGGTACTCCCAAGAAGGCACTGTGGAAATGCTGTCATCGTGTGTGTGCAGCTTACTTATACACAAGCCTATGTTTCTACAACAGTACGACTCCTGGTCCATCGGCTCTCCCGCTCTTCAAGATGACTGTTTTCTACCTTCTCCTTCTCCTGCTTCTTCTACACTTCTCCTCCCTCAGCTTACTCTGAGCTGGTGATCTTGATTCCCATTTCACTGAGAAAATATAAGTAAATCAAAAAAGACCTTCCAGAAGCCGTACTCAGTCTGTCCCAGCATCAGTGTCCATGTCTCGGCTTCCCTCCCGTTACTTGGATGAACTGTCCCTGCTTCGCTGGGCAGCCTCACCGCTTCCCTACTCAAGGGTGTCACCTGCAACTCTCCTTCTCTCTCCTGCATCATCAGTTCTCTGACGTACTGGGTGATTCCTTTCACGCTACAAACGCAATGCCTTTTCTTTTCTCGTAAAAACTCTCCCTTGATGCCCATCTCCCCCCTGCAGGAGTGCTCCAGGCTCCTTTATAAAGTGTTGCTGTCTACAATTCTTCTCTGAACACACCCTAACCTGTTGTTTGCTCTCCCTGCTCCACAGAAAGTGCTCCGGTCAAGGTCCCTCCACCTGGCATATCCCAGTAGTCAGTTGTCAGGCACTGTCCCACTTGACCTGTGAGTGTCATCCGTCACAGGTTCTATCCCCTCCTTCCCGAAACCCCATCCCCACTCGGTCTAGACCTGGCTCCTGTGTGTCTAGGTTCTTCCTCCTGCTGACTTACTTTTCCCTGCCCTCTGCTGGTTCCTCCTCTTCTCTCTGACTTGTAATCACTGAAATGCCCAGGACTCTCTCCTGGGACTGGTATTCTCACTCAAACAGTCTGAATTAGGGTAGCTTACCGGTCAGGTGGCAATTCTGTGACAAATTGGGAGGCTGTTCATTAACACTAAGAATTTGGTGTCAATGAAGCTGAAGTCCTATGATAACGTTTGATTCACAGGTGTTGGCGGCAAGAGGGATGTGGTCTTTCTCATCGATGGGTCCCAAAGCGCCAGCCCCGAGTTTCAGTACATCCGTACCCTCATCGAGAGGCTGGTTGACTACTTGGATGTGGGCTTCGACATGACCCGGGTGGCGGTCATCCAGTTCAGCGAGGACCCCAGGGTGGAGTTCCTGCTGAACGCCCACTCCAGCAAGGACGAGGTGCAGAACGCGGTGAGGCGGCTGCGGCCCAAAGGCGGGCGGCAGATCAACATTGGGGGCGCCCTGGAGTATGTGTCAAGGAATATCTTCAAGAGGCCTCTGGGGAGCCGGATTGAAGAGGGTGTCCCTCAGTTCCTGGTCCTCATTTCTTCCGGGAAGTCTGACGATGAGGTAGATGAACCGGCAGTAGAGCTCAAGCAATTTGGCGTGGCGCCACTTACAATCGCAAGGAACGCAGATCAGGAGCAGTTGGTGAAGATCTCCCTGAGCCCTGAATACGTGTTCTCAGTGAGCACCTTCCGGGAGCTGCCCAGCCTGGAGCAGAAACTGCTGACACCCATCACAACCCTAACCTCCGAGCAGGTTCAGCAGCTCCTGGCCAGCACGCGCTACCCTCCTCCAGGTAAGACTGGGCGTTTCTTGTTCTTTGTTGTGTCTTCTCAAAAAAATATAAAAAATAATAGACTCTAAGGCCATGCTGCTCACAAGTAAAATTAAAATAACGGGACACCTGAGGTTGAACCAGCTGGGTCTCTTGCTTGTGGCAGGGAGGAAGGACACACACGCTGGTGAACTACAGGGCATCTCGGCGAGAGGGTGTTAGGAAGGGCTTATGATAGGATTGGAACTCATCATAGATGATATTGTGGAAGGCTTGAGGAAATGGGACTTTGCCCCGGATCGAATGCTGTCAAGAAGGAGTAATTTTATGATTGGATATCTTACCAAATCTCACGGCTAAAGCTGAAATTGATACAGAAGCAGTGGTCACGCCTATGATGCAGGATGGGGAGTGTCTGGTGATTTTTGTTTTCTTTTTGTCAGTGTTCAGATATGATCAGAGTGTGGCTGTCTCTGATACTGATGTTCTGTGAAATCTTTTATGTGCCACTGGAGAATCCAAGTCCTGCCTGTGTATGCCTGGCCAGCTTTTCTCTTTCTCAAGATAAATGGTTCAATTTCATGACCTGCTCAGCTTTTGCTGTGCTATGTTTCCACTATAAGTAGCCAGTGATTTATGAGGCAAATGTTGAATTTGTTGAGAGGCAAGATATGAGCTACTTAATAAGTGGCATCCAAGAAGTACCTAGAATTCTAATTAATAGGAAGCCATGGTTCATCTTTCCTAGGACTTTGATTGATTTTATAATTAAAAATGGATTCATGCAAAGAAAATAGGGGCCTAATAGTGAAAATAAAAACTTTGTATAAATGCTAGAGATATGTGAGAAAAAGAAATACTATGAATCAAACACCAGGAACGATGGTGTGGCCTGCTGGAGTGAGTTGGGATTCTCCGGGCTGTCACTAGCTAAGTGGTGGCCTTGGATGAAGTGAGGGCCTTTGTCCTCAGCTATCTCTCTTTTCTTGCACAACAAAGATGTTGATCCTGGTGATCTCAATCCCTTCTGGTAGTAACAGTTCATGATTCCTGGTAACCCAGGATTCGTTTCTAATTTTTGAAATGAGTTGTAACCCAGACCCCAAAGCCAAATTAAATTCGAGTAAACTCAGAAAGAGAAAGTTTTGGAGAACTTAAAATATTTCAAGAAGCAGAAATTGTTTTGATGCAAAAGGCCCAATTTGTAATGATTGATTAAAAAAAACCCAAGAGATAAACACATGCACATCAGCTTATAATTTTATGTTAATTGATATTATGGTGCAACATCGAGCAAAGTTCAGAAATGAAACCAGATGCGTGCCAGTTTTGTACTAAGTTTTTCTTTTTCTTTTTTCCTTTTCATCCACAGCCGTGGAGAGTGATGCTGCAGACATCGTCTTCCTAATCGACAGCTCTGACAGTGTGAGGCCGGACGGCATTGCACACATCCGGGACTTTGTTAGCAGGATCGTGAGGAGACTTAACATTGGCCCTAATAAAGTGAGAATCGGGGTCGTGCAGTTCAGCAATGATGTCTTCCCAGAGTTTTACCTGAAGACCTATAAATCCCAGGCCAATGTGCTGGATGCCATACGTCGCCTGAGGTTCAAAGGGGGGTCTCCGCTGAACACTGGCAAAGCTCTGGAATTCGTGGCAAGGAATTTCTTTGTCAAGTCTGCCGGGAGCCGGATAGAAGATGGGGTGCCCCAACACCTGGTTCTGTTTCTGGGTGGCAAATCCCAGGACGATGTTTCCAGGTATTCCCAGGTGATAAGCTCCTCGGGGATTGTGAGTTTAGGGATAGGAGACCGAAACATTGACAGAATGGAGCTGCAGACCATCACCAACGACTCCAGACTAGTCTTCACGGTTCGGGAGTTCAGAGAGCTCCCCAACATAGAAGAAAGAGTCATGAACTCCTTTGGACCCTCCAAGGTCACCCCTGCACCTCCGGGAGTGGACACGCCCTCTCCCTCACGGCCAGGTATGAGCTGTGGTACCCGTGCCTACAGAGCAGGACACCAATTATTTTTTTTAATTGAAAAAAAGCAATTAGCATTCATTTTAATAATTTTCTTCTCTCAAGGTTGTGGCTGCCATACGATTAGAAACTAAATACGGGAAAAATAATTGAGTTGAAATTGTAGGAGGAATAGAAGGAAACGCATCTCAGAAAGCATATGGTCATTGATTCTTCCATGAGTTTCCATGAGGCTAATCGTAGCCCCATTGAAAGGTTCTATAAAAGTGCATTGAGGGTTAGCCACAGACTCATTGGCTCTCAGAATAAAATGGCATCTTTGAAGTTGTTCAATCCACGCCCCTCCGAACATGATTGGAAGTCAGCCTCTCTCCTAGGTGGGGTCATGGTCCCGTCAACCTTCTTTCCTTGGACAGGTATCGTTGGGAATTTAGAGCTGTCCACCTTTAGCTTTGACCTCATGCTCCTGGGTCTGACCTTTGGGGCTGCCAAGGGCAAACTGAGTCCCTCCACCAACCCACGTCTTTCTTAGCTCCTACCCCAGGTGATAGCCCCTCAGACATCTGGAGCAAATGATTAGGGTTGGTTTTCCATGGGGCATCTGCACTACACTTAGCTCTTTCACGTCTTCCTTCTGTGCTGGTGGTGGAACATCTCACACTGCTCCGGATTCCCCTTCTCTCTACTCCAGTCTTGATCCCTTGATTGGAATTAGGGAATTGTCTCCAAATGTCATTGAGTTTCACAGGCTCCAACAAAGCTCTCAGCATGCTGGCTGGTGATCCTCCAAAGGTGCACGGAGTCTGCTTCCCATTTTCCAATCTGTTTCTCCCAGCCCTCCCTTTCTCTGCCTCTAGCACACCTCCCTCAACTCCTTCCAGACACTATCATTTATTTTTGACCAGGAGGAAAGTGTGTAGTGGCATTTCCTAAAACCCCTGATATCATGGACTGTTGAATCCATGGCGTAATCTCATTTTGCACAGGATATCTGGGGCTCAGTTCTGCTGAGTTTTCACATCTCCTTTCCTTTTGTTTAGGTGATTTATCATTTATCACCTAAACATGTTTTGAGAACTGTGAATTCAGGAACTCTAGAGGCGTGGAATAGAGCCCAAGCTGTCCACTGTGCATGAATTACAGGAATGCCTTATTTTAATCATCTTACATTTTGTGTTTTTGTTCTGGATACAGAAACCAAATTTCTCCTTATTTTTTTCATTGTAATCATCTTTAGAGACAAAGAAAGCAGACATCGTGTTCCTGTTGGATGGTTCCATCAATTTCCGGAGGGACAGTTTCCAGGAAGTGCTCCATTTCGTGTCTGAAATTGTGGACACGGTTTATGAAGGGGGAGACTCCATCCAAGTGGGGCTGGTCCAGTACAACTCTGACCCCACTGACGAATTCTTCCTGAAGGACTTTTCCACCAAGCAGCAGATTATTGATGCCATCAACAAGGTGGTCTACAAAGGGGGGAGGCACGCAAACACCAAGGTGGGCCTGGAGCACCTGCGGCTGAATCACTTCGTGCCAGAGGCAGGCAGTCGCCTGGATCAGAGAGTCCCGCAGATTGCCTTTGTGATCACCGGAGGAAGGTCGGTGGAGGATGCCCAGGAGGCGAGCCTGGCGCTCACCCAGAGAGGCGTCAAAGTGTTCGCGGTGGGCGTGAAGAACATCGACTCAGAGGAGGTTGGGAAGATTGCGTCCAACAGTGCCACGGCGTTCCGAGTGGGGAACGTCCAGGAGCTGTCGGAATTGAGCGAGCAGGTTTTGGAAACCCTGCATGACGCGATGCATGAAACCTTATGTCCTGGTGTGCCTGATGTTTCCAAAGGTAATGCCCTTTAGGTGCATATTTTCAACAATGTCCTGTCGATGTTGGTGCGTTACCTGTTTACCCAGCTCCCCAGCGCTGGCCTCTGGGTTCCTATAGCATCTGGTGTGTCAGGCATTGACTTACATCCACGTGGGTTGGGTCCTGGTTGTCACCTACCACTGTGATCGGATGTGGTTTCAGGATAGGAGTGGATGTCTGTCTTTTCTTGCTCTTACCAGATTTACTCCCCACCCCCTACTCTTTAATCCCCTAAATAATTCAGACTGATTGATGCCTGTTTCAGTTTGTAGGTTTATTAGATCAATTATTTGAGATCAGAGGGTTTGCGTTCTCAAGTGTGTTTAGTCTAAAGCACAAACTCGGGATGCATTTAGATAGACACTGACTGTATACCATGCCAAAGTTGATTAATATCAGCAAAGCAAACATACTGGACGGCCAACAATTTTGGCTCCGAAGAGTCAGCCTGAGTTTTCCCAGTGAGACAGGCAGATCTAATTGCTTCTCAGAGCTCATACACAGAAGGTCCCATTTTGCACTTGAGCGTGGTGTCCTGGTCCACGTCCCGAGCTGTGCCTGTAGGTTGAACACATCTCGGCAGCTCGACTTCGAGCTCATGGCCTGCTTTTCCCTTTGCAGTCTGTAACCTGGATGTGATTCTGGGCTTTGATGGTTCAAGAGATCAGAACATATTTGTGGCTCAGAGGAGCTTTGAGTCCAAGATGGACACCATCCTGAATAGAATCAGCCAGATGCAAAGAATCAGCTGCAGCGGCAGCCAGCTGCCCATGGTGCGGGTGTCCGTGGTGGCCAACACGCCCTCAGGCCCCGTGGAGGCCTTTGACTTTGCTGAGTACCAGCCAGAGCTGTTTGAGAAGTTCCAGAACATGCGCACCCAGCACCCCTACGTCCTCACTGCGGACACGCTGAAGCTCTACCAGAACAAGTTCCAGCAGGCCTCGCCAGACAGTGTGAAGGTGAGGACGGCTGCCTCGTTTCCGCTTCCTGTGCCTTCTCCGGGTTTTACTGGGCAGGGGCAAACCTTGATGCCTGGAAGCCCCCTCCCCAAACCGTTCTTCTATAGATGCTCTTCATGTTTAACGGGGTTGGCGGTGCCTGTATGTAAGAGTCCTTTATTAACAACTGAGCTGAAATGGAATATCTTCTTCTAGTTTTGCTAAAGCTCTAAAAAAAATCTTGGAGGGCTTCCCTGGTGGCGCAGTGGTTGAGAGTCCGCCTGCCGATGCAGGGGACACGGGTTCGCGCCCCGGTCCGGGAAGATCCCACATGCCGCGGAGCGGCTGGGCCCGTGAGCCATGGCCGCTGGGCCTGCGAGTCCGGAGCCTGTGCTCCGCAACGGGAGGGGCCACAATAGTGAGAGGCCCGCGTACCGCAAAACAAAAACAAAAACAAAAACTTGGAAATCAGTAATTAAGCTTGAATGCATTGAATTTGTGAGTATTCATGTTTAATCAAAATCCGGCCCATTAAATGCATTACGTTCTCTATTTGTATTTACTTTTATCTCTCTCTTTCTCTGTATTGGTTCATACACGCACACACACACACACACACACACACACACACACAGTTTGCTAGGGCTGCCATAACAAAGTTCCGCAGGTTGGGTGGCTTAAACAACAGGAATTTATTCTCTCACAGTCCTGGAGGTTGGAAGTCTGAGATCAGAGGGGCGTCGGGGTTGTTTTTCTGGAAGTCTCTCAACTTGGCTTGGAAATGGCGTCTTCTCCTTGTGTCTCCATGGGGGTTTCCCTCTGTGCGTGTCTGTGTCCCAATCGCCTCATCTTAGAAGGACACCAGTCGTATTGGATGAAGACCCGCTCTAATGACCTCAGGCAACTTAACTGCCTCTTTGAAAGTCCTACTACCAGACACGGTCACACTCTGAGGCACTGAGGGTTATGGGACTTCAAAATATGACGTTTGGAGCCTACAGCACAGGCACACAAGCACACACGCATGCATGTGCACGCCCACACATACGCGTGATTTCTCGAAACTACATCCCCTAAATAAGAGAATGAGATAAACTTTTTATTTCCGTTGTTGACTGTGCTTTTTAATGAATCAAGTCCTACCCTCTGCCCATTTATTTTATATCTCATTTATGGCACAGTATCAAGCTGTGAACATGGGCTGATTGTTTCTCAACCTTGGCCCCCAGTTTCCCCTGCTGCAAGGTGGAGGCTTTGAACTGGTTAATCCTCCTCTCAAGGGTCTGTGGTGTTTCTTTTACTTTTGGCTGGCGCTTGACGTATCTTTTATCTTCAGGTGGTCATTCATTTTACTGATGGGGTGGATGGAGATCTGGCTGATTTACAAAGAGCATCGGAGCAACTCCGACAAGAAGGTGGGTTCTGGGGCTTTCTATGGGAGAAGTAAACCTGGGTGAGGCAGGCACACTGCTGGGCTGGAGAGAAACGAATCCACTAAGGGACCCTCTGGGAGAGCGGCTTCTCTTGGGGGACACCTCATCCCAGTATTTTGGCCCTCTGTCGCCTGCCTGGGGCTACAGGATGGGGCAGCAAGGATCCCATACTTACACAGACAGCTCTGTTACCAAGTCCTGGCACAGAACCCATGGGGTCTCAGGCTCATTCCTGTGGTAGAACATCTAGAAAGCATGATGCTTTTGTAAAAGAACATGAAGTTTTGATTCATTTGGCTGTATTATATAAACTAGGAATTCATTTTACAGCAAAAAATCTTGCTGTATTTTCCGTTTGCAGTGATCACAGCTCAAAAATACTCCAATGTTAAGGAAAGATACACTTTCACATAAAATTTGGAAAGCATGCTTTCCAAATTTAAGGTGACTTGTTTGCAATGATACCTGTTATCAGATGTCCTATTTGACTGTTTATCTGCTTTGGAATTTGGTAGCACTGGCTATCAAAAAAGTGGATGCCACCACAAGAGGTTTAAGAAGAGTCTGTTGAAGCATAAGTTATCATAAGAATGTTCTATTTATTAGCTTGCTTTTCCAGAGCAATGGAGATGAGACTGCTATCATCTGATTATGGAGATGTGGGATTTCACTTCTTCCCACAGCATACCTGTGTTACATAAGACCAGAGCTTGAGAATTTATGTATGAATAAACTTCGTGGTGTTGTTCCCTAGAGTTACATTAATCCATTTACTTACCGACAAATCAGAAACAATTGCTCAGAGGAGCCCAGAGTTCCAGTATTTCAGCTCTTCGGAGCAGCTAATTAGTGTGATTAAGCATGTTTCAGTTAAAGGCCAAATTTTATACTGAAGTTTTCTCTAAAAAATAAAAGAGAGTCAGGAGGAAAAGTGCTGTGGCTCTTGAATGGCTAGGTGAGGCTTCTTAAGTGTACCTGAACCCCCAGGCGTCCGAGCTCTGATCTTCGTGGGCCTTGAACGTGTCTCCAACTTGGAGCAGCTGATGCAGCTGGAGTTTGGGCGAGGATTCATGTACAGCCGGCCCCTGAGACTGAACTTGCTGGACCTAGACTATGAACTAGCAGAGCAACTTGTGAGTGTTTTATGTATCTACACACAAACTGATTTAGATAGCACAATATTGGGCATCTCAGGAGAACGCAGTCTGTCATCACCAGGCAAATGGAGGAGAGACCGCTGGGTGGGCAATTTAACTCATGTAATTCACTTGGGACCTACTTTGTTGCCATAACATGAGTCCTGGAAACGGAGCAATCTGAGAACTGGAAAGATGGCCACCCGGGCGTGGGTGTTGAGGCAGCTGTCGCCTTAGAGTTTCCTCTGCTCCCTTTAAAGAGACTTCTTTTCATTTATAAGATTGTTGAGAAGCCATAACATTGAGATTGACCCTTCCCTCTGTAAACAGGAAACAGGGAAAACAAGAATATGCAGGAAACGAAGGGCCATTTCTGGGTGGAAAGGGGCTTCCGTTGCCTTCTCTTCTAGTTTCCTTTGGAGCAAATGAGGGCGCCCCACGAGGCTTCCTAATCCTCTTGGGTTCAGCCTCTCAGCAGGTGGGGTTAACTCCTGGGTTTGGGGGTGAGGCTGGGGGCTTTTGGGACATGAGGGGGCTGAGCGTTCAACTCAGAGGTTCTTTGGCGGAGGCAGCGGTGCCCTATGGGACGAGCTGACTCCCTCCTGCCCTCCGACCTTCTTCCCAGGGCTGCAATTCGGATTTTTTTATTGAGTGGAAGGAAGTTGAGTTAATTGACAAACCTAGGACATGGGAGAAAGTGAAAACTCTAGGAAATTCACAGCAAGCAAAGGCCTTGACCGTCATGAGTTTAGCAGGTTGAAATGTACTTTGGGTGTGCGCTTTCCCGCATAAGGCCAGGGGCTGGGATGGGAAGGAATGTCCAGGGTGTCGGATGGGTGCTGGAGTCATTGGTGACTGGCAGTGCGGTGCTTGTGGCTCAGAGACAGGCATCCCGCCCCGCAGCTGCTCCCAGGCCTCCTCCAGGCTGGCGCCATATTCCGTGACTCTGACCAGGGTTCTGGGGAAGGGCATATGGTCTCTTCTCTGAAACCACCTTGCATCCTGGCTGTCTGCAATGGTTTGTCAGATTTTGCTTTCTGGAGCTTAAAAATATGTGAGCTATACTTAACATCTGAAGCTTGAATATCTATGTTGGAAACTTCTAGAAATAAGGCCCAGCCTGAGGTGACATTGTGAATAAGATGCATTATCTTTGGTGGTTCTTCAGAGTCCATTTGTGACCCTCTATTACCCACCAATGGCTAAGCCTTCAAGGGAGTGCCGTAAGAGGTGACTTTATCTCTTGCTGTGGATGCCACGGTCCTCAGATGGCACATTTATGCCTTTCTTCTAGACATTTATTGAGATCTGAACTTCGTTTTTTGTCTTGGTAGGACAACATTGCCGAGAAAGCCTGCTGTGGGGTTCCCTGCAAGTGCTCTGGACAAAGAGGAGACCGAGGGCCCATTGGCAGCATTGGGCCAAAGGTATGGTGGTTTTACCCTTTTCTTACGCCTGAGACTAGATTTCAGGGCCGTCATTACTTTGGCTGGGGAATTTCTCTGCTATGATGGTGAGGAGATGGAAAAGGGAGGAGAAGGAACTAGCCGTGCTGTAGGACAGATCTGAGGTGCAGACCTTGTCCCTGTGTCTACTCCCTTCTCCCTTTCCACTGGGTTCTTTTATGCATTGCTTCTTCATTTTATAAAATTATGTTAAGACCAGTGGCATCACTGACTGGCAGTCTCACTAGGACGGCCAGCGGGGATTCTTCACATTTGCCTCTAAGTTACAGGAAATGCACAGGATTTCTTGGGAGATCAAGAGCCTTAAAGATCCTGATAGAGCAACTGCACTGAAATAATGAGTAGGAAACCGCCACGTTCCAGGGACACCGAAAGCACCGCTCTACCAAATGAAGGGGGGTGAAGAGATGCTTAAGTAGGAAACAGAGAAAACCACAGCATTTAACCAAGGTAACGATTTACTTCGTTCTAGGGTATTCCTGGAGAAGATGGCTATCGAGGTTATCCTGGTGACGAGGGTGGACCTGTAAGTAAAGGTTGTTTTATTCCTTAAATCTTTATTCCCTCCTTGTTCTTTACATGTTGGGATTAAGTAGTGGGGTTCCTCATCTGTTCTGTTTCCAGTCTCTTCCACCAGAAAAAAATTACTTTCTAACTTTCTTAACAACTTGACTCAGATTTCTACACTACGGAGACTAGTCTGAGAATCAGAGGATGACACACGTGGGTATAGGAAGTGCAGGTTTTTACGGGCTCCATCTCAGAGGGAGGGACGAAATGGCTTCTGAGACAGAGGACCACTGAGGATGGCAAACCCAGCATCTTCCCAATTCAGACACCCAGGCAGAGATGAGACGCACCTGGGCCCGGGGTGCAGGGGAAGCCCAGCCAGCATTTAGCGGTGACGCCCTTCGACGGCGGCCTCCCAGAGGGCGGTTGCCGGTATGGGTTATCAGTCACCAAGGGGTCCATTTGGGGGTGGGTAGAGCCTGAAGCAGGGCCTTCGGGAAGCAGAATCCTGCCCAGAAGTGGTTTGAGAACTTTGAGACACTAGAACAAGGCCCAGCCCCGGGATGGGGAGAGAGGGCCCCAGCGGGAGGAGTTGAAGCCCCCAAGGTCCCGTCCAGCAGTGCCGGGTGTCAGGGCTGAGCCTGGACCCCATAGAAGAGCTGGGAGCCCAGGACCATGGCCAGCAGCCAGCCTGAGGGTTCTCCACGGGGCCCAGCCTCCACCCAGACCCAGTACCCTGAGGCCTGCTTACCCTCCGCCCACCAGGAGGTGCCCTCTGTGCTGCAGACACTCCCAGACCCCACTCCCTCCAGGGGAGGGAACTGCAGGTTCAAGGCCCTGTGCAGAGGTCGGCCTGCGGGGGCCGCGGGCGGGGATGCTGGAGGCCCCACCTGGCACATCAGCCCGCCAGCCAGTGGACTGCTTCCTCATGCACGCCTTTCACAGGGCTCCCTACTCAGTGGAGACACGTGACAAGAAGCTCCCACTTGCAAAATGCCTCTGTTTCTCCTGACAGGGTGAGCGCGGCCCGCCTGGTGTCAACGGCACTCAAGGTTTCCAGGGCTGCCCCGGGCAGAGAGGCATAAAGGTACGGTGGCCCCCACGTGTGGGGGGGGGACCAGCGGGGAGAGGGCGGTCAGTGGCGCGTGCAGAAGGGGGCCACTTTCTCCAGCACCTCCTGGGGAAGGCAGATGCCTGCCCCGGCTTCTCCGCTCAGCGCTGGCAGCCAGAGGCCTCTCACGGAGGCAGCCCAGGGTCTGGCGGGTTCAGGAGCGCACACCGTGCCGGGAAGGGAGCCCGAGGTTGGAGAAACAGTTTCGTATGGCAATGTGAAGCAGTCAGGACACGCTGATGAGGACAGACAGAATGTGGGCCAGGGCAGAGAGAAGGCTGGTGCCCGGCAGCTTCAGCCCCTGGACCTGGGAGGAGTGAGGGAAGTGGAGGGGGGCAGAGACAGAGGGAAAGGACTCATGTGCTGGAAGGCTCTGTGTGTGAAATACTTGGAGTCAAGGGCTGATGAACTTTCTCCTCAATTTGCTGCAGTTTGAGAGACAGGCCACTGCAATGTTATAAAGGGGCCTCCTCGGAGCCCCTGTCCCTGGCCTTCAGGGCCCAGCCCTCCTGCCCAGAGAGCCAACACTACGCAAGTGCTCAGGTCCGGGCAAGTTAGTTTTATGATCCCCTCGTGATAGAGAGAGAGCTAGCCAAACAGATGAATCTCTAACACTGAATTTTCAGACACTGACTTTTTTTTAACATAAATTTATTTTACTGATTTTATTTTTGGCTGCGTTGGGTTTTTGCTGCTGTGCGCGGGCTTTTCTCTTGTTGTGGTTCACGGGGCTACTCTTCGTTGCGGTGCGCGGGCTTCTCACTGTGGTGGCTTCTCTCATTGCAGAGCACGGGCTCTAGGCACGCATGCTTCAGTAGTTGTGGCACACGGGCTCAGTAGTTGTGACTCGCAGGCTCTAGAGCTCAGGCTCAGTAGTTGTGGTGCACGGGCTTAGTTGCTCCGCGGCGTGTGGGATCTTCCTGGACCAGGGATCGAACCCGTGTCCCCTGCATTGGCAGGCAGATTCTTAACCAGTGAGCCAGAGGGAAGCCCCAGACACTGACTTTTAAGTTGGGGACGGGGACGGGGGAGCCCTTAGCCTATTCTAGCCTATTCTATTCAGCCTCCGGGAAGGAGCTGATGTTTCCTCTTTCCCTTCCCTTTTAGGGCTCTCGTGGATTCCCAGGAGAGAAGGTACTTAAGCTTGCTTTTCTTTTTATAGTTAAAACTTTCCCAGTGTTTTGCCATATTTTACACTCACCTGTGTGTCTTGTCCCCTCACAGGGTGAATTAGGAGAAATTGGACTGGATGGTCTTGACGGTGAAGACGTAAGTGATTTTGCACTCTAAGTGCAAATTGCTTTTGGTCCTGAAGATTCCAGTGACTAACACCTCAGTCTGTGGTAGAAATTGTGCCAGGAATGACATTTTATCATTGTCTTTGGCAGGGAGACAAAGGATTGCCTGGTATTTCTGGAGAGAAAGGGAATCCAGGAAGAAGGGTAAGTATATTTCTGCAGTGTTACTGTCATGGAAAAACTATCAACATTTCACTTAGGGATTATTTCTTTTACTTGTGTATGTTAAGACCGCTTCCTCCAGGCAGCCTTCCCTGACCTCTTCCTGGGGTGCATCCTTGGCATCTCCTATGTCCCTTGTCAGCTGTGACGTATTTACATTATATTTTCTTGTTTGGAGAGTATGTCCCATTGGGCAAGGACTGAGTGTGTTTTGTTGAAATAAATCCTAGCGCCTGGCACAGAGTGGGTCCCCTGTAAATACTTGTGGGTTACCTGAAGTATCCGGAAATAATTTTACCTTCATGGCGAATGAGTAAATGGTAAATGCTGAAACACTGTTCTTTTTAAGATTTGTGATTGGAAGAACGCAATTTTGAGAGTGAGATAAATATGTGAAACTCATCTAATTCTCAGTCTCTGCTTGTGGTTTTCATTTAGGGTGACAAAGGACCCAAAGGAGACAAAGGAGAAAGAGGGGATGTTGGGATCAGAGGTGACCCGGTAAGGGGAAATCCTTGTCACCGATTTGAGACTTGAGTCCGGGGAAGGGCTTTGTGGGGAGAAGTGTGTTGAAAGGAAGAATTTTACTCTTGAAATTGCTTTAAAACATGTTGGCAAAATATGTGGTTTGCCCTTTTCTTAGAATTTTGGGGTGGCTGGAGATGTCTTTGCTCTCTCGCCGCAAAGATAAGTCTTTGCAAAGCCTCTTATGCGAAGACCCGAGAAGTTTCCCTAAAATGTGGTCTCAGCACACTTTAAGTTCACTTTAGGAAAAGGGAAGAGTTTGTAGCTTTTCTTGCTTTATGGGTCTATAAAACCTGTCAACAAGTGACCATCGCTGGGCCAGCCTCTTCTGGTCCAGACCAGGACAAGGCAAGAGTGAGCCTGGCCACCATCCTCCCGGGGCGAGGAAGAGCCATCTCCCCCCGTTTGGGGCTCAGAGTGCTTGCTGACCCCACGGCAGGCTCCATCAGGGTGAGATGGGCGTTATCTGGATGGGATGTGGCCAGAGCGACTGGCATTCAGACCACCACTAAGATTTTCCTGGTCACTGACCCAGCAGCAGTGGCTTTCCCTGCACACGTGGCTTATTCTCCGACCTGTTCTCTTTTCAGGGTAACTCAGGACAGGACAGCCAGCAGAGAGGACCCAAAGGAGAAACCGGAGACATCGGCCCCATGGTACAGCACTCTGTGTACCTAGACTCCCCCTGTGCCGAGAGCCCGAGAAACTAAACTCAGGCTGGGTCGCTGCCAGCCCCGGAGGCCACGACGTGGTCTTTAAGGCTGTGCATGTACAAGGCTGAGGTTGGGAGCAGAAAGTCCCGGAAGCCGGTGCGCACACTCGCAGAGGGGTCTCCAAGAGGAACAGAAACAGCCCCTCCCGAGAGGGGCTTCCTCTCGGCAGAGTTGTGCCCCACAGATATTTCCAGAAAGTGCTCATCAAGCCTAAGCCTCGAGGGGGGCAGAGCGCACCTGGGTCTAAGGCACCCCCAGAGTGCGCGACTGGCCTTGTGTGTAGCCATTCCTTTTCCCCAGCGTCTTGTGTGATATTTGAGTTACAAGTTCTTCTTTGCAGACGAGAATCTTACGTTAATTTTCTTTCCCATGACAGGGTCTCCCCGGGACAGATGGGGTGTCCGGCGGGCCCGGAGAACCCGGGAAAAGCGTGAGTGCCTCCTGGGGTTTGCGGGGGCTCTGTGGTGATATGTACTTAACTCTGCTAGACACTCTTTGAGGCAGAGCTGCTCAGCAACTTTTTATTTAGGGAATTTAAGGCGATTTCGGAAACCATCGTCCCCATGCGTTGCTGCCTCTGCAGACCTTTCATTCTTACCATTCACTCTGGACTCCCCCAGGCTGCTGCCCTCCCCTTCCAAAACGTACTGAATAGACACTTTTAAAAGTGGTATCTTTGCTGCTTTCGAATATTCGGCCGGGCTTTATCCCACTGAATGTTTAAAAAAAATCTAAACAGAAACACAAATACAGAGGGAGTGAGGAGATAAAGGGCGGGGAGGCTGACGGGGTGTATATTTGTTTTGTGTGATAGTTGTTTTTCTCGTACTGCTGTAACTCCAGCAGTGAAACCAGAGTCAATTTTCTAGTGAATTGCGTCTCGCAATTGCTTTTTCAAGACGTTTCAGAAATGCCTGTTGTCAATTGCTCAGTGCATGCCTCGTCTTGGAGCCTTGTTGAAGAATTGCTGAAGCCAAACGGAGGTGAATGATCTTTGGGAAGCTGTTTGAGTGCTTCCAGGGCCCAGGGTTACACAGAGCTCAGGCCTCCTAGCTGGGAGACGATGTGTCTGGAAGTCTGTAAATTCTCACGGCTATTTCAGGGCGCTGGTGGGTGCCTGAGAAAGGTGTCTGCTCAGCATCTGGCTGGGGATGCGGGCCAGACCGGGGGCCCCCTCAGCCCTTTCCCCCGTGGCAGTCACACGGTTAGGGATCCGCAGTGGACGATCAGAGGGTGTGTGCTGACCAAGGGCTTTTAAAAGCAACGACTCTCGCCCCTAGGCAAATGATATACTATGGGCATAACTTTGCTTTTAAAATTCAGAAGAAAACTTAAATTTTGAAGATACTATCTTAAAAGCTTTTGAGTATTATTTTTGAAGAATGCTGTTGATTTCTACAATGAAAAAAAACCATGAGGAAACACTCCGTTGCTATAACGTGCTGAACAACTTAGTTCGTGAGTAGAGCCAGAGCTTGTTTCCATGAAGAGACTTAAAATACAGTCAAGCATAAAGTTCGTGTTAATTCTATGCACGGGGTGTCGATTTGGGATTGAAACCAGTGTGGTCAAGTTAGGGCTGTCTTCCCTTAGGACATCACTAAGCCAGGCTCACGCCCAGATGAAACGCACCCTTCCCCTGGGCTCTACCTCACTCCTCACGTGGCCTGAGCACAGGTGGCCTGCGGTCGTACTCGGTGAGGTCCCCTTTGGAAGGGGCCGGCAGATTGCTACTCTGTGGAGAGTCGCCTGGCCGCGCCCCTCCCCCTCTGGTCCATGTGTCACCCCTGGAAGGAGGCCAAGGTCTTCCATTAAAGAAGCTGCCATTATAGTGAATCGGGGCAGAACGGTGGCCCCAGAAGATCATGGGGCTTGTTCACTGGGAGCAGAGAAGGTGGTTCTTGGGTTGATGCAGAAGACAGGCCAAGCCTGTAGCAGGCTGGTGCGTCACAGGCTCCAGAATTCAACCCCTAACCTTGCAAAGATATATCCAGGATGGATTCCCACCCCGAGCCTTTCCACTGAAGGGGAAGCCATCTTGAGGTGGGAATTAATGGATGACTTAAGAGCGAGCCCACGTTTATTTGAACTAAGGTTCACTTCTGGAGCATCGGGGAAGATGTTGCCAAGTCATGAGCCCAAACCAAGTACAGCCGGGCTTTTAGGTTCACATACGCCCACGCTGAATACTTTACTTAACTGAGTGTGTGTTATATTTGGCCGGGACAGTGTGGAGAGTCTGGGACTCCCTTCCATTATAATTAACGTCTTACCTCTCCCTCCAGTTAGAAAAATGGAAGAAAAATAGACAGGTCGACATTCCTGTTTCACATTCCTTACTTGAAACTGTCTGGGGCCGTGCAGCCCGAGGGGTCCTTATTTTGGTTGGCAGGTCTGAAGTCACATCCTCAGAACTTCCATGTGGATGATTGACGAGGACAGCATGGAAGAAAAACTTTGCCGAGGGGAGGGCAGGAGAAAAGGTGTCCCTTCATGAGAGTTTCCTCTGGGCTGGGTAGGCACAGTGTCTGGGGCCCAGCGTGTGTCGCGAACGTGCGGGTTAAGTCCCAGGGAGCCCGGCCTCCCCCAGCCTCCCCGCCTCCCTTTCACCATTTGTGTGATTTCTTCCTCAGGGCGGCGTTGGCCGAAGGGGACCGTCAGGAGCTAAGGTAAGCCTCAAAGTCGCCATCTCTGTGCTGTCATCACAATGTCAGTCACTGTGTGCTCTCGGGAGATGGTCCTCACCCCAGCCACAAATTAAAAATTACTCTCTCCTTCGCCATCAGAGCTTGTAGCTGCCATCTTTTCTACCATCTCCTTCAATTTAGCCTCTTCTATAAGACTTGCAAAAACGATGATGGCGGATTATCAAAATGAAAGCGACAGTGGGGAGGGGAGAAGGAAAGGGAGATGACTGGGGAGGCAGCGTCCTGGGGGCCTCTTGCCCGCGACGTGCCCACTCACCTGGTCTTCAGCAAGTCACACGTCTTGGTGGCTCTGCCCTCTCACCTGTGCAAGACAGGTTTGGGTCCCAAATAGCTTCATGTCATGAAGTCAGCTCGAGGAAAAGGCGAGGGAAGAGAGAGGATCGATCCCAAGGGTGCAAAGTGGCTCCCAGTATTAAGTGTCTCTTCCTGGAGTTATGGTGTTCTCGCTTCCGACCCCTGGTACAGCTGTGACTGTCTCCCTGCACCCTTGTGCAGATGTGACTGTAGAACAGAGGGCTGACCCTTCCCTACGTCTTCTCTTGTTTCAAAGGGCAACAAGGGCGGTCCCGGCCAGCCGGGCTCTGTGGGAGAGCAGGGGACCAGAGGTGCACAGGTCAGTACCCCCGGTGTGGTTGCGTGCCTTGTGACATGTTCTACCATTTTAGAAAAATTGAGGTGACCATTGCTTTTACAAAATTGAGCACAAAATTAAACTTTTAAGGTGGCGTTTAGTACATCCCCCATGTTGCACGACTATCATCACTATCTAGTTTCAAAACATTTTCATCGTCCCCCAAAGGAGACCCTGTACCCATTAAGCAGTCACGCCCCCTCCCCCCAACTCCTGACAACCAACTAATTTCCTTTCTGTCGTTGTGGATTTGCGTATTCTGGACCTTGCATAT
This sequence comes from Physeter macrocephalus, assembly GCF_002837175.3. Lineage (NCBI taxonomy): Eukaryota > Metazoa > Chordata > Mammalia > Artiodactyla > Physeteridae > Physeter > Physeter macrocephalus. The sequence goes on along the minus strand of NC_041215.1, from coordinate 135,443,493 downwards.
GAATGGAATCATTTAATAGGTTTTGGGTCTGGCATTTTCACTTAGCACCATGTTTTTGAGGTTTATCTATGCTGTAGCCGGTGTCAGTGTTTTGCTCCTTTCCATGGTGGAATAACATTCCGTTGTGCGGATATTATGGCAGTCATGGTGTGTCACCTCCACACAGCACTTACGTTGGCATTTTACTTTTTCAGGGTCCTCCTGGCCCCACCGGTCCTCCAGGCCTGATCGGTGAACAAGGCATTCTTGGACCTCGGGTAAGTCTGTCTTGATCCCATCCCTCTCTTTAGCTAAATGGATAGCATGTTGCCCCAGCAGGCCGAGAGTTCCATGTTTCGTGAAGGGTGGAACAGGAGACAGACCCCTCAGCCCGACTCTTTGGCAGCACAGACGTGGGGCCAACCTCAGTCCTCGGAGCAACTGGCTCGTTCACTCTGAGGAAGTTAGAGGGCGTTTTTCTTGATGCTCCAGGGACTAAGTCCCAGTGCTACCCCTTCCAAACATAGGCCACCTGGGAGGTGAGCAAAGGGAGGAGGGGCCTCCTTGCAGAAGTCTTAGGGTGGGCCTGCAGGAAATCAGATGAATCGACCAAAATTCTCAGATTACTCTGTGTTATCTCATATTTGGCCCCTGGAAGTTGCCCCTGCGGTTTGGTATTTGTGTAAGGAGCTCCCCGTCCTCAAGTTCGACATGGAAGATGTTCCTTAAACTTGCTGTCAATACAAACATCAACATCTATCTTGGCTGTTATCAATGATCAGCGGAAACATGGTGTAACTGAGCTAGGACCGGGTGCCCATACTCTGGTGTCCCTTGGGTCTGCTAGGGACAGGGAGCCATCTTATAATTTGTTACGGAAATTCGTAATGACTAATAAACTGGCAATGAACTGGCCTGAGGCTCCATAAATGCACAAAAATGTCTTACAGGGGAAGTAGGAACTTTGTGAGAGCCCCTATTTGCTTGGAAAGTCCTTCCCAAGTTTGAAATCTGATAAATACCTAGTTTGTTTTAAATATTTATTTAAGCTCTGATTAGTCAAGAATTTAAGATGGTGCAGGGGTGAGTTGAAGCTCTTCAAATAGTTAACAGTACAAACAGCTGCCACCGTCTGGATTTGCCGCATCTGTCAGGGTCATTTCTGGGCTCTGTAGGCTGCACTGCATTTTAAGAGCTATGTTCCTTTGTTGACTTATTCACTCACTCGAAGAGAAGGTGTGTATGGGTTTCCACACCTGTAAAGTCCGGTGCTCGTTGCGGAGGTGTGGAAAGGGAGAGGAGGTAAAGCCATGTAAATCCGGGTGTTTGTCCCCTAGTCGGTAACTTAGGAGGTGAACGTTAATTACTGAGACGTGTGTACACCTGTGAAAACCGGTCACACTCATATTTTAGGTTTGCACAAGCCATCTCCGTGCACGTTTGCACTGGGGTCTCCAGGGCTGAGAGTGGCAGAGAGCTGCAGGATCTGACCTCCACATGGGGGCAGCCGGGGGTGGGGTGGGGCTTGCGGGAGGCGGGCTTCGGACGCTTTGGCTTGGAGGGCGAATGTTTCACTGACTCTGTCCCCTCCTCATGCTCCAGGGAAGCGGGGGGACCGCAGGTGCTCCTGGAGAACGTGGCAGAACCGGGCCCCTGGGAAGAAAGGTTTGTCTGGAGCTCGTGTTTCCCCAGGCCGGGGCCTGGCCGGACACCGTGTCACCGCTCCCTCGTTCGTCAGTCTGTCCAGCTGCTTGGTTTGCATATCCCTTCTCCTCCCCTCTGGTCTTTTCCGCCAGGCCTCCCCTGTTGACAGTGGCTGGGCCAGTGGCATCACTGTCCCCGCCTTGAGGGCACCCGCGGGCTGTGTGCAGTGGGTTACCCGGCGTTCTCGTAACCAGACCTGCCAGCCGCTGCTGAACTGCCGTATCTTTTCGAGCACAGGCTTGTGAGGACAGTTCAGCATCCTCAGGGCCCTCGGAGCACATGAGCAGCACGAGGGCCACTTCCGTGTTGCGCTGAATATTCTCCAGACGTTGACGCTGTGCACGGCAGCTCCGCTGGCCACGCGCAGCTCATCCAAGGGTCCCAGAGCCCGGCTGCCTTGGATAACAGCAGCTTGCTAGCTGCAGGCTGCCTTTCTATGAGCCTTGAGAATGGCGACTATTCATCATAACCAGTCTGAGAGGCAGCATTTTCTCGGGGAAAGCGGTGTGTTCATGCGACTCCAGCCTTGCCTCTCTGCCCCTCGTGGGGCCACTGGCTTTCACTGCTGGCTCCACGCCTTCCTCTTTCCCGTCTCTCTCTCCTCCCCGTCGGCACGTCCCCGTGCCATGATGATGGAAAGAACAGACACAGGCCTTCCTGGATCCCCTTCCAGGAGTCCACACGTGGAGGTTGCAATTTAAAAAATCATTAACATCGAAATCTAAAAGGTGAAGTTAGCAGCTTGTGGCAACCCTACCGATGATGTCACCCAGAACAAGGGCAGGGCTTGGAATCACGTTTTAAATCGTCCCAGACCCACAGGTGTCTCAGCCCTGTTTCTTATGTCTAGGGCGAGCCCGGAGATCCAGGACCCAAGGGAAGCGTCGGGAACCGGGGCCCTCGTGGGGAGACGGTAAGACCAACATGTGCACGGGGCCCAGGCTGCCGCTGGCTCCGCTGAGATGCTCAGGAAGCAGGGAGATGTGGCCTTGTGCTGGGCTGGCCTTTGTCATTGCAACTTGGGTTGGTTCCACAAAGAGACAGCTTGATAGCTGCTTCTTATATTACTGGGGATGTGACTGAAAATAGTGAAACCTGCTGCTTATAAGTTTCAAAATAATTTTTATTTCACTGGAGGGGGAGTGAATAGAGACATTTTTTCTTGATTTCTTTCTGAGAAGTGAATGTGGTGGTTTACTGACCCTTGAACCACCTTCATTTCAGGTCTTACAAATGCTTTTGGAGCTCAACTAGATGGAGCTTTTCTGCAAAGAAATAAACGTCCTTGGTTTAAAATGGAATGGGCTTTGATAAGATCTCAATTCAGATTGAAACGGTTCGTTTTGAATGAGACATCCCAGCAATGGAAATTCTAACTTTGAGAATTCATTTTAAAAAGTTATTTAAAAACACCCTAACCGCTCTCTTGCAATAACGTTGTAACATACGTTTCTATCCAGGAAAAAGAAATCTCCGGTACGTTGGGAATTTTTCTGTAAAATGAGTCCTTACACCTAAAAACTACATAAGTGGACCAGGTTGATCTGATTCGCAATCCCAAAGCTTGAAAATACTCTTCTTGTGTTTGTAATTTCTCTACAGCTAGCTGAAATTTAAAAATCCGTTGCTATGACTGTCTCAGAAGCAGAGGGGAAAAAAAAAATCAGACTTTAAAATCTACTCAAACCATTGAATGAAATCTCTTCCTGAATCTGTTTCTATAAATTTGGGACAACAGCTCTTTAGCTGTTTAAAACTGTAAATTGACTAAGGAGCGTGTTCTGTGCATGTTTTAGAGATATCAGTGTATATTTCATGCAAATTCTTTCGAAATAATCAACAGTGTCCAGTTCGGAAAGCCCCCCAGGAGAGAGTGATAGGGGCAGATCTCCAAGTACAGGGAAGTGGGTTTGGGGAAGGAAGGCAGTCTAGAGGCATGACCTGGAAGGAAGGGAAGGGGCACCGGGGAGAGGGGAGTAAGGGCTGAGCACAGAAGACTCAGGAGGGTGTGAGACTGAGTCCTGCGTTCTTGCTTTGAAGTAGAATCAAAGACTCATATATGCATAGATCACGGTGGCCTTCAAGAGTCCTATCAACTCTAAGATTCCCTGGTTCCATGCGTCTTTGATTCTACATCCAAACAGCATCTTTACCAATAGCTCGTAGTAGTTCTTTAGTACAGACACGGTCTTGTTTGCACTGGAGGGTGGGATAGGACTAGGAACTCTTCCTTGAGCTGTTCCTTGATCTGGGAACATTCCAGGGATGCAAAGACCCACTGCTCAGGGCTTTAGGAAAAGAAGGTCATGGTGTGCCTGACAGGGGCACCTGCAGTAACGCTGTCTTTCCACTCTTAGGGAGATGACGGACGAGATGGAGTTGGCAGTGAAGGACGCAGAGGCAAAAAAGTATGTGTCTGCCGAGGATTCTTGAACTTCTGACTTGCTGTATTTTTAAAGAATTATCTCTCAAAATTGAATTGTAATGTAGTGAATTTTTTCTCTTGGTGATGCTACGGGTATACTTTTTCTGCTCGAGAATAATTTATGTTAGATGACTTTAATTTGGGACCAAATACTGAGTCATTTATTTCTTATAGGGAGAGAGAGGATTCCCCGGATACCCAGGACCAAAGGTAAATATTCCCCTAGGGGGTAAACGGCATCATTGTTCTAGGATGAGTCTGATGTGACCATGGACTGAAGGTCACCTTATCTTGGGTCTAGTCTTCAGTCAGACACTTACTAATCAAGTGACCTTGGGAAAGGCCCACCCTCTCCAAGACACTCCCTCATCAGTCACATGGAGCTGACAGTGTGCCCTCGTCATGGTGCTCCTGAGGATTAAATGAAGGGGCACTGCAGTAAAATACTTTATAAACCTTAAGATGCTACTATAATCTGTATGATGTTATTATCATTCATGTAACTTCTAAGTCCAAGTTCAGTAAGCTTAGACTGAGTCTGCAAGTGCCGCAGCTGCGCCGGTAACTTGGTGGAAAATCCATCAAAATTAGCCATTTGGCCGCTCTGGGAAGTGTGGTCCAGAGGCCCCCAGGGACCCTTCGCTAGACCTGCCTCTCAGAGCTTAATGTGCTGCTTCCGGGCTCTCTTCCCAGGGCTATCCTGGTGAGCCGGGGACAGACGGAGCACTGGGACCCAAAGGCATCAGAGGCCGAAGGGTAAGTTTGCCTGCACCTTCCTGGTAGCAGGTCTGAACACTGAAGACTCCACTGCTTCTTTGAAAGTTACCTTTCTTCACTTGCCACCTGGCCAGAGAGCGCGTGGGGTGGGAGTAGAGGAATCCTAAGCCTTAGACGGACGTACTCAGGACACCCTGCAGTTGTGTCTGTGCTGTCTTCCTTTGGTCATGCTCCCTTTAGAGGGAGGTCTGGAGGGCCCCCTCGTCAAATACGTCTCAAAGGTCACTAGCCCATGGTCCACTCCTCGCATGGTGCCGGGGGACTCAAGTCTCACAGTGAATGACATCAGAAGTCTGCGCAGACATATTTGGTCATGCCCACCAGACGGTGCGGAGACGGGATTTCATGAGCTGCATGAAGTGCTTACTAGGGTTCCAAGTTCAGGGGCGAGAGCCAGGCTGAGACCACGTATTCTCTCGCCTCCCCACCATGAAAAGACTCCTCTTTCTTAAGCTACTTTTCCTTCTGGATTATTCTCCGTAGTGGATGTTTACTCATCCTTTGAAGATTGCCCTGAGTCTTGAATTAGCAACTTGTGGCCTAGAGTCGGGTGAAGGCTTCTAACGGTTATTTTCGGCTTAAAATAGAGTTGAATTCATTGTAATTATCCTGTTAATTTTCTCAGTGAGGACATTCAAACTAGATCATTTATTACTCGCGGTAGAGTTTTAAAACATTGGATTGGTTATCTACATCGAAAAGTGAGCTAATGAATTGTCAGTTACTGCTTTCTTATGCATCCATAGGGGTCTTATTAGAGGTCCTCAGGCAAAGCATCTATCTCACCTTGACCTGCCAGCGAACAGAGCTGTGGGAGATGCACATCAGTTTTGCTGGGGCCACTTGTCCCGATACCTGAATTTTGGAGACACTTAAGGTCTCTTAAAGTGAGAGAGTCCTTGTGGTGATGGGGGACATTAGACAAGATCATCTCCACCGCCCCTTCCAACTGCAGAAGCTGAGAATTCTCCGTCTTCTGCCGCAATTGAGCAATGTTTGTTCTGCTTCTAGGGAAATTCAGGACCTCCAGGGGTAGCTGGACAGAAGGGAGACCCTGGTTACCCAGGACCATCTGTAAGTACCTACCCATTTCCAATCAAGCTGCCCGAGGGCTGGGTGCCTTACATATGGTCCTCCTTGAACACTTTCCACTATCTCTTTTCCTCACAAAAGAGCTGTCTGCCTTTTTGTTGTGGTGGTTTGTTTGTTTGTTTTTCCACCACTTCCCTTCTGATACCACAGTGGAGAAAAGAGCTTTTGAGCTTTAGAGTACCAAGAAAATTTTAAAGCAAGTTTCACATGGAACTCTGTAATCTAGGGTGGGTCGTAATTTGCCTTTACAATTTCCCGGTGTAGGTTTGCTTGAGGTTTGTGTTGAGGACAGACTAAAGAGAACACATTTGAATACCTCTCGATTGCGTCTTGTGGAAGGAGTATAGTATAGACCTCGGCTTGGGGAAGATTCCCTTTGGTCTGTAAAATCCCCAAGGGAGCTACTGATTTGTGGCTGAAACCCCACTAGTGACCTAGAGCCAGGAGGGCACCTTTCTCCAGCCCTTCCATATCCTTCATCATGAATGTCTTTGTTTCCTGGCTTGAATTTCTTCCTGTACTGTCTCCTGACATTGAAATTGATGAGGTTCACAGAAGAATGGAAAAGGTAACTCAGGAAGTGGAAAAATCATCCTTAGAAAGAAAGGTTAGAGGGTTGGATTGGTTGAACCCAGGAGAAGATGGTAGAGTCGGGTGTTTAATCTGGAGAGGAGCCTTTAACGGGAGACGGTTAGTCCAGCTGCAGCGGGGGACGGATGATCAGGAGCAGCCAGGTGGAAAGACGCTGGCTAGCCCAAGAGGTGACAGCTTGGCCCTCGGTGGCCACACATTGGGATGAGATGCCGCGGGCGGCCATGAGTGTATCCCCGGGGTGGAATCCCGGCATGCTTAGACCTGGAGCCTCAGGATAGCTAAGTGACTCCTGGGTGTCCCTCCTCTGACAGGATGTAGGAAGCCAGCAGGGGAAAGGCAGCTCTTCTCTCGGGAGAAGCAGCGTTTAGACTCAAGTTCAAATGCGTGATTTACGTTGATTTGCAATGAGTATCCTGGATTCCAGGGCGTGGAGCTGTTTATCTTACAGGGGAAACACTTCTGTCCTCAAAGTCTCTCCTTTGCTCTTCGAGCAGTTAAATCAAATTTATAGGGAGAGCCTGTAAATGATCAAGATCAGTCAGGGCCCACCTTGTTCTCTCTGTCCTGCGTCTGTGGGCCCCGGGCTGTTCCTTGGCGGGAAGCTCCACAGCCCTCCCATCTGCGAGGTCTCAGCCCCCGTCCTTGTTTTGCAGGGTTACAAAGGCAGCAGAGGTGACTCGATGGACGTAAGTTGCATGTGTGCCTCGCGAGCCCTTGCCCTGTGAGCTTGCTCTACCTGTTCTCTTACATCTTCTTTCCTTTTCCAGCAATGTGCCCTGGTCCAGAGCATCAAAGATAAATGTCGTAAGTACACGATTTTCTGCCATCTGTGCCTCATTTTTATCCTTATGTGTGAAATTCGCACCCGGTGGACCAGGCTTTCACTCTCCTCTCTGTTCTCTTCTAGCTTGCTGCTACGGTAAGTCATTTCAGTAATTGGACTTCCTTCCGAGGAAAGCAGAAGACCCCTTTTCCAGGAAGTAGTTTATCTGTGAAAACCCTCCCCCTTCCCACAGGGCCCCTGGAATGCCCTGTCTTCCCGACGGAGCTGGCCTTCGCCTTGGACACCTCCGAGGGGGTCACCCAGGACACTTTCAGCCGGATGAGGGATGTGGTCCTGAAGATCGTGGACGACCTGACCATCGCCGAGAGCAACTGCCCGCGGGGGGCCCGCGTGGCCGTGGTCACCTACAACAATGAGGTCACCACGGAGATCCGCTTTGCTGACTCCAAGAAGAAGTCCGTTCTCCAGGACAAGATCAAGAACCTTCAGGTGGCTCTGACGTCCAAGCAACAGAGTCTGGAAACTGCCATGTCCTTCGTGGCCAGAAACACGTTTAAGCGGGTGCGGAATGGATTCCTGATGAGGAAGGTGTCTGTTTTCTTCAGCAATAAACCCACGACGGAGTCTCCGCAGCTCAGGGAGGCCGTGCTCAAGCTCTCAGATGCTGGGATCACACCACTGTTCCTCACGAGCCAGGAGGACCGGCAGCTGGTCAACGCCCTGCAGGTCTGTGCTCTGGGCATCTCTGACTCTGAGAAGGTGCTTGGGTGCAACTGTACCCTCCCTGGTGGGTTTGCACCCCATAGCTTCTAGATGAGGCTGGTCTCACTTGTGAGACTTCCAGAACAGCCTGATGGCTCTGGCACTGGATGGACATCCAAATGCCCATGACTTATTCCCACCAGGTCCCTCTTTGCTTCTTAGATGAGACTCTCCCAGGCTGACCCTGGAGGCCTACAGTCTCCTTGGGAGGTTCTCCAGAAATCAGCAAGCCCAACACCCAAGCTGCAGCCCTGTTCAAACATTCCTCAGCCAGGCTGGCATCTAACAATGAAACAAGTTATTTAAGCATAGGACAAGGAAGCATTAGCTTCAGCCTATGAAGCAGCTAAGTGTTTCCTTATTCTTTGCTTAAATGACTTGTATAATTGTTATACTAATTATATATATATATAAAGATTAATTAGTCAATTAATATTTACTCAATGCTGATTCTGGTTTTGTAGTCCAGGATGGGTTGATAATGGGCAGGAAGGGACACAGCAGGACAGGAGTGAGGAGGTCTTGGCTCTAGTGTTAGTCCAACCACCTTCTAGCTTTAAGTCACCAGAAGTAACATGGCTCTGTCACTTACGCCCTCTGTGTCTCAGATTTCTCACCTGTAACAGAGGCTGGCAGATGAGATGGTCCCTAGCGTCTTCCTTTCCAAACTGGATATTCTAAGGTTTTATCACTGCCACGTCAGCAAGACGCAGTTGGGTCACTGGCACCATCTCTTAGGGTTTATTCGGCCAAACTCCAGGCCAAGTTGAGAACATAGTATTGGGCTTTCGACTCCGGCTTGGGCTACCAACCTTAACGTTCTTATTAGGGGATCATGTATACATCTCCCCTTGTGAGGGCTGAGTGATCCAGAACCACGCATGTTTCCTAAAAAGCATAGTTTCAGCAAGTTCCAAAAGTCAAATATTCATTCATTTATTCAATTTAATGATGAAGTGCCAGGGGCTGTGATGGGCAGGACATTCTGAGTCTTCTGGAAGTGATTTCATAACTTTGTTGTTAAATCCCTTTCTAGACCTGGGCCCATGGGAGAGGGACGGAGTGAATATTTGGTAGTTGCTATTATTATTGCTAGATAACAATGACATTTAGGTCCCTGCTACTTGGTAGAGGCTATACCGGGTAATTTACATACATTATGCAATTTAATCTTCCAAATAACTTCGTGGGAATTTATCTCCCACAATTTATCTCCACTTTGCAGCTAAGGAAATTAGATAATTTAACTTCCAGAGAAGTTAAATAATTGTGCTTCAGGTCCAGCAGGAGTGGGATTTGAACACCGGTTCATCTCATTGGAAGAAAACCTATGTTTTCCTATCATAATCAGTGCCTTCCTTCCTAACCCCGCTTCCCAAGAAAGAGAAGATATTGATCTATTGGGGGGTTTATTTAATTGATGTGACTCTAATGTATTCTTCGGCTACATTTTCAAATGGTAACTTACCCTGTGTACTCCTACTGAGGATTTCCTTTTGTTTAAACCAGATCAATAACACAGCGGTGGGTCATGCCCTTGTCCTACCAGCCAGCGGAGACCTCACGGACTTCTTGAAGAAAGTCCTGACTTGTCACGTTTGCTTGGGTAAGGTGCTTCTCTAAGAGAAAAAATCTGTCCGGCTGCAATTGCGAAATACACTATCCACAGAGGGACATTTGAGTGAATAATCATCATCTGTACAGAGAGCTTGAGTTAAATGAAGATTCACATAGCTTTGTATTTACCAGTGTATATGCTGCATAAGTAGTTTCCATGCTTAAAGCCGACTGCCCCCAAACAGAGCCTCTCTTTGTTAAGAGAATGATTAGTTCTACAGGTAACAAAGGAGGAAGTGGGCTCTGCTTATATTTTGACCTTGGAGTCCAGAATTTTATTATCTGGTTTTGTTTTATTATCTGGTAATGTGTTTCTGGAACACATTTCTTCAAGGAGTGGCAAAGAAGTAAGGTAGTTTTCTTTTCTTTTCTTTTCTTTCATTATGCCAATGCCATAGTATATTAACAAGGATTTCAGCTTGATTTGTTTCCTCTAGTAAGTGCTAGGTGATGAAAACTGAAATCTGGCCACGATATTGTCAGCAAGGTATACATAGGTTTCTACATTATGTGACAATTCTAATGACCCCAGACTCCCTGCAGACTGATGTGCAGTATCTCGCCAGGAGAGTCACAGAATAAATGGGCTGCCATGCTTCTTTCTAGACATCTGCAACATCGACCCATCCTGTGGATTTGGCAGCTGGAGGCCTTCCTTCAGGGACCGGAGAGCAGCGGGCAGCGACGTGGATATCGACATCGCTTTCATCTTAGATAGCTCCGAGTCCACCACTCTGTTCCAGTTCAACGAGATGAGGAAGTACATAGAGTACCTGGTCCAACAGCTGGACATGAGCCCGGACCCCAAGGCATCCCAGCACTTCGCCAGAGTAGCGGTCGTGCAGCATGCACCCTATGAGTCCATGGGCAACGCCAGCGTGCCGCCCGTGAAGGTGGAATTCTCCCTGACTGACTACGGCTCCAAGGAGAAGCTCCTGGCCTTCCTCGGCAGCAGGATGACACAGCTCCAGGGGACCAGGGCTTTGGGCAGTGCCATCGACTATACCATTGAGAACATCTTTGAAAGTGCACCCAACCCACGGGACCTGAAGCTCGTGGTCCTGATGCTGACGGGCGAGGTGAAGAACCAGCAGCTGGAGGAGGCCCAGAGAGCCATCCTGCAGGCCAAATGCAAGGGTTACTTCTTCGTGATCCTGGGCATTGGTAGGAAGGTGAACGTCAAGGAGCTGTACAGCTTCGCCAGTGAACCGAACGACATCTTCTTCAAACTCATGGACAAGTCTACTGAGCTCAACGAAGAGCCTCTGATGCGCTTTGGGAGGCTGTTGCCATCTTTCATCAGCAGTAAGTCCTGCATACAATTGGCTCCCAGGGATGGGGCCGCAGGCATGGGAATGATAGCTAGTGTGCCCATGTTGACCCGTCCATTCATTCAACAAGTATATACTGGCACCTACCACATCCCAGACACACTGTTAGGAGCTGGGGTTGGCAGTTGACACAGACGGGAATCCTGCCCTTGTTGACTCGTTTATTCAACCAGACTTGACCAGACCCCTCCCAGCCATGGACTGTGTCCCCGGGAGTTTATAGTCTAGGTGGGTGAAGGGGTCAAGTGCACATTTATTAGGCATGACATAATACGCTGTTATGTCACATGGAGTGTGCCCTGATGGGGATCAGGGAAGCTTCTAGAAGGAGCAACATTGATCTGGGCTTAGCCCCCAACCCTACACTTGGATACCTCTGAGCCTTTACCCGATATGGCTCTCCCTCCGCTAAATGATCTCCACCCTTGCTTCAGCAACAAACCCGCATTCATCTTCAAAAATTATCTCCAGACCCCCTGCTCACTGCGATGGTCCCCACTCCCAAGGCTTGGGCATTGTTAATCTGGATGTTGTACTTACCGCATCTATTACATGGCCCGTTGGTCATTCATTTATGGGTATGTGGTCCCTGTAGACTGCACATCCTGGAGGAGGTGTATCATTCATCACTGCCTTGATGGAGTCAGGCACAGGAAAGCATCTAACAAATGAGGGAGATTTATAAAGTATGACCTGTCCCCCTAAAGTTTTAGGGGAAAAATGTGAAGCAAGGGTAGGCCAGCAAGTTCACCCAGGAGCCACTATTACCGTCTTCGGAAAATTAAAACAGAACTTTTGTTAAACAGCATTGAGAAAATGTTCAAAGTAATTCTATTATAATGTGATGTTCAAGAGCTTGGAACTTGGTAAATTCTGCACTTGATTTTTCTTCTATTCCCGTCTTCCCTCACATTGAGTAAATGCTACCTTTAACCTAATCACCCAAATATTGCCAAATAGGAGATACTGGCTTAAGATGTTTTATGGATCAAGCACCATTATGCTTCATGTTTCAAATCACTGGGCTTAGATTGTCTGGAAGAATGAACTAATTCAACAAATATTCACGGACTACCTATACGTGATCCATTTAACTCCTTAGCAGATTGATTTTAATTTGCATGTGGTTCACATGCCCTTAAATATTTCTTTCTCTCTTTTTCTCTAGGTAAGAATGCTTTTTACCTGTCCCCAGATATCAGGAAACAGTGTGATTGGTTCCAAGGGGACCAACCGGCAAAGAATCTTGTGCAGTTTGGCTACAAACAAATGTAAGTGATTAGAATAACTGTCTTAGAAATTCGAATGCTAGAGGGAATGCAGAGGTCCTTCAGCCAACGCCTAACTTTATGGGGTGAGGATGTTGAAATCCAGAAAACGTGACTTCCCAAATGTCACGTGGAGCATTTCAGGGGAAGAGTCTGTTGTATCCATTAGCTTTTGCTGTGTGACAAATTACCTGAAACTTAGTGGCTTACAATAACAACTGTTTATGTAGTTTGAGATTCTGTGGGCTGGTGGGTTTTGCTTCGGCTCAGCTGGGCCGTTCTTCTGGCCTCTACAGAGCTCATTTTCATGTTTGTGGTCAGCTGCTGGTCAGCTGTGGACTGGTGGTCTAGGGTGGGCTCATTTGGGCTCCATGTGGCAAGCCTGGGTTTGTGCACAAGGAGACTGGGAGGCCTCCGTGAGAGAAGGTAGAGGTGAGCAAGGCCTCCTGAGGTCTAGGCTAGAGCTGGCACACTGTTACCTGTGCCCTATGCTATTGGCCAAAGCGTGTCCAAAGCTGGCCTCGCTAGATTCAAGAGTGGGGAGCTGGGCTTGTTGGGAGGACCTGCCACATCACATTGCAAAGGGCGTGGGTACAGAGAAAGTGGGCCCCTGGGGCTATATGTCCCAACAGTCTACTATAACTGGTATGCAATGATTTCATACAGAAAGATTGGATACATTAAGCAAAAAATGGACTCCCCGTCTCTCAAAATGATGAATGCTGTAATGACACAGGTGATGGTGTTAGCAAAGGGAGGGGACACGCATGGTCTCCTAGGAAGACCGATGAGATGGATGGGAGGTGGGTGGGGCTGCAGTGCCCATGGTGATGCTGGCTGCTCGGCACATGCTCCGTGGCCTTATGTCCAGCGCCATCGTTGGTGCCAACTCCAGGAGTAGAGAGGAGGTCACTGTGGCTGTGTGACAGAGGGCTGGGCAAGGGGGACATGGTGGCAGGACCTGAGGTCAGGCACTGTACCAGCAATTTGTGCCCCTCAAGAGAAGGCCACAGAGGATCATGCTTTGGGAGAAGGGGAGGTTTTGTCTGTTGCATCCAGACGAGATGCAGATTCGAATTATCCTTGTAAAGTAACTACCTGCCTTACTCTCGGCTGAGCCCCAGGGTGACCTCTTCCAACTGCCCATACTTCTCCCTATACCCCTTAACTCCTTCAGCTTTTGCCTTTGTCCTCAGAGGGAACGCTTCACATTTCAGCCTAGTAAGTTGAAAATCATTCCCAAGGCAGCGGTGACCCTTCTCCGGTGCTATGATACTCATTCTGCTTGATCTAGGTTCACAGGTTCTGTTTTTCTAGCCTTGTATTATCTGTATAATTTCTCTCGAACATTCCGTCAAGTTGGCTCAACTTTATCTTTAGGAAAACAGAATGAACAAAGCAACCTAGTATCTGAAGTTTTATGACAGCAACTTGAAAATATACTGCCTATGCCATATAGCATGACATTTCTATAAAATAATGAATGTTCATCTCAGGGCAAGTAATGAACAAAATTGGGTCTGTGCTACCATGTCTGATGGTAATGTTGCTGTCCTCTTTAGGGATTCATAGTAAATCAAGAAACTGTGAGAAAAACAACCACATACACAAAAATTAATACAAACAAAAATACACAACACGCCCTAGGAATGAAAGCATATGCCGACTTGATCATTTTCCAGCTTAACACAGCATTTTGCTTATTTTTTTATTTAAACTTTTTAATGGAAGTATAGTTAATTTACAATGTTGTGTTAATTTCTGCTGTACAGTAAAGTCATTCAGTTATACATATATACATTCTGTTTTTAATATTCTTTTCCATTATGGTTTATCACAGGTTATTGAATATGGTTCTCTGTGCTATACAGCAGGACCTTGATATGTATCCATCCTGTATATGATAGCTTACATCTGATAACCTCCAACCTCCCACTCCATCCCTCCCCCAACCACCCCCCCAGCCGGGGGCAACCACAAGTCTGTTCTCTATGTCTGTCTATTTCGTAGATAGCTTCATTTAACATAGCATCTTGTTGAGTGGCTACTTTCTTATAGCGAGCGTAGCTATTAACTGATCTTAGTTTTTGGTGTATATGTTTCAGTTGGTCAGTTTTTATAATTAGAGCATTATTTAAATATTTTATTTTTACTATTTATTATTAACAATAAGTATTATTATTATGACGATATTTATTTCTGTTTCTTTGCTCTCTTCCAGCTTTTATAAATTGAAAATAAGATTTCAGGTGTATTTATAGTACAATAGAGGCTTCATTTTTAATAATTCTATTTTTTATATGCTGTTCAATGTCTTTTCTGTGGCACAGATCCTAAAAGGAAGGAATTCAGTGTATGCAATGCTCTATGTAATATATAAAAGCTACTGCATGCATTTTGGTGAGATAGCAAATTTTGCATAGTGCATGGAGTTATGTCTTAGTCTATTTTAGATAGCAGGAGAAAATACGTATGAGTTGAAATAATATTTAATATGTTTTAACAGAAATGTTCCAAATAATGTTACTTCAAGTCCTACATCTAAACCAGTGACCACAGCAAAGCCAGTGACCACCACCACCAAACCAGTAACAGTGGTAAACCTGCCGACCTCAAAGCCAGCTTCCATGAGACCTGTGGCCGAGAGACCCGTGGCTGGGAGACCCATGGCCACCAAGCCGGAGGCTGTCAAGTCCACGGCCACCAAGCCTGAGGCTGTCAAGTCCACGGCCACCAAGCCGGAGGCTGTCAAGTCCACGGCCACCAAGCCCGAGGCCGCCAAGCCCTTGGCCAGCCCTGTGGCCACCAAGCCCGAGGCCACCAAGCCCGAGGTTTCGAAGACGGCCACAGTTAGATCCGCAGTGGCCACGAGGCCCGCAGCAGCAAAGCCGGCACCTGCCAGACCCCCTGCTGCTGCCAAACCCATGGCCGCAAAGCCCGAGGCCCCCAGGCCCCAGGCAGCCAAACTGGCCGCCACCAGGCCAGCCACTGCTAAGCCCATGGGTAAGAAAGCCACCTACCTGGGATGTCTCATTTACTGTGTCCAGGGCTTGCCCCTTGAAGCCTGTTTACAAAGCAATCCAGACACGGTCCTTGATCTGCAATCTGACATCTAGATGATGTATTTTGAAAGGTGCTGGTCTGAGCGTGGAATTACCAAAACATCCCTTTTTTTCTATATTAGAAAGCAATCTTTCTCTCCCCTCCACGCCGTGAGGCTGGTGAGTTCCAAGCAAAGAGCAGGTGAACTATCCACCCCTCCGCCGCCTCTGTGGCCCGTTTTCCCACTCCCCACCCCAGCCCCGAGCCCCCATCGGGGCAAAGCATGGGAGCAGCTCATTCTCTCAGGGATGTCAGTGGGTGGCCACCACCCACCTCTCCTGGAAATGCAGTTGTCTTCAGTTAAAGGGATGAGTTCTCAGTAGACGTAGGGTTTTAGACCCCATCGAGGGAGTGAGAGAGAGAGAGAGAGAGAGAGAGAGAGAGAGAGAGAGAGAGAGAGAGCCCCGAACCCCCATCGGGGCAAAGCATGGGAGCGGCTCATTCTCTCAGGGATGTCAGTGGGTGGCCACCACCCACCTCTCCTGGAAATGCAGTTGCTTTAGTTCTGGAGCCAGACCCGCCTCCCTTAGAATATGACTCCGGAAGATCTGGGTGGAGCTTTGTAATTGTAAGCCTTGTCTGCACTGTGAAGCATGTACCCATAGAGAAGAGGCCCAAGCTTCATGCTGTGGCAACATTGGGGCGTTTCGTTTAGCAAATTGAAAGTCTGTTGTCAGCTCTTAAATGGTGAAGCTTATGTTTCTATGCTTTAGTTCTGGAGCCAGACCCGCCTCCCTTAGAATATGACTCCGGAAGATCTGGGTGGAGCTTTGTAATTGTAAGCCTTGTCTGCACTGTGAAGCATGTACCCATAGAGAAGAGGCCCAAGCTTCATGCTGTGGCAACATTGGGGCGTTTCGTTTAGCAAATTGAAAAGTTAGAGCCCAGACGATCGTTCTGTCCGTCTGCACAGACTGAACTACGTGCTGGTACTGCCCCTGGGAAGACTGCATTCCAGGCTGGATTAGATACGGGGGTGGGGGGTTGGTGGGCTTAATGGGACTCAGACTGTGTTCTTTTATTTTTCCCGCAAAGAAGATGCTAGAAGTTCCTATAGAGTCACAAACTGTATAGAAAGGTGAAGGCGGGATGTATGTGCTCCTGAAAAAATGGAGACTGTCTTCATTTTATGAAGAGAGAGAAGCAGGGATTCCTTGAAAGAATTTCACGTCATACCCTAAAGTTCCATGATGTATATTTAATATATTTTAAATTAGGGGCCTCATTCTGTCTTGAATGCTTCAGATTAAGCACGCTGGACCACACATTTTCAAAGTATTTCCTTAATAAGAGAGATTTTCAGCAGAAAAAAAAGGTAGTTGTGTACCTGGCCGATGAACAATGAGATTTTTGATTACTGTGAATTTCACGTTTCACATATGCTGGTAGGTTGCAAGATCACTATTTCTTGGGAGCTTGAAAGAGAAACTAGTTGTCTGCCTCACCTAAATTTCAGATCGACCGTCTACCGGTACATCTCTTTTAGAG
This sequence comes from Physeter macrocephalus, assembly GCF_002837175.3. Lineage (NCBI taxonomy): Eukaryota > Metazoa > Chordata > Mammalia > Artiodactyla > Physeteridae > Physeter > Physeter macrocephalus. The sequence continues at coordinate 135,426,570 of NC_041215.1, read as the reverse complement.
TCCATCTCTGGCCTGTGTGTTACAGTCATTTAGGGTTTTACTTTTTGTCTCATGCTCTCAGCACTCTATCTTGCAGTTAAGGCACCCCGAGAGGTCCACGCGTCTGAAATCACAGAGAACAGCGCCAAACTCCACTGGGAGAGGCCCGAGCCCCCCAGCCCTTATTTATACAACCTCACCATCACCTCGGCCCACGATCAGTCCCCGGTTCTGAAGCAGAACCTCACGGTCACGGACCGCGTCATCGGGGGCCTGCTCCCTGGGCAGACGTACCATGTCACGGTGATCTGTTACCTAAGGTCTCAGGTCAGAGCCATCTACCAAGGCAGTTTCAGTACAAGTAAGTGCACTGTTGGTTTAAGAACGTTGCTTCCTATCTCTGCGTGGGATAGCCAGCGGCGCCGTAAAGGGAACAATGCTTATTCACTGGCCTTTTTCTGAAACAGCAACAAGGTTACAACGAAATCCTGTGTGTTTCGGTTGCACCCAACTTGATAACTTAACAAAATGGAAAATGGGTTCCTTGTGAACTGTTGTCCTGCCTTGGGGCTCCTGGGCTACTTGATGCAGGAAACCAGATCCATGTGGCCTGAGTGCAGCCCCTTCCCAGGGAGGAAGAAATATGGCCATGGAACCTGGCTGGGTCTCGGCTGCCCACCATGTCCCGTGTTGGAAGCATGTTTCCATGGTCAGTGAACAGGAAACACCACTGAGTCGTGGCTCCTTAGGGAGTCTCATCCCAGGGGCCACGGGACATCCACAGGCACTGTAGAAAGGGCCCCAGCGTTTCCCTCCCCTGGTCTCACCGCGCTCAGGCTCTGCCCTCTGCTGTGTTGGCCCTGTGGCTCCTTTGCTGCCCCGAGGCCTGGCCTGCATGATTTCCCAGCCCTCTCCCCAAGTTCTCCTGGATCCTCACCCCCACCCCTGACTCTTCTCGACCCTGCTGCTCCTGGGACGTGGAGGGTAGGCTCCCATTCTTTTCTCTTGGGCCAGAGTTATTCATATCAAGGAACTATGATTGAGGAAAGACAATTCCCATCAGTTACCGTACAACCCATGAAGATTTGAGTCCAAAGACCCTTCAACCCCAGGGCTCTGCTTCCTTCCAAGGAAGCAGAAGATGTTATGTGGAAAAATGAGAGGATCTCTTCCAGGTTCAGAAATTTCCTCCGTTGGCTTGTTGAGATGAATCAAACGTGCAGACAACAGCCATAAGCAGTGTGTGTGGAGACTTCTTGGGTCTCTACGTTTCAGTGGCCCCCTCCTTACATAAGACATGACCCAGAACGGCAAGGCTGCCTCAGTCCCGTAGGGTTCCGAAGCCTTTAATTTTCTGAGTTACCTATTAGTGGTGTATCTTTTTTCTTTTATAGAGAAAATTCAGCCTCCACCTCTGCAAACAGCGAGGTCAGCTTCTAGTTCAACCATCAATCTAGTGGTGAGCGCAGAACGGCTGGCTGGGAGTAAAACAGGTGAGCTGTGAAACTCTCAGGTCCTCTGCAGCACTAAGAAAGCATTCTTCTGAACAGTTTAATCTGCTGGGGTTCTAATTCTCAGACCAGGAGTGACTTGTATGGAGAAAGTTTCAAAGTGGCTCTGGGTGGCCCCTCCTGGCCTTATTCTGCATGTTCCAAGTTGCCTGTCCCCAGGATCTTAGAAAAAGCTGAACGAGGGCTGCTTTGGGGGCCGTAGCCAGGAACTCATGTGTCCCTTAGTCATTTCGCTGGTGCCTCATCTTGGGACTCGAGTTGATTTGTGGTGTGTGAGGCAGCGAAGCATAGGATTTCATCCACTTGGTGATTTAATCTAATAAAAAACTGCTTAGAAGAATACAAGACAATTCAGACTGGAATCCATGGAATAAATGGCTTTGGAAGTGACCCATGGGATCAATGTTCTGGTCCCAATTTCCTAAGCACACACCCTGCCTTAGTCTAGCCTGCCATTCTCTATGAGTCTGAGCCCAAAGCATGTGCACCTTTTGTGTGAAATCCATGATGCGTTAGACGTGTTTCTGGAAGTGACAGTTGTGACTTGCTTTTGTCCTGGGCAGTGGAACTCTGGGGGACCCGTAACCTCTCCTTCAGGGGGACATGAGCTATGATTGTTCATCTGTGGGAAACTGGTTATTGAAATAGCCGATATGCTTTGCTTAAGAGTATTCTGCAAAAGATATTGGTACTAATTCCACAGTCAAGGGTATTTAGATATCTTACTGTTTACAGACCCCAAAGCAAAGGGTTTCCACTAATTATAGGGACAGTTCATTAATTTTTGATATATTGGCCACAGTCAGGAGAAGGAAGGCATATCTCTTTATGTTGTTAATTTCTGTAACGGATTATGACAAAACGAGTGCCCAGCTGCCTTCCTACAGTGCTAGATTCAAAAGCAGCTGTGCTTTCTCAATATGCCCTGCATTGTCAGAAGCAGCAACAAGTTATTTTTTGAGCTGTTGGCAAGGATTCCCTATTTTACTCTTTCCAGTTTAAGGTGTTTTTTTTTTTTTTTTTTTTGCGGTACGCGGGCCTCTCAC